>NW_004524580.1:21301978-21342526 GCF_000260255.1 Octodon degus | reverse complement strand
CAGTGCTGGGATTACAGGCATGCGCCACTACGCCCAGTTTCTGTAGCTGACTCAGAACCTGATCAACACAGCATGTGGTACCAGGGATCAAACCTGGGCCCTTGCATTTGCTAGGCAGGGGCTTAGACCACTGGGCTGTCTCTCTGGCCCTCCATATATGTTATATAAAGATTGTAGAATTAATTGGTTACATCAAAATTTTTTCTTTCAGGAGAATTTTTAAAATTGGTTTTGTAGGAGCCGTAGGTGCCAATTTATTTATAAAACTTGTAAGTGCAGTCATTATGACTGTGTGAGAAAATATACTGCTTTTAGTTATTCAAACTCGTAGTTAGCAATTTGATCTTGTAAATTTATGAAAATACATACCCATGTGAATATGTATGAGATGTACACTACACCAAAGAAAACAATAACTTCTAAATAAGATTATAAAGCAAAATCAAGAAGTCAGTTGGCTCTGTGTTTAGAATTAGTAGATAATGACGATTACTTGGCAACTGTCTTTTAGTTTTCGTATTTTGTAACTATCTTAGCATTGCTAATTGTGAATATAAAGATATTTTCACTGGGCACGTGAGAGTCTGGTTACATTTTTTTAAAAAACAATGACTGTACTATGTAAATCCAGTGTTTGTTATGTGTGAATTCTGTGCTAGGTCCCTTTGAAAGATTCTAAAATAAATAGCCTCTTTTTTCAGTGATACTTTTAGAATGACTTTTTTTATTACAACATACATTTTTATTATTATTTTTGTGTTGTGTTAATCTAAACAGAAAAGTTATCAGTATATGATATTTAATAGTCAATTGATAACAACGTTGAAATGGCTGCTGCACTGTATTTCTTCCGTAGAAACTAGAAGCTGAAACTCTTGAAGTCAAAGCGAGCAAGGAGCAAGCTTTACAGGACCTGCAGCAGCGGAGAGAGCTGAGCACGGGCTTGGAGCTGAGGACCAAGGAGCTGAGCAAGCAGCTCGAAACGCAGAAGGAAATGTAAGCTCCCCTCGCACGCGTGAGCGACTAAGGGGAGGGCTGTGAGCTAAGCGTTACCAGCTTGGTGGTGGCCCGAAAGACTTAAGTGCTTCTTTTGTGTTGACATTACAAACTTATCACGTTAATGTGAATGAAAATGAAGTTTTAAAAAATTAATTTTATTGAGAAACAAATAGCAATGATACAGTTTCAAAACAGGTTGGTAGGACAGTTATAATAATTAATACAATGCATATTGTTGTCTTCGTAGTGGTTATCCATAGGACAAGATGCAGACGTGATATCCTGTCCAAACACTATGAATATCCAAACACTGTCTTTCTTCTCATTGAATTAAGAGAAAGTAGCTGTATATCTATCCTATTTTGTGTATACAGATACAAAATGGTCCTTCATTTGTATCCCCTTTTTTTGTTTAGTTTTGTCAGAGATGGGTATTTCTTTGCCATTTAAATATTGTAGGTGCATGAATTCAGCAAAATAATCCAATATAGTCTAGTAGACCATAATAGTAGTGGGTTATCCATAGGACTGGTAGTGTCAGAGTTATTGACTTGAGCCTTTTATAGCTCAGCATATTAATATGGCTTTACTTCTTATACCTCATTTATATACTTTTCTGCTGGATGGTTAAGACCAAGATAAAGCAAGACCTATAGAACAAGAAATGTAACTTTTGTATCTGACAAGGTCAGTCAGATCCCCTCAGGTTTTACCCTGAAACCTTGTACTGCAGTTTTTAGATCTTTTGTCAGTGTCAGCCATGTGGATGAGTCATAGCCACTGCTTGACCAATTTGCTGTCTGTGAAAGCATGAGAGAATGTTTTCTTTCCCTGTGACTCTCCTTAGGCACACTCTACATCGTCGATCACTTTCCTCTGTGGCCCCATAATCTCCTTCAGGAAATTTGGGACACCACTGAGTTACAGGATGTTACAGTATAGGTTCTCTTATGTCCTGAGTCCTCACTGACCTTGAAGGGCTAGGGCCAAAATGTTGGCTGTCCTTGCAGCCCTTCGTTTTTTCTAATTTTTTGGTCTGCAAACTTAAGTTGTTAACCCTCCAGAAGGAAAGCTTAATGATATTATTTTCCTATAACATAGGCAGTTGAGCTTAACCTGTCTGAATATCAGATATCTTAGACATAACATGGAACAGGTATTTTCCATCAAGTAGTGATATGTTAAACTTTAAATCCCTACCGAATGTGAAAAAAATATTTAAAAAGTAGGAATAAACAATTACATATTTTTACACAGAAATTTAGAAATCTAACCATGTACAGCATTGTAGCAGGAGTGTCCTGTGACATTTTTTTCTTATCACTTGTTTTCATTTATTACCCTTTTTTTTTAAAACAAACATTTACTTGAGAGACAGTATAGCAGTAATTAGTATGACATTAAAAGTGGTACATATTTAGAAGACCAGAATGACAGGCCTTCCAAGCATGGCCCTAGTATTACACACTGCTATCTTCAGTGCAGTTGCTTAGTTCATAGGTATCAGCATATATAGTTAGTCAAGGTGAGAATCCTACCAAGTAAGTGCTAGTTTCAAAACCTGCTGCTGTTTCTCAGGATCATGGCCTTAACCATCTTGTGCCTGTAAATGTATGGCTTTGCCCTTGTCATGTTTCCTGTCTTTTTTCCTTGCCCTCTCTTCATTGTTTAATTCTTAAGTTTTTGCTTTCCTTTTAATTGTGTTATACCTTTCTATTTTTATTTCTTCTTTTGAGGTCTTACATTAGGGAGACACATATGGGTCTGGTTTATTTCACTTATGAGTGTATCTTCAAGTGGCATCCACTTCAATATAAAGGCTTCGAGTTTATCATTCTTTATAGCTGAGTAATACTCCATTGTATAAAAATACCATATCTTTTTCATCCATTCCTCATGTTACGGGCATTTTGGTTGTTTCCAGGATTTGGCTTTCACAAATTGTGTTGCTATAAACATAGGTGCACATATATCACAATGATATGTTGTTTTCAGATCCTCTGGGAAAATTCCCAGGAGGGGGATAGCTGGTTTGAATGCAATTTCTAGTCCTACTTTTTTAAGGAGTCTCCACACTGATTTCCATAATGGTTGCATCAGTCTGCATTCCCACCAGCTGTGGAGAAGGGCTGCTTTTTCCCCACAGCCTCTCCAACATTTGTTGTTGGGTGATTTCTTTATGATAGCCATTCTTTCTGGGGTGAGATGGTATCTCGGTGTTGTTTTAATTTGCATTTCATGGATGGCTAGTGATGTGGAGCATTTTTTCATATATTTATTTGCTTCTTTAATTTTGTCCTCTGAGAAGTGTGTGTTCATCTCAGATGCCCATTTCTGGATCGGGTCTTTAAATTTTGGGGCTCTAATGTTTTTTAGTTCTAGAGAGAAAACCTTTGTCTGAGTGCTTACTAGTTAAGACTTTTTCAAAATTTGTGGGTTGTCTTTTCACTTTGTTGGTAATTTCTTTTTTCTTTTCTTTCTTTTTCTTTCTTTTTTTTTTTTTGCCGAACCGGGGATTGAACTCAGGCCCTTGTGCTTGCCAGGGAAGCACTTATTCCACTGAGCCATCTCCCCGGCCCCTGTTGGTAATTTCTTTTGATGTCCAAACACTTCTCAATAAAAGGAGGTCCCAGTTGTTAATTCCTTTAAGTATTACCCATGCGATTTGATTTTTGTTTATGAACTCTTTGCCTACCCCTATGTCTTCAAGAGTTCCTCCTACTTTCTCTTCAAGGAGAGTTAGTGTTTCTGAAAATAAGTCATTGTAGTGTGACCAAGTTTACTTTCACTATAAAGAACTTAAAACTTAGGTCTATGAAATTTTGGTCAGGTAGTCTGTTTTCAACCAAAAAAACCATTTTGCTCTTTATTTTCATTTTGGCCGCGTCCACCACTGAGGCCTTTTCTGTCTTTGTTATTGCCGGCTAAGGTTTTGAATGTCAATTAAAGCAAACATTGCAGTGATGGTCATTGATCATCATTGTGTCATTTAGACAGGAAATAATAAATTTTCATCAAGTGTGCGGTTGGCTATAGAAACTTTGCTTGCATTTACCTTACTAGACTGATGATGTTTTCTTTAATACCTAAGTTTTTAAAAAAGTTTTTTTAAAAATTACCTGAATTTTATCAACTTTTATTTCAAAATCTGGTGATATGATTATATATATTTTTTCTTTGGTCTGTAGGTATGGGAAATTACAGTTCACTTTTGCTCGTAGTAAACCAGCCTTGCTTTTACACCTCCACCTGACCATATTGTAGTGTGCCCTTTACATGTTGCTCTCGAGTCAGTGCTGCAGCGGGCCCCCCAGTCCGTGGGTTGTACGGAGTCAGCCAACTGAGGGTGCAGTTCATTCAGGAAAGAGTCGTGACTGTATGGGACATGTATTGCACTTTTTGTCATCATTACCTAAATGATATAGTCCAACAACTATGTAGCACTTCTAAGGTAGCGTAAGGTAATTAGAGATAAGTTAAAGTATTCAGGAGAATACACATAGGTTACTTTAGAAAACACCATTTCAGATGAGCATCTGCAGACTTGATGTGAGGGTCCTCAAACCCATTCTCCATGCCTTCTGAGGGATAGCTCCACTTTATTAAGAGTTTTCAAGGACCCATGAAGGCTGTTTGTTCATAATGTTCTTTGAACACCATCCTTAGGTTTCATTAGAATTCCTGGCCCTGGAAAGGAATTAAATATTTTTCCTCCTCTACTTTTGACAGAATTTGAATGTGATGAAGGTTGTTTACTTCTTAAATGTTTAATAAAATTTACCAGTGAACAAGCTGAGCCTGAAATTCCCTTTTGTTTGCTTTATTTAGAATTTAATTTTAAATAAATTAAGTGTAGACACAGTGTTACTCTAATTTTCTAATTTTTCTTAGGTCAGCTAGGTAGTTTGTATCTTGCAGTGAATTTATGCATTTCATCTAAGTTTCAAAATACTGTAGATGTCTGTAGGAGCTATAATAACATTCATTTTTATTCTTAATAGTGATAATTTGTCATTTTTAATGATTCTAATTAAAGATTTATCAGTTTTATAAGATTTTTACAAAAAAGTTTAGAATTTTTGTTTTCTATTTCATGTTTCTCCACATATCTATATTTTTCCTTTGAGTTTGGATTAGTTTTTTACAAATAGCCTTTTTTTTTTTTCTTTTTTGCAGTACCAGGGATTGAACTCAGGAGCTGGCACTTGCCAGGCAAACACTTATTCCACTGAGCTATCACCCTGGCCCCAAAATAGCCTTTTAATGTGAAGGTTTTTGTCCTCACTTACTCCTTTTATATTCATCAGTGTTGATGCCAGATTTCGTTAGGTAGTAGTGAATTATCTTGGTACTGTATGGGAAAGGAAGGCTACATCTCTTTTCTTATTTTTCTTCTTCTTCTTATTTTTTTTAATGTGTTTGGCACAGGGTCTCACTACATAGCTCGCACTCATAGTGATCCTCCTGTTTTCAGCCTTCCCAGTGCTGGGATTACAGGCATGTACCACCATGCCCAGATTTGGCGGCCAGCTCAGTGAGCCTGGGGGTGGGGCCATTGTGGCATGCAGTATGGGGGATTGAACCCCGGTCCCTGCTGCTTGCCTAAGCAGCTGCTTAGTCCGCTGAGTTATCTCTCCGGCCCTTTTACTCTTATTTTATGTAAACATATCTGGGGTTTAAGATGCACCGCTGAGCTTAGGGTTCAGCCTAGTTAACAGGGATAGGACCTAGTGCTTTACCACTGAACGACACTCTCAGCCTCTTACAGAATTTGTAACCAGATTTAAATGGTAACATGATAAAAATAGTTTTTCTATTTCGACCTTGAAAACCAGAGCGGCACACTGTGCTATGAACCTATTGAATGTCAGCTTTTTTTCTTTAAGCACAGTTCCAGAAACATGTATTTGGGACTAAAACTTGGAAATTTTCAAGATACAAATAAAGTCCTGATACTGTATTGCTAGGAATTTTGGGTGATTCTTATGTCTTTAAATAACCTTTTAATGTATTATTGGATTTATACTGGTTCTAAATTTATACTGATTGTAAATAATGTGCACTTTGAAACTCTTAGTTTACGTCTGGTTTTGACATTAAAACGGTTTTATTACTGAATGATATGCATAAATTAATTTTATAAAAAATTCTGTTTCAACTTTCTTAAAGCTGTATCTTCTCATTCTTATAGCTTATTTACTCTGATGTATAAAACCACTATCAAAGAACAAATGATTAAAAAATCACATCTAATCTGCTATGTTTTAGAGAAAAATCATTCACCTTTCCTGTATTTTTAATATATATTGTTATATTACATGAATATTAATGTATATTAATGTAATTAATATATATAATTATATATTAATATTTGACACCTATCAAGTACAGAACATATTTTATGTTTTCAAGGAAGAAACAAAGTTCTTTTTGTGGTTGGAAACTAACATATTGAGTAGGTTGCCTTGGATTCATGTAACACCATTTCTGGCTATTGCAGCTGTTCCGTGGCCTGCAGTGTAGTTTTGTTTGAGGATCTGTTATCATGGAAAAGACTGGATTAAGTTAGGAGGCTTAGACGATTTTGTTTTATTACTAACTTATTTGACTTGAAAAAAATCACTTATACCTATTCAGTGATTTGGTCAGATGTTCTAAGGCATTTTTCTGTTATGATTTTATGAAATTAAATTATTTTTATTTCTGAATCATACAAACATGTCTTGAAACCCATAATTATTTATGATCATCTTTAAATGCTAAATTGTGCACTTAAAAATTATTTTTTAAAAACCTAGAGTATCCAGTACAAAATTGGATCTGCTGAAAAAATCTGAAACCCTTGAAACTACAAAACAAATGCTTACCAAGCAAGAGGAGGAAAATGCTGTCCTGAAACAAGAAATTGACAAGTTAAGTCAAGATGCAAAGATGCAGCAAGAGGAACTGAGTAACAGAATTCAAACAGCACAAACAGAGCTGAAGGAAGTGAAAGTGGAGAAAGAAACGCTAATGACTGAACTTTCTGCAGCAAAAGACAAATTATCAAAAGTATCTGATGCTTTGAAAAACTCCAAAAGTGAATTTGAAAAGGAGAACCAGAAAGGAAAGGCTGCTATATTAGATTTGGTTAGTTGTTTACATTTACATTCTTTGAAAAATTTTGAAGGTTTAGTGCAGCGCATGATGGTTGTGTTCCCGTTCTGTGGGGAGCTCGCCGTGAGCACAACGCGTCTCACTGCTTCTGGCTTTCCCTCCACTTCTTCCCTTCCCTGTCTGCGCTTACTTTCTTAGGTAGAAGTGATTATTTGCACCCTACATTAAAATGTTCTAAAAGTTTTCTGAGGAGAGGAGTTTGGCTTATTTAATCTGTGAAAAAGATAATAGAATAGAAGATACTGGCTGGAAGGTGTGTGCACCTCTGTGCGTGTGGATTTTCTGGAGGCCAGGGGCAGCTTCAGTTGGATGTATCAGTCCTTTTCTGCTGCTGGTCTGAGGTTAGATGTGGGAGAGACCGCAGCATAGTTGTTTAGGGAGACATTTCCACAGTGAGTAATTGCTAGTGAGCTGTTATTGACATATTCCAAAGAAGATCTTAATTACTTTTAATTCTGCTGCTATAAGTTTTTGAAAATTCCATATTTAGAGATATCATAAAACGTATTTAAAATGTAGGGAGAGTCTCAGGAAATGCCTAAAGAGGAATGAGTTCTTAGAAATGTTGTAATGCAAAATAGCAGAATAAAGCAAAAATAAGACTCCTCCCTTCTCGTTATGAAGGTCAGTGAAATTGTTTGGCAGGGCAAAGCCCATGTGAAGTTAGTACGTGTTCCTACATTTGGAGGAAACAGTTCCAGTTTGAACATCTTCTCTCTTCAGTTATACGTGATTATTTTTTAGTGTATAGTTTTCTAATTTTCTTTTTTTCAAATTTTCTTTTTGTTCTTCTGTTTTGAGACAGGGCCTTGCCATGTAGTTCAGGCTGGCCTTGAACGTACCATGTAGCCAAGGGCCTCCATATTTGTGCTGCCCTGTCTGCCTTAGCCCCCTGAGTGCTGGGATTATAGGCAGGAACCACCATACCTGTTTGTTTTCCTTGTTCTTGTAGCTCATGGCTCTATTTTTTGACAGGTTTGTTATAAGTAATTGTGTGGCATGAAAATGATTTCCAAAGTTCTCTAAAGTATTTCTAAAATACTTTCTTCATTATTGAGGATGGAACCCAGCCTCTCGCATGCTGGGCAAACTCTCTATTATGGAGCTATATTATTATAACTATTTGATTAAAGAAATCCTTAGCAAGCATAGCATAGTTGTGTATTTGCTTGTATTTATTTATTGGTTGTTTGAGAACGTCTTACCGTATAGTTGTGCTCACTGTGCATCCCAGGTTGACCTCAGCCTTGTGGCAAGTTTCCTGCCTCAGGCTCCTGGTGCTGGGATGAGAGGTATTTGCTACCACACTCCGCTGTTTTTATTATAAAATGAGTGACCCTATCCCATTTTGACTCATCAACAATTTTAGTTTCAGTGATTTTAATTTATTTGTGTGTCTCTTACTAAGCTTGTAAAACAAACTTTCAAGGTCATTACAATTTTTTTTTTTGTATGATATAGTTTCTCCTTTCTTTAGGAAAAAACTTGCAAAGAACTAAAGCATCAACTTCAGGTACAGACAGAAAGTACACAAAGGGAACAGAATGAACTGAAGAAGTCACTTGAAAAAGAGAAGGAGGTAAGATTTTATCTTTCCTGTAATATAAATGTATAATGTATAATAGGCCTTCATATTTCAAAACATTTTCCCTGATATGTCAAAGAAAGATTTATTTCTCTGAAATGGAAAGGAATGAAAAAATTCAATCTATAGTATATAGCTGTTAATGTTTGAGTAACAGTTTATACTGTTACTATATGCATTCCCAGCTATAGTTTAGACATATAGCTTTCTAGAAAATCTAATTTGATAAATTAAATATAGTCCTGACAAATGTTTGATGTCACCGTGTTCTGATTGTGCATTGAAACAGGACATTTGGACTATAGATGCCAGCCATGTAAGTCACCAGATTATAGTGGTTTAGTGCCCAGACTCTGAACCAAAATTGTTCAAATTTGTATCCTGCCAATGCTGTTTATTAGTTAAGTTGTTTTCCCCTATTTTATAGATTACTTAATCTTCTAGCCTTCCCATTTCTTTTCTTTTTTGTCTTTTTGAGACAGGGTCTCCCTATGTAGCTCACCCTGGCCTTGAGCTCACTTTGTATCCCAGGCTGGTCTTGACCTCACAACAGTCCTCCTAATTCAGTCTCTGGAGTGCTGGGATTACAGGTGTGCATCACCACGCCCAGCCTGGTGTTCATTTTCATCAAAAATGAAGTGGGGCTAATATAGAATCCATTGTAAAGTTATTGTGAGAAATAAATGCGTTAATGTAAAGTACTCAGAATGCTGCCTGTAGCAAAATAGGAGCCCATTTGTTAGAGGTTATTTTCTCATTGGTTATAGCGGGGGCCTACTTACTGCTATACTTAGTTCTGTTTTGCACTAAAACATTTGACTGTGCATTGAGATAAGCTGAGGCATCTGTATATAGCACCAAAAAGGTTTTGAAAAGTAGCCTAGTGTGGTCAGATGCTCAAATGTAGTTCTAGAGTTTTCATAAACTATACATAAATCATGAATTTATGACTTTGATTGGAAAGGCAGAAAATGGCGGTTGGCCTTGGCCACTGAAGAGCCCGTGTGACTTCCGGGTGAGCAGAAGCACAGCCAGCACTGAGTGCGAAAAGAGTAGATTTGGTGAGATTAAGTGTTATGCAGTGTAACTTAGTGCATAGATTTACACTAAAATGTTTGCTGTAAGAAATTTCATTTGTGTCATACTTAAAATAGAGCTAATCCTTCTGATTACCTGCGGCCAGCAGGCTCAGCAGCATTTGAGACTGTTCTAGAAAGTGCAGGGACAGTCCAGCAATGTGAACTTCCGTGCCGACATCCCTGTTCTGTGTGAGGGCAGGCGTTCTGATCCAGCTCATTCACCACTCTGTCTGAATGTGTAAGCTAAAAGGAAGACAGCGTTAAACAAATAATACAGATTAACTTGCCTGTCACGTAATAGTGAATGGTGCCGGCTCGTAATAGTGAATGGTGCCGGCTCTGAACACAGTGGAAGGCTGACGTATCTCTCTTTTATTGATTACCGGTCATTGGTGACCGACAGGCCCAGTAGTTCTTACCATGAGCAGTGGCTGGCATGTGTAGTAGGTACTCAGTAAATGTGCTTTGTTGTTGTTGTTTGTTTTTGGTACTGGGGATCGAACTGAGGACATTGAGCTTGCCAGGCAGACACTTATGTGGCTGAGCTGGCTCCCGAGCCCCAGTAAATGTGTTTGAAATGAGTAAATAAATGGGAAACATTTTTTTTTTTCTCTCTCAGGCTTCTCATCAGTTGACTTTGGAACTCAGTTCAATTAAGGAACAAGGTGTACAGGCCCAAAGTACTTTAAAACAAAAGGAGAAAGAACAGAAACAACTTCAAGGCAACATAAAAGAGCTAAAGCAATTGACTGAACAGAAGAAAAAGCAAATAGAAGCACTACAGAGAGAAGTTGAAACTGCTCTTTCACAGAAGGTATTAATAAGCAGTTTACTTTTCATAGGGACAAAATGTTGACAGTTAGGATAATATGATTGAAACAGGTGAGTTGTATCAAGAATGTTTGCATGTGCTCAGAAATTTTCTAACTCATATTTGATCATGTGATTAAATATCCAGGCCTGAATTCCATTCACGGTAACTATGTTATCAGGGGATTCTTAAATTTCTAGTACTAATCATTTGTCTAATAAATATGAAGTACATTTTTGTAAAATATCATATGACTAACAGTTCAGGTTAAAGCAGTTATTCAAGTGGTATTTCTAGTGTATTAGAAAAATTTTAAATAAATTCAAAACATGATTTTTATTAAGAGAAAAATAGGGGCTGGGGAGATGGCTCAGTAGAATAAGTGCTTCTCTGGCAAGTGCAATGGCCTGAGTTCAATCCCCAGTTCTGCAAAAAAAAAAAAGAGAGAGAGAAAAATAATTAACAAATATCACAAAGTAAGATATATTTAAAAAATCAATTGTGTCATATTTCTTCTTTTGTTTGTTTTTTTAACGGATTAGGTCTTTTTATTTTTTATTTTTTTCATAATTTTATTGATAAGCAAATAGCAATTGGACAGTTTCAAATCCAATCGCTAGGACAGTTTCAGTAATTAACACACTGCACACATTCTTCTTAGTGGATAATTGCTGTACAAGATGCGGACTTGAGATCCTATCTACAAACACCGTTAGAACAAATCCCTCTATTCATTAAGAGAATGTAACTATATATCTATCCTAACCACTTTGAACGCACAGATATAAAATGGACATTCATCTGTATACCCTTTTTTTGTTAAGTTCCGTTATTTGAATATTATAGGTGTGTAAACTCAGCAAAATTTTTTTTTTTTTTTTGGCAGAACCGGGGATTGAACTCAGGCCCTTGCGCTTGCCAGGGAAGCGCTTATTCCACTGAGCCATCTCCCCGGCCCCGCAGCAAAATATTCTAAAAGAGTCCAGTAGCCCATAATAGCATTGGGTCTTCTGTTTAACTGGCAATGTCAGAAATTGTTGACCCGAGTCCCCCACAGTTCAACGTAACATCATGGCTTTGCTTCCTATATTTTGTCTTCATACTTTCCTGCTGGATGGTTAAGACCAAGGTAAAGCAGGACCTATGCAACAAGAGTTGTAGCTTTTGGGTCTGAGAAGGTCAGTGAAATCCTCTCAGGATTTATCCTGAGATCCTGTACTCTTTTGTTTGTTTTTAAAAGGGGTCTTCCTAAGTAATTTAGGCCTTGAACTCACTATATATCCCAGGCTGGCCTCAAAGCTGTAGCATTCCTCCTGCTAAGCATCCTGAGTACTTGGTTTTAGGCAGCACCACCATGGCAAGCTACTAGTGTAAGATTTCTTCTATCTGATATGTTTTGCTACATCAGAAAGGTTTCCATTTCTAATATTAAATGCATAATTTATTATGAACCATCAGTCATTCCTAAATATGTTTTAATATTTGTATAGAACAGCAGTGGGCTGAAAATTGATTGTACTTAATGTAAAATATTTAATATAATGTATTTTCCCACTGTTGGCACATGTGTATTATTTGGTCTGTGGAGAAAAGTAGAATCTTTAATTGTAGGATGTATCAACCATATCATGCCATTCAGAGGTGGCTATTGTACTACTAAAGTAAAAGAAATCTGAATTAGAAAACCATCAGTATACATTGTATGTTGAACAGTGATTTATGACTATTATTTTATATCACAAAGGAGTAGTTTTGTAGTAACATAACCAAGAGTTGACTAATTTGTCCTATGTGTTATAAATAATAAAAAAATCAGGATATAATTATCACAACACATATTGTTCCAACATTTTGATATCTTCACATATAAATATCCCCAAGAAATTTATTTTTATAGCATCATAACTTAAAAAAAATATGACCCTTGCACTTTTCCTTGGTCATTAAAATTAAGATTTCACTCATTTATTAGATGATACACAGAGAACTGAGATTTAGAGACAGTGTTCTTATTAATAGTTCATTTTCACATGAGAAGATGGGCACCAAATCAGGATCACTCTTCTTGACGTTGCGCAGGACAGAGGGAGTGTGGAGTACGTCGCCAATCTTTTCTAGCATTGCAGGTATGCGCCACTGTAGGATGTGGTTTTCTAAATTCAAGCAGCTTACATTTAACCAGGCAGCAATTATGTAAAGAGAATGAATGTGGGAGATGTGAAGGCACAGCCTTCCTAGAGAGCTCTGTGGTCCTCACTGAGGTCAGCTGGAGCGCTCTCATAGAGGTGATGGAGGTGTTCACTACCGTGCAGACTCAGAAGGGAGAGTGGGCAGAATTCGGGAAGGCTGGACTAAGAAGGTGTGTCCATGTCAGCTCAGGTGTTCACCCACTGTAGGTCTGCAGGCGCCAAGGTTCGCAGGGTGGCAGAGCCGTGCCAGGACCAGCATCTGTGCCGGTATTAGCAGACATGCTGTGGATCCCTGGTGAGGATCCCAGCCCAGCTCCTGGAAATGCTGCCACCCTGTGCAAAGCACAGAACAATCAGAGAAAGGAGTGAGGGGAGTGACTGCAGCGGGTGTTTACTCTAGAGCCATCGTTCCCAACCCTGGTGGATCCATGGTCTCCCTGCCTGAACATGACCCAGGATCTGTGAAGGTGATAGCAACAGAATCCTGAGCCAGGAGGGCAGAGCCCAGTGCAGGCCCGAGGCCTAGCTACCTGCCCTATGTCAGACCCTTCTGGGGGAGGAAGCTGGGGATGGGCGCAGCCAGCACTCCTAGTCAGCCCTGCTTGCTTTGCAGCAGACCAGGGTTGGGGGTGGAGCAGCCTGTGTAACTGGATAGGCTTCCTGTCTCCTGGGAGCTTCTGGAATCACTGTGGGCTGAGCAAGCTGGGAGAAGGAACCAGGAGCTCCAGAGAGGGGACAAAGTCTGCAAGTTAGCAGTGACAGAAAAGCGCAGGCTGAGTGTGCTGGAGGGAGCAGGCAGAGGGCCCACCAAGGATCCTTCCACCTGGAGTAGGAGGTGCCCCTTAAGAGCATGCGACTGTTCAGTTTCTGAGCGAACAGAGCAGAGTACTTCATTTTAAGGATATTGAGAGCCTAGTGGAGAGTTTGAATGGAGAGTTTAAACAGGTAGTTGTGATTTGACTTATGGGAGATAAAGGAGCAAACAGGGAAGGCATTGAGAAGTATTGGAATAAACGATAGTACATGGTGCTGGCATGAATAACCAAGGCGTGGTTTGGAAGCTGAGTCACCGAGACTTTCTCAGGCTATGCGAAGAGGGTTTAAGGATAGCTGTGGGTGAGAGTTTGTGCATGTGGGTAGTTGGTGATGTCATTTATTGGCAAAAGTCACAGCTTTTTGATGTATAGGGTTGTTGTCAGAAATTTTTTGGACCGCTCAGGTTGCCTTCAGGGCAGGTCTGGTTTGGCTTGAGGATGAGGGGATCGAACCACAGCATCCTGAGCCTGACTGCTTTGTTTCAGCAGGCACTTAAACACCTGAGCTAATGGGCAGGCCCCCAAATAAATTATTTACAAACTTGAATGTAACAATAAAAATTGTGTAAAATAAAAATGAAGAAGAAAGAATTTATATATCAGTCATATAATAGTTTACTCTGTGCCAAACTCAAGAAACTTATATAATTAGAATTCTCAAAGTAGAAAGGGGTAGGCAATAAATATTTGAAGATTTAAAATTTCTGAATTTAGTTGAAATTATAGCACCACATTTCCAAGAAAAAATGAACCTTTGCACAAGAAATTTGAATAAAATCATACCAAGATCCACAAAAATGAATTGTCCAAAACTTATTATAAAGAAAAAAAATCATTAAAGCATACACATAAAAACAATTAGCTCTGGAAGAACAAAATTAGATAACATCTTATTCCACATTAGAAAGAAAGAAAAAAAAAAAAGACCAAGTATGTAAGAAACTAGACTAATTAATTCAAAGGACTGAAAGAAAAAAAAGATCTGTTCTCATTGAATTTTATGCTTAGCAAACATACCTTTGAAAACTGAAAGTAAAATATTTTCCAGTTATACAAACTCAAAATATTCTAATACTGCCAGACGTAGCATATAGGAAATAACAAAGAACATAATCTAGAGGGCAAGAGAAATTGCTGTATGGTCCTGGATAAAGAATAAAGAGCTCTCAAAGTGATAGTTATGCAGGACTATGTAAAATATATTAGATGAACCCATTTAAAAGGTCATTGAAGATTTCTACAAGACAGTATCAAGGATCTACCAAGTTCAAACTTGTCCAGGTGTGTGTGGCTTGGGTCTGGCTGCTGTGCTCCACTTCTTCCTGCTGCAGCCCTTGGAGGTGAACCCTCTGTGCCACTCTGGCAAGGTGTTCTGCTCCTGGATGAGCTGGGTGTGTCTTGCCTCTAGCCTCTCTGCAGGGAATTCTGCTGCAGGGTTCCACACCAGGCCTATCTGATGAAGGAAGTTCTCACATGTGGGCCTGAGCTCTGGGTGGAATGAGGATCCAGTGGGCCCTGGGCAGTCTCACTCACACACCTGGCCTGGGTTCTGGGTCAAATGAGGATCTGTCGAGCCCCGGTCAGTCTCACTCACACACTAGGCCTGGGTCTAATCTATGCATATATTTTAATAATGTTTAGTAATGTTTGTGTATCTCCAAATTTTGAAAATGAATTTAGTTTTAGAAAAGTTTGGACCTTTCTGAGACTTTTTCCTTACCTTGTTATTGATAAAGATGACCTGTGGAAACATCCTAAAGTATTCTTACATTTCCAAGAGTACAAATTGCACATCAACACAACACGGTAGTGATGTCTGAATTTCTTTCATGAAGTTTTTCTTAGTTCAGCCTTAAACTATGTCTTCTGAGGCACCTAGCACTGCATCTTCCATCAGAATGTGGGCATCATCTATCTCCTGAAACCTCATACTTAGGACTTCCCAGAGAAGAGCTATTTTTCTCTTCATTTGCTTTTCCATTTTATAGTTTTAAAATAGAATGTGTTGAATTTTGTAGTTCTTTCACTTTATAAAACAAGAAATTATCGAAGTGGAACTTCAGGGCATAAATGTACTTCACCTTGTTTTCTGGATCTTCTTAGTGGTATGAATATCATATTTGTATTTGTAACTCGGTTTTTATGTATATCTGCTGTATGTTTCAGGCAGAGCTTCAAAATAAACTACAGCAACAGTCAGCGCAGGCAGCCCAGGAGCTTGCAGCAGAGAAAGAGAAGGTGTCTGGGTTACAGGATTCCTATGAAAAGTGCCAGGAGAATCTGAAACAGCTTCAGTCTGACTTGTACGGGAAGGAATCTGAACTTCTAGCCACGAGGCAAGATCTGAAGGTAAAGTATGCCACCGCATAGCGTGCGAGCTCAGCAGGTTGTCTGCGGACAGTCCTTGAGTGGTTCCTTGTGCCCTCTGGACAAGAATGTAATGTCTGTGAAATATGATACTTTTTAGTTCTAGGTTTTTACTTTTGTTTTAAAAAAGATTTTTTATTGTAAAGAAATACCAATGCACATAAATGTGGGCATTTTAAAATGTAATCTCTACAATTTGGTGCATATGTTAATTGGTATACCATTAACTTATCAAAGGAGTTTGGCCAAAGTGTTTGCAGATAGTCTCAAAAGTGGGCTGCTGTTGAACTAAGGAATTGTAAGTTGAAACCATTTGTGAATAATGTGAACAATTTTGTTGTTACTCGTCAGACAATACTGACTTAGTTTTCTAAATGTGTCAACTTCTTAAGATTCCTAGTGCCTAATGATTAAAATTAGGAGATTATAGCTCAACTTCCATTAACTTTAATTATCTAACAATGTGTAGAAATGTTGCCGTGGGTAATATTGTTTATTAGATAGAGCATCACCTTAAATGACTGGTATGAAAAAAGAGTAAACTTTTTATATAATGTTAAGGCATCAATTCTTTAAAGAAATGGTGTTTTCTCACAAAAGATCCAGCCAGCCTTTCCCCTACCCTTCCTGCCTTGCGGAGGTGAGATATGCTTTTGGTTTCTTTTCCATGTTTGGGATTTTATTTTCTTTAAGGCACACTATTGAAAAATTCTGAGAATCACAAAATATTTTATAAACACAGTGCATGTATGTATTCATAGCTCACGTAGGAAGGTTTTATAGCAGAAATGGCATTTGCCAAGGTCCTGAGGCATGGGCACAGTTTGTGTGCAGAGAGAACCAAGGAAGAGCAGGTCACTCTGGGTGTGTCGGGGAAAGTGGCCTCCATGAGAGAGGGCAGAGGAAGGCGAGTTAGTGATGCCTTCCAGAGTGCTGTCGCATTAGGCTGAATGCTTATGGTTAAATTCTCAAATACCTCAGTTGCCTGGCAAAGGCAATTAAATTTTATATTTGAGGAAAAAGTGGAAGAATCTAGGCAGGAAGATAAAAGGAAGAAAATTCTTTTAGGAAACTTAACCTGGAGTAGTTTAAAGAACCGTGGGTTGACTAGAGGGGGAGATTAATTAAGACATAATCTCTCTTCACGAATTTGAGCAGTCTGTTTGGTTAGAAAAGTGAGAGAGGTAGTGATAGTGATTTGAGAAAGGAGTATGAGACTGGGTAAAGCAGACTCCCAGCGCATCAGTGCACACTACATCGTATGCAGAGAGATCTGCAGGATCAGAGCTAGCAAGAAGAAGTAGGGGGGCCCATATGACAAGAAATAAAAACCGCACTTGACGTTTAGATGACCTTAAATTATTATTATTTTCTTTACAACTCTTGTAAGGCGGGGAAGGTTTGGAGGGGGGAATGCGCTCTTAACCTGAAGGCAACGAGGAGCGGGGACAGGAGTCCCATAGGTTTGTGTCTCAGGCAAATGGCTGGCTGCGGAGTGAGGAGTGGGGTTGGGGGGCCCCTTGGTGTAGTGCAAGTGCAGAGTGATGGTTTAGGCTGGTAATGACAGGAAGGTACAAGTGGTGAAAAGTGGGGGAACCTGAAGGATATTTGCATGGTGAAGAAGATGAAACTTAATGGTTGATGGTAAAAATCCTCCAGAAGTCACTGTTTATACTGATACATTACTTACCCAGAGTATGCCCAAGTAACAGGACTTACAGTTCTTAAGTGAACTTTCACTAAGTCAACAAGAATTTGCCATATTGTATGGTAATAATTTCATATCTGAAAGAATAATTCAGCTGTAAACATGATCAAAAAGAAAAACAGGGACAGGTTGGCACAGCACTTTATAACCATGAGGTCTTGAAGGGCTGCTTAGGGGTGCTGTCTTCCGCAGGGGAGGGCAGGCCCATGCTGTGCGATAGCGGAACATGGTTAGATCTTATTTCTGGTTCGAAGCTGCCTGTGCTTTCATTGGCCACCACCTCACTAGACTTTCATTTTTGACAAAATAAACTTGTTTTGTTGGTACTGGGGATGAAACTCAGGACCTTGCGCTTGCCAGGCAGGTAGGTGGCAGGTGCTTATGCCACTCAGCTATCTCCCTAGTGACAAAATAAACTTTTTATAAGTTCTTTATTAGTGCTTCTAAAATGAGAATTCTGTGCACTGTTTATTTTTAAAAAATGTTTAAATCCTGGAAAAGTTTACAAGACATATATAGACCAAAGTAAGAGATAGTCATCAACCATTGTTTTTCTTTAGATGCAGGGATTTTATATGTTGCTTATGAAAGAGAGGCAGAGATTCAGAATCTTCTCTGAGCCTGCTCTGGGCGACTTTGCACTGTGCTTGGATGCCAGTGAGATGGAAGGCAGCGTCCTGACCTGTGCTGGCAGCCCCATCTGCTGGAGCACTTAGGAAGTCCTTTGTTGGCTGGGTATTGCACATTTGCTGTGTTCTGTGCTAGTCTTTCTTGTTAAAAGAAGGGACAGGTAGGATTTTACACTGTGAGTGAAGTGAAAATTCTAGGGCAATAGGTTGGAACTAAATATAAATCCTTGTAGTCTAATACCACATCTTAGACCATCCTATCACACATCAAGAAAAAGTAACAACTGAAATTATAAAGGTTTTATTTTGAAAGAATGAGAAAACTTGCTGAATAGCCATTACTTTTTGGCTGTTCCCTGTAGAACTCCTCTTTCGCTGGAAGACTGTAATGTGGTTGGTGGAGTCAGTGGCAAAGTTGGTAGTTGATGCCCTCAGGGATACAGACCTATTGAGGTGGACATGGATGCAGTAACAATTCTAGCAAAATCGTGGACTAGAAGAAGGAGGCTATCCAAGGGAAGACATGTTGAACAAAGTTAACATCTACAACAAGAAAGATAAAATAGCAGTCTACAGTAAGAAGCATAGAAACATGTAAAATTCACGGCATTATACCATGCAGTGGCATGGGTAGATGTTCAGAGGGAGGGAGAGCAGTACCTTTTGGCATCTTCATAAAGGAGCTCACGGGCTGGAGATTTAGCTCAGCTGCACAGCGCCTGCCTGGCAAGTGCAAGGACCTGAGTTTGATTCCTGGTACCAAAAAGGACTTCATGAATTAGTTTGGTTTAAGTTTGACTATAAAAAGCTAATCACTGGGTTTTGTGAGTTTAACTTTTATAGGCCGTGAGTTTGAACATTTATAAATCATGGTCATTGTGAGGTTTTTGGACCGTTTAGAATTATTGTGGAATGTTAGGATACAGCAGCTGTAGCAAGCCTTGATAGGTGTTAGTATGGTTAGGACCACAGTTACCTAACAGTGGTTGCTGTAGGCTGGTGGGCTAGTGTGTGATTTCGTTGCTGGGATAGAACCCTGAAGTAACAGCTAGAGCAGGAAAGGTTCAGTTTGGCTCAAGTTTGAGAGATCCAGTGTGGTATCAGCTGGCTTTGTTGCTTTTAGGCCTGTGGCACAACAGAAGTGTCATGGTGGAAGGACATGGTAGAGGAACACTTTTCATCTAATGGTAGCCAGTCAGCAGAGAGAGTGGGGACAAACCTAGAGGAAGGCACTGGGAACACGATGCCGGCCCCAGGGTCACATCCTGTGACCTAGTCCCTGCAAGTTGGTCCCATCTCCTGCTTTGGACATCTCCCAGGAATGCTGGTGCATCACAGATCTGTCAATGGCTGGAGTTCTTATTGTGCAGTCAGTTTTGAAGAGCCCTCAGCTGGCCGCAGGCCTTCAGTGCAAGTCCTCGTCAGGCCCTTCCCGTTGAGGCCGTAGCAGCTGGGCTGTGCAAGTTTCACTCTGTTCATGTTAAATTGCTCTTACCCTCTGTGAGGCCCAGGTCAGTTCCCACAATATTCTGGAGCCTTCTGCACACCACTCTCCCTGAAGGGGGGTGCACTCATTGTGTTCTGGGCATGTGGCACATGGGTGCTGTACCACCCTGCACGGTTTCTGTTACATGATGGTTCTGCTCTTCAGGCTGCTGAGCTTGTCCTGTGAGTTAAAGACCATCTTATACTTCCCCGTTATTCCTTAACAGTGTACACAGTAAGCAGGTAGCTATCTGGTTAATGAAGAGCTAGATGACTCTGGTCTTACCTGAAAAAAAAAGTTTTAAGGAGTTTCCTGTTCTGACAGCCATTAAAAATTATAATTTATATCAGAAGTAATTCTAAATTCAATTGGTAAAGAGTAAACTTCCATTAAAGTTTTCAGCATGACAAGCCATATCATAGAGCTTACTATACCTGTATATGCATAGACATACACATGTACTGTATCTTTTAGGGTTTTGTTTTATATCTCCTGCTGTCTTTTCCCCAACCATACCTATGTTTTCTGAGTGTATTCTATATGGTTTCTATTGATACATGATATTTCTCGTAACACCTAGCTAGTGCTGGAGGTGTGATGAACACTCAGTATATAGTTTTAGATTTTCTCTAGAAGTTTTAGAATTATTTAATATTGTGAAATATTTTATATCATTATTATTTTTCATAGGCATGAATATTTCAGGACTTTTTTGTATGAGCTTACTGAAAGGTGTAACGTATTATCGTTCTATAATACAATTATTTGCCTCCTAATGATGTTTCAGTTGATGACAGATTGCATAGACAATAGTGGTCCCAAAGATTATCATGGCAGTGAGCGTTTCCTATTGCCTAGATTTTTCCTGGACCATCCTTATGTTTGGGTATGTTGGACACAAGCATGTACCTTGTCTTACAGCTCCCTGTAGTATTCAGTATAGTAACATGCTGCCCGGGTTTGCAGCAGCTGTGGATCACGCTGGGCCGTGGAGGCTTGGCTGAGTTAACTTTGTGGTGCTCATATGTCAAAAGTGGCAAGCAGGGACGGTCGGCACTTCTCCTTGTGATATGTTACTGTGTCTTATTTTCTACAATATTTATGTTAGCTGGGGCTTTTTGGTGAAATTTGCTTAAATTGACACATAATAATTTAGGAATTTTTTTTATAAGTCTGTAGAAGAGAAGCTTTCTCTAGCACAGGAGGACTTGATTTCAAACCGAAATCAAATTGGAAACCAAAATAAAATGATTCAAGAACTAAAGACGGCCAAAGCTACAATGGAGAAGGATTCAGCAAAGAAAGAGCAACAGTTGAAGGAACAGAGTAAAACACTACAAGATGTGCAAAAAGAAAAGGTATTTTGTTTTTTTATTTAAATTCTGAGTTTTAGAATACTGACGATTGTCAGGTCAGAGCTCTTAGCCAGTACATGCATCACTTTTATTTTCAACAGATTAAAATTATTGTTTAATAAGTAATTATTTTTCTACAGTCAATGAAAGAAAAAGAACTAGTCAATGAAAAATCTAAACTGGCAGAAATAGAGGAAATTAAGTGTAGACAAGAAAAACAAATCACTAAATTATCTGAAGAACTGAAGTCCCACAAGCAAGAAAGTATGAAGGTATGTTACGCTAAATGGTTTTCCTCTCTTTTATGTTGTACTGTTGTCCTTTAAACATATCTTTTGAAGAGACTGAGAATCTGCTCTATGCTAGGCCAGTTGTTTTTAACAGATATTCTTGCCAGAACACTGCAGCAATGCTGCTTATGCTTTCAGATCATTAAATGACGCAAAGTAAGAGTTTAGATTTCACTGAAATGGTAGTAAAGACAGTCTTCAGAAAATTATGCTTGTACTTAATGTAAAAATACAAGGTTTTAAGGGATTCTGTTCATTTCAATACTTTCCTAAAATTCTTTAGGACATCATTTGAAGACTGTTTATCACTTGCTTTATAAAATGCTACTCATTTTCTTGAAAAAAAAGCTCGATTTGCTCTTGAGAGCTCTCCTTGTACATCTGTCACCATAGCTGACGTTTTGCCTCGTGATTTCCTGTCTCCTGTCCTTTTGTTCTTCTAGAACGTGACTTCCTGAGAGAAAGGAACGTATGTAATTCCCTGTGTGCTCAGAGCATAGTGCCGTGCGCAGTGTCCAGTGATGGCCCGTAGACGCTTGTTAAGGGGAAAGGGGAGAGTAGGAAGCAGAGATTGTTGCTCACGTCCTGGCCGTAGAAGCAGAACATGTGCGTCTCAGGTCACTGGTTAAATGATAACTGAGCAGGGAGTAATCTTGTGCCTTTAAAACCGCTTGTGTACTGAATTCGAAGAATCTCACAAGGGTTAAACTCATTGCTGTGGTAAATTGCATAAACTTCAGCTACCTTTTGAAATGTTTACTGTTAAGGATGATTTATATCTTGGCCTTCTCAACAGGAGATAACAAATCTCAAGGATTCCAAACAGCTTTTGATTCAACAGAAGTTAGAACTTCAAGGAAAAGTAGATTCCTTGAAGGCTGCTGTGGAGCAGGAGATGAGAAATCAGCAGATGCTGAAGGAGCAGCTGACAAGGGAAGGAGACGAGCTGAAGAAAGCATTTAGTGAGAAAGAAGCTAAGCTGGTGAGTGAGCTAAGGATGGGAAGATGTTTTGTAATAGAGGTTTAAGTCAGTCCAGTGAAAGCTTTTTTTCTACCTAGAAGTTACAATTCAAATGCTTTCTTAGCATTTTATTTTAAAGTCTGATTTGCTTAAGTAGCTGAAGTGTCATTAGAAGCATTTTGTATCCATATTTTGCTTTACATAAGTGAAAATTAAATTAAAATACAATTTTAACACATTTTTAGTGTTGGAACCAAATAAACTCATGGCCAGATAGACTGAGGTAAATGGCTTAAACTCTAATCATGTTAAACTCATTTGTTGGCCAAAGTGAATGGAAATTGTTGAGGGGAATGGAAATTTCAGCTTGGAATTACAGTGACAGAAGTCGGCTTTTCCTTCCCTAAGTTGTGCGTGCCAAGGAGGAAGCATCTAGCTTTCCTTTATTGAATTAACTCCATATATTCCCAGATATTTTGATGGCTAAATGTTTTAATTGAAAACTTCCAATTGTAGTTCAGCAGTTCAGAAGCGTTGATTTCCTTTAAAATAGAGAAATTGAAGAATGTAGTGAAAGACATAAGGAAATGCCAGCCTTCTCTCTAGGGCATCCTGCAGTCTCTAACCGTGTGTTTCTTCCTCTGCTTTGGTGGAAAAAAGAATCGCAACCTGCGTCACTTCAGCTTGGTCTTAAGAGCCACTTGCTCCCCATGGCTGCGGTGTTGGGGCGTTTGTGCCCCCTAATAATACCTGTTGTATTAGGGCCTAATGGAGTGCATTCCTATGTCTCCTTTCCTAGAGAAGCAGTATTAGCTATATCGGTATTACTCTAAGTTCAGTAATTACCTGAAATGTATTTCACATTGCTTTTATAATAGGCTTTCTTTCTTTTTCTTTTCTCAGCATTCTGAAATAAAAGAGAAGGAAGCAGGAATGAAGAAACACGAAGAAAATGAGACTAAGCTTACCATGCAGATTACAGCGCTGAATGAAAATTTAGGCACGGTGAAGAAGGAGTGGCAGTCTAGTCAGCGGAGAACTACTGAGCTTGAGAAGCAAACGGATGACTTACGGGGTGAAATTGCCGTCCTAGAGGCCACGGTGCAGAACAATCAAGATGAGAGGAGAGCGCTGCTAGAAAGGTGACCAGCTCGGCCCAGGCAGTTCACTCCCTTGTAAGGGATAAAGCTTCATCACACTCCGCAGTTTGAAGAGAGAAAAATTCGTACTTTCAGAACTTATTTAAGTCGCTGTCTAAAATTTAACCCTCACAATAACCCATACAGACTAATGTAGATTTAAAATTACTAATACAGTCCATTACCTGTTTTCCAGAGGGTTTTGATAATGTTTGAAAACTTATGTTTCTTCACTCTTTATTCTAGATGTCTTAAAGGAGAAGGTGAAATAGAAAAGCTTCAGACCAAAGTACTAGAGTTGCAAAGAAAGCTGGATAATACGACTGCAGCCGTGCAGGAGCTAGGCAGGGAGAACCAGTCCCTGCAGGTCAGTACCCTGGTGACTCGCGGTGGCTTCTCAGTCTACAATCGACCTCTTAGTGAAAAGTATATTTTCACCTTTTAAGAAAAACCTCCAAGGATAGTGGTGTAGTTAAAGAGCCATTGCCTGGCATCTGCGTGGTCCTGCGTGACAGCGCTGCACCACAGAAACAGTGAAAGTAAAATAAAACCAAGGAACCTCGTTGTTTCACAGTCACAGAGGCTAGTGTGAGAGCCACGCCATTCATGGATTGTCTGTACAGGGAAAGAATTACAAAATTCAAGAGTACCACGGGGTGGATAAGTCAGTACAGGAGCAGTGTGTGTGCTCCAGAATGCAGGAAACTAGAGAAACTTGAACACTTACTGCTTGTAGAAACACAAAATCAAGCACTAGACTGAAAAATAGTTGGCAATACCTTAAATAAGTTAGAGACAATCAGTGTATGACACAGCAATTCCATTGCTAGGTGTATCAAGAAGAATTGAGACTAGATGTTCAAAACATAGTTACACAATGTACAAATATTCACTGAAATCCTATTTACAAGAGCCACAAGGTATAAATAGCCTAAAGGTCAACCATAAATAAAATAAGGAACATTCCTATAATGTATTAGCCATAAAAAGGAATGATACACACTTCCACGCTGATACATCTGAAAACATTGTACAGTGTGAAAGAAGTTAAACACCCCAAAAGCATGAGCTGTATGATTATACTTATAGAAGATACCCAGAATTTTAACAAGTATAGAGAATTACTCAGTTTTGTCATTCAAATTTATAAATGCTCCTATTTTTTACAGATGAAAATTGAACAAAATACAGTATTTGTTTTCAAAATTTTTATTCAGCGTGCATGTAGGCAAAATTTGTAAATATCTGGCACCATAGTTGCAGTAATCATCATTCTTTGAAACGTTGTATAATTGGTTGAAACTCTTTTGAACAGATCAAGCACACGCAAGCGCTGAACAGGAAGTGGGCGGAGGACAATGAGGTGCAGAACTGCATGGCCTGCGGGAAGGGCTTTTCAGTCACAGTGAGACGGGTACGCGGTTTGTTCTTTTTTTTTTTTTTTTTTTCAAACATTTATTTATTTAGTGTGTGTGTGTGTGTGTGTGTATGTGTGTGTGTGTGTGTGTGGCCAGCTCAGCCCACCAGGGGGCGGGGCTGGCTGGCATGTGGTGCTGGGGGATTGAACCGTGGTCCTTGTGCTCTGCCAAGCTTGTTCCAAGTAGGTGCTTTAGACCACTGAGCCATCTCGCCAGCCCCGCGGTTTGTTCTTATGTGTGCTCGTGATTACAGTTCTCAGTCACGATTCTGTGACTGGCAGAATAGTTCTGCATTTCATAGACTTTTAAAAAATTTTCTACTTATAGGTAAATTGCGGTTTTCAACTACATGTGAGAATTAAACTTCATGCAGTCTAGTTTCTTGTTAGCATATGTGCTTTATTTTTTATTTATTTAACTTTTTTGGTGGAACCAGGGATTGATCTCAGGCCCTTACGCTTGCCAGGGAAGCAGTTATTCCGCTGAGCCATCTGCCTGGCCCCAGCATTATGTGTTTTAGACTCACTCATTTCTTCTCTATATTTCCCACTCTGGGTCAGTTGTTTTTCTGGATCAGTGCATAAGTATTTAATTCACGTGTTTTATTTAGTCAACTTTAGGGCCTTTGGAAGGACAAAAAAGCAGAATGTGTTCAAGAAATGTATTTTAAATACTTTCATTTGAAAATAATAGTTGAATGCATCCCTGTGACCTTTGGCAAGTTAGAATAGTTTCTCATTTGCTAGGGGTGCTCTAACACTTTAAAAAGCTTCCTTGGGTTCTTGATAATTTCATGGTAAGAGCTCCATAAAATGTTCAGCGTGGGGAGCATTCAAATTGAGTACAGCACAGGCTTAAGCTTATCTCTTGAAATACAGTATCATTAAATGATAGAGTAGGCCGGCCAGATAGCTCAGCCGAGTAAATCACCTGCTTAGGCAGAACATATTGGCCAGGATTCCATCCCAGTTCGATCCCCGGCATGCTGTGCTGGCCCCGCCCCCGGGGTGCACTAAGACAGCGACTGAGACTGGGCATGGTGGTGCGGGCCTGTAGTGCTTGGAAGGCTGAAAACAGGAGGATCACTACAGGTCTGATCTGTGTAGTGAGACCTTTGGACCCTGTTCTAAATACATTAAAAATAAAATAAATAGTAGAGTGGCCACTGGAAATTTAGTGTAGCTGTACACTGCTGGCATAGAGGCTGGTTTGTGATAGTCATGTAGTTTTGTGATGCTTTTGGTACAGTTTTTAAGGTTGAAATTATTTGAATTTTGTCTTATACAGCATCACTGCCGCCAGTGTGGGAACATCTTCTGTGCTGAATGTTCAGCCAAGAATGCCTTAACACCTTCCTCCAAAAAGCCTGTCCGCGTCTGTGACACGTGCTTCAATGACTTGCAGGGATAGCGGCGGGTGCAGCATCACGGCTGCGTTACACTACGTTAGGTTTTAATACCTGTGTTTGGTAGAGGTCTTGGACAGTTTGGTTTGGACTCTGGATGCAGTTCTAGACCAAATTAGAGTTCATATATTTTGGAATGTTGTCAATACCAAGTAAAAGTCTTCTATTTTTGTGAGACTTGGATTCATCTTCATTACCTTTTTCCATTTAACCCCAGCATTAGTTTTCATGCCAACTTTAGACTTAGTCAATGAAATGTAAATAAACTTTGGACAGAAAATAGCAATGTATTTTTTTAAATATAATTTCATTGTTCACAAATAATATAATTCCATAGCTTCTTTCTTCCAAATTATATGTAGAAAAATGAACATGGATGTTATCACCTGTTTTTGTTGCACAATAATATTAATTATATGAGATACCCTCTTTGTGGAATCACGCACAGGACTGTAACACTTTGTTTTTCTCTTCCGTAATAGGTGTGTAGCTCAGTTATGTTGTTTTGTTACAAATTTGCTATTTGGGCATTCTAAGTATAGTTTATGTTTAAATATATATTAATCGTGAACTCAAACATGGCTTTTGTTCTAACAGTATTGATTAAATTCTGGAGTACATTTTAAAAAATCCTCTATAAAATCAGTTTGCTTAATTTGTGGTAACCCCGGGGTTATGTTTCAGAGATTAGGATTAATTTTTCTTTGTGTCTTTTTTATGTCAATTTTAAACTTCCACATATTGTCCATTAAAAACCCCATAACCTCTTACCGTCTCAGTGGAAGGAAGACGACTGACTAGGAAGCGTACGGCGTTCCTAACCTGATGGTCTTGTTGTGGGAGGTCTCCGAGGTGAGCGTTGCGCTGTAGCCCCATGCTCAATGCTCGTCGCTGTCCAGCATCTCCAGGAAGCTGAATTGGCCTTTTCAAAGGTTCGGCCTCTTTTCTTTTACTTGGTTTGACCTTCCCAAGCAGAGCTGAGCTTCACTGTAGTTGTTTTTATAAATTTGCACTGAATATTAGTAACTTCTATTGCTATAGTATTATCCATGAAAAGAAAATATAAAATGGTAAAAAAAGATGAAATATTGTACTTTATATTTTCTTTTTACCTAATAGCAAAGAATTTTAGAAAACTGGTAAAATTGACATTCTTAAAATGGTTCTAGGTTGGAGTTCCATATTAACTAGAAATGTTATCTGCAGAAATTATGCCTGACGTTATCTTTAAATAACAGCTAGAGAATAGAATATCACTTAAGACAGAAGTATTCAGTAACTCTGATGTTACGTAAACACTGAAACAAGTGTCAAGCACCTTAAGGATAATTAATAGTTAACCTGTTTGTATGCTGAACAATGAAAGTGAATTTTAGTATTTCATAGTCTTACTAATTTGAAAAACTGGAAAACATCTGAAGGCCGAATTTACTAATTTTAATTTATTATCTTTCTAGAGAAGAAATGTTAAGTGATACATTCATTCAGTGCAGGCATTTAATAACAATAGCAGAGAAAGATGAGTGTTGATATTTCCTTTATAATTTATAATAGACACTTGCTTTTGAATACCATGCTGAAATGAAATTATCACACTTACATAGTATCTAGAATATAGGTGAACAAAAAGATTGCCACATATTCGTTTAATTATTTTAAAAGTAGACCCTGTAATTAGTAGTTGTTAAGTACATTGAACGTTGACTAAGTCCCTGGACCTGGATAAACACACATCCTTGAGTATAGGTAATGATTAAATGCAGTCGACATTAAAATAATACTTGGATAATATAAACTGAGCTATTCATGGATTTTTATATCCATAAATCCTTTCAAATAGTATTAAATTTATACTTTTACATTCAAGTAACTTACTAAACGTATTAGAAAAACACAGTCACAGCACCCCCAGTTTTTTGTTTAAGTAACAGCTATAGGAGACTTGTGGGCGAGCGTGTCCCTCTGCTTCGTGCCCTCCTGGGACGCACTGTAGTCTGCCCCCCTCCCCACCCTCACACTTCGCAGACACTTTGCGAAGGCACCAGATAAAACCAGGGTTCAGCCGTCTGCCTCACTTTTGTCTGATCGCGTCTCTTGGATCCCGGTTCTCCGCCTGCCGTGGGCTCCGACATGGATAAAATGAGTGAAACGGAGCAGTGTTGCTGGCACCTTACCAAGCGAATGTGTTTTGAAAATAAACCTTAGTGCTGTTTCCCTGCAATTAAGCAGCCCTCTTCTCAGTTCCTATTGGCTCTACATTTTAGGTGTCCGCTGGTACTATTATTTTGTCAGTGAGACAGAGCTGGCAGCTCTTAGTTCTGGTGCAAAACATTGGCATCAAATCTTAGTAAATTGCAAACCTCAGCATAGAATTGTGAGTTAAGACTCAAGTCTTGCTGGTTAGTGTACAGTAAAGTTTTTTTAATAGAAAGAAGACAATGCTGCTGGTATAGGATTTGTTTCTTTTGAAGAAGGAAAGAAGGAAACAAACACAAAACCTCAATGCAGTGTACAAATAACATTTTGTTCAACTACCTCTTAAAAGTGGAATTAGCTACCTTAATTGTTTCCTTACAGTAATGGTAAATAGTAACTGCCAAATTTGTTATTTTCCCATCTCTTTAAAAAGTGTTTATGATTATCTTATATAGTTTTAAGATCTTTAAAGTCACTTTTTTTTATCCTTGCATAAAAATATTTAACTTTTAAGTGGAAAGCAAATTATGATCATATATTTTGATATTCATGATCTGTTTGACTAGAGCAGTTTTTTTTAAATGCACTTTGGCTATAAAATTGTGGATGATTTGATCCATGAGATTTAAATGTGCCATCAATTTACTATTCCTAAACATGAGCTCAGTGAATGATGTTCTTTAATTATCGTGTGCCACACATGACCATGTCTTAATTGCCCTTTGCCTGAATTTTCATGATCAATTTGTTATGTTGCTGATGTGAATACTGTGCATATACTTACTAAATTTATGTAAAATTGTATAAAATGGAATTGGAGCTCGCCAAGTTCTCCTTGTGTAGAAGTACTGACCTCACTGTGACATGACGCGGCCGTTCGTGCGGCGTGCTGTGCTTCCTGCGCTGCGTCGTGTGGCCATGGCTTCTGTATAGGCTTTTGCATGCATATTTTTTCATTTAGTTTTTGGGTTCATTATTTGTATTGTGTTTACTATTTGTGATCATGTAGTTGTGCCTTATTTTGTGAGAGTTCAGTCCAGTAAATACTGTAACTTCTAAACTCAATGATTAGAAGGGTTATTGGTTATAAATATAACTGATAAATTACCTGACAGCATTTAAATCTGTATAAAGAACAGTGGAAGGATCCTTACTGAATTGTTTTTGTTTTTTAATATGTTAAAGATGATATTAAACATTTCTTTCTAGTAGATGTGTTCTGTGACTAAATTATTTTGTCTGCTTGAAAAAGAAAGGACAAAGTCTTAAACATTTTCCATGAGTTAATTTACATAATAGTAGGACTTTACACTTGGATATGGACACTGATTATGTTTTAATATTCTTCAATTTAGGATACATATTCATGATCTCAAGAGAAATTAGTACTGCCATTTTGCTTGAGATATTTTCTTTTCACTGTATTCGGTATTGTGGAGAATGATTAAAGCTAAAAAAAAGTATAAAAAGTATGCAATTAGTCCCTCTTTTCATTGTGTATGTAAATTTATTTCCCATGTGTCCACTTGATAATGTTTGAAAGCCCAATATACCATTGTTCCTCCCACCAGGCACTAGAGTTCCAGAATTCTGCCCTATTTCATTGTAATGTCCTTCCCCCTGAGAAGTTGAATATGCATATCCTCGGACAGGTAGTGAACATACTGTATATCAGATACGCTGTTTCATGAGTCTTACACTACTCCAGTTTATGAAAGATTTTTGAGCTGTTTTATGTGCATCCTTTATATGAATTCTTTCTTTAAAATTTATTTATTTATTTATTTATTTATTTATTTGGAATACAGCTCAGACTCATAGTGATCCTCCTGTCTCGGCCTCCTCAGTGCAGGGAATACAGGTGTGTGCCACCATACCCACAGCATGTGGTACTGGGATCAAACTTGGGTCCTTGCGCTTGCCAATGCTGGTGCCGAGCTATCTCCCCAGCCTTATGCTAATTCTTTTTGCTTGTTTAATGATATTTAAGAGTAAATGCTGTCCTGTATGTGTATAAGTCTGTGATTACACACTCCTGGGGCCAGAGGACTCGTGAGGAGTCACCCTGTGCTGGTCCCTCCCCTGCCTTCCTCCCAGGGTAACTTGTATCTCAGAGACCCCCGCAAGATGATTGCTAACACTTTTTTCCTGACACTCTGTATTTTAACCAGAATTTCTTCATAAATCTCTTGCACACGTCTCTGTGCCTTCCCGTCATAACTGCTCTCTGTAGGAACTCACTTGAAGTCTATTCTTCTGTGCCTGCCCCCCCCCCATGTACTCTTAGCTGTGAACAATGGTTTCCAGTTCACCTCTTATTTTACCCCTAATAAATATCTGACATCAGTATCAGGAGGCTGCGACTCTCCACTCTAGCGGTGCTTGACCCTCGTCCCTTCCTGCTGTCCTTGTCCACAGACCTTGTTTATGTGGTGAAATGTGTGACCACTTTTAAAAATGTACTGTACATCTGACTTCCCAGACTTTATCCTGTCTACACAGTTCTTCGATTGTAATGAAAGAACCCAGTTAAAGTTTTAGTTGTCTTGCAGCCAAATTTGGTAAATTTGTTACTTCTACTTTGAAAATTGCAGAAAGCACCCTGACTAAAGTGGACATTTGTGGGTTCCCATTGAATAAACTTTGACCCTAAGAACTTAAGGGTGCAGTGGTAAAAGTTCAGGTAGCTCATCTTTTAATTTTTTTAATTTTTTAGTACAGGGTCTCACTACAAAGATCAGACTCATAGTGATTCTCCTGTTTTCAGCCTCCCGTGTGCTGGGATTACAGGCGCAAGCCACCATACTCAGTCTCAATCACAGTCTTGGAGTGGGGCCGGCGTAGCACACTGGGGATTGAACTCTGGTCCCTGCATCTGCCTAAGCAGGTGCTTTAATTCACTATCTGGCTGGCCCTACGTAGCTCATCTTAATACAGTGTCTAATGAAGTTTAAAATTCTGTCAGATAAAATGAGGTGATTGTACTGCACATGCCGCACGCGCACACACAGAGATCAGAAAATGTTTTTTGACAAATACTGCCATTCTTCAAAATTTGAATTTAAGAGAAAGGTATTCCTATGAGCAGCTCCCATGTAAAACAGTTAACTGGTAAAGCTGGAACAAAAATTTCTTAAAAACTGGAATTTGGTCTTTAAGTTTTACATATTCCAAATTAGATTATTATTATATATATATGATACACATAACTGTTGCAATAGTAATTCTAAAACAGCTATTGAAATGACGCATATTATTTAGTGTATTAAAAGAGCCACAAACTTTGTATATCAAAAGTTGTCATTGTGTTTGCAGTAGGACTATTAACGCAGTAAGATTGACAAGCAGCGTAGAAAAATTGATTTCATTTTATTTTTATTTTTAAAAAATTTTTAGGTTTCATGATTTTATAGATAGGGAGTAAACATGCTAGAATTCATATGGACACAAGCGCGGCCCGGTCTTCCTGGTGCTCCCCTTTTTCCCCCGCTCACCCCTCACAGATTGCCGTAGCATCCTTCTCCGCCTGCGCTTCACACGAGTCTGACTGAAGCATTAGAAGACGGTCTGAGTATCAGCGTGTATGTGGACAGGCATCCTCAGAGCTCAAATTTGCTGCCGCCGTTATTCCTTTGTACTAAGGACTTGGCTAGCTCAAATTCTCAAATTCTGCAATGCCTTTAAAAAGCACATTTCCTTTTAGCTCACACGAGCTAAGTGTTAACAAAAATTGAAATAAAATACTTGAAACCCAAACCTCTAAAAAATACACAACTTGTTTTACAAGTCCCTAAATTTCAGAAGACTCTGCAGACAATCTGAATAAAGGTATTTTCTTGGTTTCTTGGTTCTTGGTGAAGCGAGAGATTGCTGCTGTTATTTGTGTTATCCATGCTTTCTGCCAGAAGAGAAAAACGTGTAAATAACGCATTAAACTGATAATTTCTCACATATTTGAATTAATACTTTCCATTAGATTTATTGGCTTGCTCTTCAAAATGCAAGATTGACCAAACATTTGCATGTGTTTCTCATTTCTCTTGTGTCTAATTTAAATACCTCTAGTCAGACAGGAAAATATAAATGGATTATATATGAGTAGTGTGTAAATTGGCTAAACAGTCCTGGCTAATCCGGGACCCTAGTAGTCAATAGTGACTAATTAGAAACATGAGTACTGACGTGACGGATGAAAGTTGAACTTCTTGAATTCCCATTAAGAAACAAATTCTTAACCAGTGGTATAATTTGAAATGCAGATTCAGAGGGAGATGGCCCAGGAAATTGAGTTCTTAAGAACACCAGAATAGTACATTTATTCTCTGGCTGTATTGTTGCTGAGGGAGAGGACCACAGGGACAAGACGGAAATAGAAACTTCTAAGTAGAGAGCGCCAAGCCCGGCAGCGCCCCTTCAACCCCGTAGCTAGGCAAACCGTGGCATGGTTTCCCAACTTCTAAGAGCGGACGTGGCCTCCCTCACAGCTGCACTGCCTGATAGCACTCATGCTGGTGGCGTGTAATTTCCACTCTGGAAAATGATTAGATAATCTTAAAAGTGAATCATGCAACCCAAAGCAGTTCTTTCCCCCTCTCCTGCAGAAACTGCTGAACTCAGGGACAGCTCCTGATTTTTGGCCTCCGGAAAACATGGGCCAGGCTGTGTCATCCCTGTAAAGTGAGGAGGTTGTCATCGCGGAGGTTTCTGAGCAGGACACGGGCTGGGGGACCCTCAGTACCTACCAGCTGCTGTCCTTCCCGACATGAGTCAGGACAGTACATAAAATCTCCCAGTGTGTACACCATTATGTAAGAGGTGTGGAATTTTTCCTCATATAAGTAAGCTCTGAAGCAGCAAAGATCTACAAAATTAAGATACATACTTTCATATCTTCCGTCTGGGCTTGTAATAAGAATGCTGCTATACACTGTCGGTATCTGTTTTCATGTTGTAAAAGAAAAGCGTTTTTCAGTCCAAAGCCTAGAAAAAAAGATTACAAAGACAAAGAGCCAAATTATTTAATATGAAATCCATACGGTATCTAAGTAGAAGAACCTGGGGGGCTTGTCCTTTACTTGGATTTCTACTTATGGTGAAGGTGGGAGATGTAAGTAGATTACCAAGGCATCAGCTCTGATTCAGAGGCCAACACTCTGCTGCTGTGTCCAAACAGAGCCCATTCCAATACAGAAACCCTCTCTCAGCTGGCGACCTCTGGGAGCCGGCGAGATGCAATTTAAGCAGTGGCAGAGGGCTCCACACCAAGCAGTCGGAGCATGATGAGGTCCTTTTGTGTACGTGTGTGAAAAGATAATTAAAAAAGGCAAATATGGAAAGCAATGTGTTTCTTGTACTCTTTAAATGTTTATTTTTGTATTTAAGTGGAAGTTACGTCAAGAGAAAGCTTCCAAAGTGCCCGCTTAGGCAGAGGCGGGAGCCCGGGGGTTGATCCCTGGCCTGCCATACCGGCCCCGCCCCCATGGCACGCTGAGACCCTGGGTCTGAGACTGGGCATGGTGGCGCGTGTCTGTAATCCCAGTGCTTGGGAGGCTGAAAAACAGGAAGGATCGCTACAAGTCCGATCTGTGTAGTGAGACCCTGTAGGCCCTGTACTAAAAATACATTTAAAAAAAAAAAAAGGTTTCCAATAAAATTAAAGTGTGGTAAAAATTTAATATCACCTGAATAGGGCAAGAAAAGCTAGAAAGCTGATTGAAATAAAATGCATTGTCCACCAAATTAGGTGAAATGTGTGAGAAAACAAAACAGAAATGCAAGGTTTCTGCATTTGCAAAAGGACAGCTCTGCTTTTCGGACTCTGGCTGGCCTCAGGAACGGCAGGAGTCCTGGGAGCGGGTTCCTTGTTTCCTCTAACAGCAGGAATTCTGAACATGACGTGCCCAACTTGATTTATTAATACAACATAAGGAATAAAATTCTGAAGTTTATAGTCCTTCTGGAGTACTTCAGGTTCAGAATCAAAAAGAGAAACCAAAAAACCAAGCCTGGTTCGTCCGTAGTCATATCAAACGTTAGGGCAGGGCTGGGGAGATGGCTCAGTGGAATAAGCGCTTGCCTGGCAAATGCAAGGGCCTGAGTTCAGTCCCCCGTTACGCAAAAACAAACAAACAAACAAACAAACAAAAAACAAAACAACAACAAAATGTTAGGGCAGAGAAAGAGAACAAATGCCTTTTATTTCTGGTGCTTGATTTGGAGTCAACTGTTTTGTTGAAGTTTGTGAATTTGACTCTGGCTAACGTGAGGCAGGTCAGGCTTCATTTCAGAATCAGAGTGAATACGAGACTTATTTTTTTAACTGCAAGAACTATTTCAGCAGCACAAATTATAAGAGTTTAAACCTCCTAATTCCTAAATTCTACTACAACAGATCAGTCAATGTCAAAGCATAAAAAACTGTCCAGTTTCCTCAGGGTAAAAGACTAAGCCTATTAAAATTCACTTTCTGGAAAGAGATCTGGCTGGGTTTGTTTTACTCCCTGAGATTTTTCTCTTATAAACCTAGAGCACAGGAGGCTTTAAAGATCACGTTGTTCTTGGCTGGTGTTTGGAATCCATCTTCCTGAAGCATTGAAGCTGGAGTTCGCCTGGCACTCACTTGTTTGGAGTAAAATAAGGGTATAAGGGGCCTCATAAACAAATGACCTGGCTTGCTCAGGGCTGTAAGGTATAGCGAGGAGATGATACAAGTGGGAATAACTTTTTTTTTTTTCTTTCTAATGCAGTTACTAACAGAATGTTTAAGGGTTTTACTAGGTCCTGGGCTCCACTGTGTGTTTTATGTCATTTAAACCACACAGCAGCCAGATGATATGGGTCAACCAATTCCTACAAATGGAGAACCGGGAACCAGACAGGACTGGATGTGGCTTGGCCAGGGTCTGGATCAGGCTCCGTCATCTCAAGGACTCTTTCTGTCCCTGTCTTCTCTGCCACTCTTTAGTTATTTTGCTCCATGCCCTATAAACGAACAGTCAAGAGGGAAGAAGAAAACCATTTTTTTTAAAAAGAAGCAAGACAGGCTAGTTATAAATTTAAAGAAACAAAGTGGAAGTGTGGTTTTTGGAGAAGATACTGTCATTGGTTTTTAGAGAATGAACAGAAGGGAAGCAAAGTTCTCCCAAAGTAATCCAGTGATGTCTAGCTCTTGAGCTGAGAGGGTTGTGACTACTCTGATCCTTCAGCCATGCTGCCTGCTCTCTGTAATGGGGTTGGGACATCTTTTCCCACTCATGATGCCGGAGTCCTCCTTAGTGGGGTAGTGTACCCCCAGCATGGAGTGCGCACTAGAGTCAGCCCTTGAGAAAAAGTAGGCAGATCCCAGCACAGAAGCTGGTCCGGGCCTCTGCCTGCAGAGCCCTTCCTCTGACACAGTTGACTGTGATCCTCCAGGCAGGAGCGAGCCTGTGCTGAAAGCGGGTGCACGGGCTAGGAAAGGGCTCCTTTGAGTCTTGATTCCACAGCTTTGCAGACTGTGGCCTTGTGCTACATTTGGATGGTGAATGTCCTCCAAAGACCCAGGTAGTAAAGGTCTGGTCCCCAGGTTATGGGAGGTAGAACCTGGTGGACATAATCTGGAGGGGGCGTGCCTTCAAAGGGGATTGCGGCTCTTTCTTCTTTCTCTGTCCTGGCAACGAGGTGAGCAGCTTTGCTTCTACCACATCTTCCTACTGTGATGTGCCTTCTAATCCGGGCCTCAAACAACTGGGCCAGCCCAGCTCACTATAGACTTCAAGCTGCAGAACTGTGATCCAAAGCTTGTCTTTTCTATTCATAAATCATGTACCTCAGGGCTTTTGTTATAGCGATGGACAGCTTACTAACACAGCCTCTTTAGATTGCAGTGGATTCTGGCCAAATCAGACACAAAAGACTGTACAGCCTTCCTGCCTGCGTCAAGCTTCAGCAAATCCTATTGGAAGTGGAATAGAGCCTCTGAGCACAGGCTTCCTTCAGTGAGCCCCTCTGCTTTGGAGGACAGAGGCTGCATCCGTCACAATACAGGGAAAACATTTCAATACATCTCTTGGGTATGTATCCTATCTACATAAGGGTTTGCTATTCGTTTAGGTATTTATTAAGCTGCTCTAATATGTCTGGGCCATCTGTGCTAGCCACAGAAGCCTGGGGTTGACTTCTGTTGGGAATCAAGGGGATGCTGTTCCTTGCTCCTTTGAGGAGATAGGAAGGTAGCTTACCCCCTGCCCAGCCTGGCCTCAGCCACTCTAGAAGTTTCCACCTGCCCCAGCAGCTAGCTGCTTCCTCCTGAGCTTTAGACACTGCCACCATCCAAAGCCTGAGGAGACAAAATGGCTTGCAGGTTGCTTGGAGTCCCAGGGCTTTCCTGACTGAAGACTGATCGATCTTTCATGATTCTGGGAGCTCTCAAGGGTAAGGACAGTTTTTTATTCCACCTTTGTATTTTCAAGGGCTGCTGAGTCCCTGGCTTTTGGGTGACACTCAGGGCATGCTTGAACCAAACCTTAGAAATGGTATCAGTATTTCTGATACACATGTATGAATATTTGTGGACTTTGCATACATATGCATGTCTATGTGTATCTACTTCCTTCTGGAATATTCCTTCCTATAATGAAGAATCTTAGACGTTCACAGTGTATCATGCTTTACCAATAGCAGTAGTACTATGAAATCTAATAATGCTAATAGAACAAAAATACTAACAATAGCTATCATTTACAGTATTTCATTTACTTCTCATGAAAGTTCACTGAACAGATATTATTATGCCTATGCCTAAAGTGACACAGCTAACAAGTGACAGAATGGGGTAATGTTAGCATTGGGTGCCATAACTAATTTGTAGAGCAAATGATACATAACATGCGAGAACACAGCCTTGCCCCTTGTGAAGATGTTACATTAGATTCACGTCTTGCTGCCACAAAAATTCCATGTAAATCTCTGACGGCCAACAGAGGAACTGAGTGATGGCATCGGACACATACCTGGTGCGTGGAGTGGATCGATGCTTTTGACTACCAGTCTGTCAAGTGGGATGGGTTGATCGACTACCATACATGAACCGCCCTCTTTTATTAGGGTTTGCAGCTCAGGAGTGAGTGAAGGACACAGCAAGCCGGTGTCTGAGCCTCCAAGTTTCTGAAATCCAAAAGAAAGATAATGCAAGACGTAGGAAACAGACACTGGTGCATAAACCCCTTTAGGCTGATGCGGCTCAGAAGCAGGCCTCTGGATGGCCAGCTCACTCTTCTTTGGGATCTTAAAAAGCTTGTCCTCAGAGCACAGTGGCTTAAAGCAAAGTGTTTCTGCTCTCTAATTCTAGGTACCCAAATAAAGAATGGCTGGTGTTCATAACAGGGAACTACCTTAATCCCAGTCACCTCACTGGGAAGAGCTTCATTCCTGGGATCTTAATCCCTCACTAGAACTGAGCAGGATAAAGCAGAAAGAGGAGCCTGAGTTTGGTCAGTTCTGTGTGTGGAATCCAGTATGAAACTGTAAATAGTCTAGGCATTACTCAATAGCAGAAATTGTTTTTAATATATAAGATGGGGACTTACTTGAAAATGGCGTAGAAGACTGTGACTTGCACGGTATGTATTGTACACCAAATAGCACAGAGGATTGCAAGCTGACAGCATTCCTTATTTTGAAATCAAGTTGTGAAGCAGAAACCAGTATGTTATCTGATTATGCAATCGATATGGGCTGCTGTCAACTCACTTTTGATGTGGGGGTGGGTTGTGTGGGCATCGAGATTTTTGAAGGGGGCAGTGATTTTTCAGAACTTGTCTTTTTCAGAGATAGTAGCCTGAATAACTTGAGTCCTGTAATGGTGACTTTCTACATTCTTCAATGCCTACTCCCTCCCTAGTCACCCATCAGCCAGGTATTCATAGATTAATGAGTGCCTATTTTATTGCTGAAAGGTTTTTTAAAAAATTAAAAATCCCTGTCTCTGAAGAGGTTCTTTGACTGGTCCCTTAACTGACCCATTTTTTAAAAAAATGTATTTAGTACAGGGTCTCACTACACAGCTGGTGATTCTCTTGTTTTCAGCCTCTTAAGTGTTGGGATTATAGGCGCGTGCCATCACACTCAGTCTCAGTCACAGTCTCAGTGTGCCCCAGGAGATCAAATCCCGGTCCCTGTGTCTGCCTAAACAGGCGCTTTAGTCTGCTGAGCTATCTGGCTGGTCCTGTAATGCACCCATTTTATCTGTAATGCGAGTTGTTGGTTTGTCTGGTTCCTGAGGTTCTTAACGCAGCCACACATTGAGAGATCAGGGCTCCCTCCCTCCTCCTGCCCCCAAGTCACCATGTGCCCAATCAGCACGAGCAGGGGATACCACTATGCTGCGTGGCTGCCTCCACGTTAGGGCCCCCACCCTGTCCCTGACCACCCTTCTTGTGCTGACAGATTTAGAAGGGCCGATCAGGACAAAGGCATGCTGGGAATCTGCGTGCAGGCGAGTGAGCCCCAAAGTCCTTTGTCTGTCTGAAGACAGACTAAGCCTGGTAGTCTAGAGAAATCTAACTGGCTTGTCATTTTGTTTCATTTTTAGAAGAAGAGATCCATTTGGAAGTAGTATAAGGCTGTTAGAGCACTAACAGAGCTTGTTTAGAAATAGACTCCAACTCATTTAGAAATAGCAGTGTTTTACCTTTTTGTTGCGCTTAGTTTTTGTAACTAAGAGGAAGTCATCAAAGAGAAACAGGTAAACATCTAGGAATCTTGCACTTTCTGGGGAAAGAAGGAGAAGGTGAAATGGGGACTAGAAAGAAGAGGTAGAACTTTCATTTTACAGATTGAAGAATCCCTTGGAAGACAAAACAAAGGATCCCTAGGTGCTGGGTAAGAAACTGTGTCAAGGCTGAATTGATTTTTCCCTGAAGCACAGGCTTGTCTAAAGTATTCAACTTGAAAGACCTTCTATTTGTGAGGCATTTCCAGTGGATCAAAGGTAACTTGCGTGGTATTTGTAACAGTTCCAACTAAGCTGGGGACAAATCCCTCAGTTAAGGCAACTAGCAGCATTTGGCCTCTTGCCCCATCCACACTTTCATCAGAGAAAAGGCATTTTTCATTTCTTAGGCTGAACTGTATCCTCCCAGTTCCTAGTCGAGGCCATCGTCCCTGGCGTGGCGTTATTTGGAGGAAGGAAGCAGATAAGGTGCAGTGAGGTCATGGGCAGGGAGCCCCTACCAACAGCATTAGTGTCCTTAGAAGAAGCGTCACCAGAATCATTCTCTATCACGTGAGGACAGAGCCAGGACACATCTGTGTGGCAGGAAGGGATTCCTTGTCAGAAACCAGTAGGACCCAAATCTGGGATTTCCTGCCTCGCGTCTGTGAGAAATGAAGGTCTGCTCCCGTTCAGTGGTATTTTGTGTGGTGGCCCTAGTGGGCCAAAATAGGCAGGCAGGCTAAGGCTGCTTATTCTGAGGCTTTGCAATGTGTCCACAGAAGTTTAAATATCCCCCACATGGCTTTACGTTTACGAAGCTTTCTGATACCTCTTTGATAGCTACTTCAGGCAACTAAGGAAAGAAAGAAAAAGTCCCTAAGAAAGAAGTAGTAGGAGAGAAATCAAGTATTAGATAAGGTATCCATTTCCTCATTTGATTTTTCAGAACTTGGAAAAATAAATTAGAGGGAGATGTCATAGGCACTTGAAGTTATGGGAAAATATAGTTGTTGTTTTTTTTTTCTTTTAGCTTGTCCTAGTTATGTTGCTTATTTATATTATTCTACTTCTATCCCCAGGAGGTGGCAAAATTTAACCTAATAGATCAAATACTTAGGACTCACTTCTATTTTCTCTCATTAAGATTTGAGAAGGGATTCTTTCTACATTGCTTAGGTAAGAAATTAGATATTGCATTCAATTTGAATTATCCTTGAATATTTTTATTATTTTATTTTATTGCAGTACTGGGGATTAAACTCAGGAC
>NW_004524580.1:21250096-21300773 GCF_000260255.1 Octodon degus | reverse complement strand
CTTCAGTGTAAGCATGGGGTGGGGAAACTGTTCTGTCCACAGCAGCCTTTGAGCCTGCGAAGCTGGTGTTCCCACCCTCTGCTGCTTGTGTAGCTTAATGGTCCCTGTCAGAATGAAATAGTTCTTAGCTGCCTTCTTAATTTCAAGTATTTCATTTGAACAAGCAGGCTCCCCACACCTTCTTGGTAACTTCATTCTGGGACCGTGATTATTTTAGTCACCTTTTAGAAAGCCCGAGCGGTCCCCCAAGCAGTCAACTCACAGCAAGCCCCCGTGCCTGGGGATGAAGGCAGTACTCCTGCCTCAGGGGCTTTAACTCCAGGGGGAATTAAATACAATCCAAATTGCACTTAAAAGCATTCAAATTTTGACATCCAGTGTTTCCACACTTGCAAAACTGGATGCATAATCGACATGTAAGCAATAAATACAAGATAGATTTGGAAACTGGTGGTGACAGAAGAAAAAAAAAATAAGGTGGTCTCAGAGGCAGGAGGAGGAGCGACTGGACCCTTTCATGCTGACTCACTCACTCCCTCTAGCGTGAGGCTCACGCAGCCCAATGGAAAGCTTTCTGATTCCCAGGATCCCTAAGTGCTGAGCAGCCTGACCTGGGGGTTCCGTGTTGTGCACTTTCATCTCCCCTCGGCCCTATCTTGTGCTCCAGGTGCAGTACGGAGCCCAGGTGCTGCTGTTTCCCCTGCAGCAATAGCCTGGGCAGCATGTGACCTTTGGGTGTCATAGTCTTGGGATCATCCTATCTGTCTGAACTGTTACACTGACAGACACCAGTTCTCAGGGAACCATGCCTCTGTGAAGACTGAGGCTTGAGCTGTAAAAGGCAGGAAAGCCAGCTCCTTCAGGGCACCGTGTCAAACACTGTCAGAAGTGTGGAAATTTAAGTTTTGTCACTGTCATCCTCATCACCAACATTTAGAGGGGAGAGGACTGGGAATGTAGCTCAGTGCCACAGTGCCTGCCTGAACCTGCCAAGCACAAGGTCTTGAGTTCGATTCCCAGTACCGAAAAAGAAAGAAAGAAAAAAGGAAGGAAAAAAAAAAAAAAAAAGAAAGGAGATTAAAGGAATTCACAGTATACCAAAACCCACGTTGGCTGTAGATCCCTGTTGTTTTGTTGTGTTTGGTGCTGGGCGTTGAACTCAGGTCCTGGCACATGCTCAGCATGAACTACCCCTGAGACAGAGCCCTCCGCTCTCTGATTCCTGGCTCAGTGCTTTCCCCACATTGTAGTTCTAACAATATTAACCCTACCTCATCAAATTTGTACCCAACTCCGAGTCCAAGGCCCACTGCCTTCAACCTTGATATGATGCTCCATTACACGGTGTCTCCTCTGGGCTGGAATTTGGCCAACACAGACTGTGCCATTCAACAGGTATGAGCGAGTGCTTATTACCCACCAGAGCTTGGGCTAAACTCTTTGTGTATGACTTTTTTTTTTTGTGTGTGTGTAACCAGGGTTTGAACTCAGGCCCTTGCGCTTGCCACGAAAGCACTTATTATACTGAGCCATCTCCCTGGCCCTGTGTATGACATTTTGCTTAAATAGCAGCTTTACGAGTGACCTCTCCATTTTATAGAGAGACACTGGAGGGCACACAGCTACACCGTGTATTCTCTGTTCAGCTGGGGCCTCTCCGATTGGCATGTTCTATCATCCTGCACCTAGGTCAGCACAACTCTCCCTGCCCTTTAAATAACAACAGTTGAACAAATTATCAGGTAGCAAAGATGGTGTTTTTCGTTGTTGTTTTTTTTTTTAAGCAAATCATTATTTACCTGCAAGAGTTAATTTTCCTTCATAGAGAAGGTGCCTGTTGGTTGGTGACAAGATGTTTTCTGCCATGTGTTCTTTAAAAATGTGTTTCAAATACTTGCAAAACAAGGGAGAAAATAAGAGATGAGGTTAGTGATTGGAAGAGATCATACTCAAGGAGCTGGGGTGATCAACTACATCTAGAAATTTCAAGATATTTAGAAACACAGTACCAAAAAATAGACATGGGAACGGCAAAGGGGGGGTCAAAGCTCTGAGAGAAATCATCCTGAAAATAGCCTCCCCCCACACAGAACCGTACGGCTGAGGGCTTTCCTTTTGCTCATGAAATAAGATTTATCATTCAAGCGGACAGCTGGGGACTTTGTAAGACTATATACCAGAGTGCCAGCCTTCCAGAAGAGGACATGAATCTCACTGATCTTTTTTTGTACCTCTGGAATGAAAAACCTTTTATCTCTGTCCCAAAGTGGAGGCCACATTATAATCTCCTGTAGATGTCTAAATTTTTGGAAATTGTCCAACCACTTCACTTTTCCTTCAAGATCCCCTGAAAGACAAGACACATCCAACATATTTTTAAATGCACAGAGCACTTCAGCATAAACGTAAGCAACATACGCAGTAATCATTTAGAGTTACTGACTGTCCCTGGAGCTAAACCATAATTATAATTCTTCTGACATATTTCTTGCTGGGTAAATGTCTGAGAAAACTCATTAATTTGAAATCAACCTCTTGCAGTTTTTGCTTGCAGAGGAAAACAACACTAATGAAGCTTTTGGTAACTTTTTTTTTTGTTATGTGCCTCACGGCACACATAGCCTTTAAGTAGAGGAAGGAAAAAAAATTGGATTCTTGTCCTGATCATCAAGCAAAACTTTTCATGTGACAATATCGTTAGTGAGAACTCAATCTGTCTTTGGAATATTTGAGTTAAATTTTCAGTAATATGTTGCTATTGCGGATTTGAAATGAATTTTGAAAATATATGAACTAATTATAGACCCCTAACATCATATAGCTAGTTGAACCCTTGCGAAATTTTCATCTTTAAGAAAACAAACATAAAGAGAAGCCACTCAGATCTCTTCCTTCCACAATGAGAATCTATCTTTTATTGAGTAGTTGCTAGACAGTTTGCTTGTATCTTTCTCACTAATATCCAATGGAGTAAAATCCTTCAAATTATTTTAGAAGTTTCTAGAAGCTGGTCTTAGGGTCGGCCAAATAGCTCCACAGATTAAAATGTCTTTAAGCAGGCACAGGGGCCGGGGGTTTGATCCCTGGGTCTGCTGTGCAGGGCCAGTCCTTGGGGCATGGTAAGACAGTGATTGAGACTGGGTGTGGTGGTGCACATCTATAATCCCAGCTCTTGGGAGGCTGTAAACACGTGGATCACTATGAGTCTGATCTAGTAGTGAGACCCTGAACACCCTGTAGACCCTTCCTTAAAATACAAAAAAAACAAAAAATAAACAAACCTGTTTTTAGTAGAAAAAAACAGGTTTCACATTCACTTGATAAACTTAATTCTAATCCTTTAGGTCCTTTTGGAATTTGAAGAAAAAATGGAAAAAGAGGACAGAACCTACATTCAACTGTTGCTTAACTTTCAAGTCTGCAGAAGAGCACCAATATATTATTTTTTGTGCAGTTGACAACAGCTATTTTGTGCTGTCCCTCTTGACAGCCACCGGGAAATATTTATGGATAATTACCATGGACTTCCTTGTTTGAATTTCAGTTATACAGAACTACCTAAGTAAGCTTATGTCATCGTACTCAGCTCTCTCCTAAATTTCAGTTTTAAAGACTGCAGGTGACATAACATTAGGCCTCGATTTCAGGAAGAAATGAGGACTGGTAATTTACCCTCCAGATAGGGAGGGTGTCTACACCTGCTTGTTTTGTGTGTGGGTTCAGAATGGACTGAACAACAAAGCAACATCGGTGATTCAGGAAGCAGGACTTTTCCTGCCTGAACTCACTTCAGAAACCCTTGGACGCAGAGCCATGCCCTGTGGGAACTTGATAGTAGAGTCCCCATCCACTCACCAGGATGTTATTGGAACCCATGGCTTTATGTGTGCTGGTTTATAGGGAACTCGAATATAGATTCTGTTTCTGGGTCATGACCTTAAGTCCATGGAATTACCTTCCAGATGGGAACTACAGGGCTCCCCAACTTTTTCACTAAGCTCCCATATATCAGGGACTTACGAAGTGCCTTTTCCACCTTCTCCTTGATGGAGTAGATCATGATTTTCTCTGTAGAGTCTGTACTCCTTTTCCAGATGTTCTTCAGCAGCAAGGGGTATCGGGTCAGCCTGTGCAGTGGGGCCACCAAGAGCTCAGGCAGGTGAAGTCGTCCGCACTGTTCATTTTGCTCACACCACTGAGGAAGGCAAAAGCAGACACAACCAGTGTAGCACCGCTCTTCTCCAGGAGCGAAGAAGCTGGGACCTGAGAATTTCTGAGGAGATCTCGCTCAGTAACAACAGGATGCACCTATGAGCTTGCCGGAAAATTCATAAGCTGTGGAATAGCTTTTGATTTCTGAAAGTTCCATATTAAACTCTCTTTAGCAAATCTCTGCCTACGAGTGCCACACTCAGAGCCTGAAATTGGGTTCTTAGATGTAACTAAGAAATATGATTGAGTGTTACTCACTAATTTTAATTTTCGGTTGAAGAATTACAGAATTGTTTTTGAGCTGTTTTGCCTTATAACACTATTAGTCCTCCTAAAGGGGCAATACATCAGGATGTAGATGCACAGGAACAGTTTATAACTCATCAACTTGTGCTTCCTGAATGGCGTGTTCTGTGTGTGGTAGTGGCAGATGTATGAATCTGTGTTCCAGACTGTGTACCCCAGCTCTTGAGAGAGTTCTGGTTTCCCAAGCTTTGTTCCTGTCCTTGTTTTCATGTAGTTAGGAGAGCTGAGAATAAGGACTGGAGAGGTTCAAGGGAAGAAGAGGAAGTTTGCTAGGCGGGTTAGTTCCTTGATTCTGCTTTGCTGGGAAACATCAGGGTAATGACCAAAAGTGGAAAGAAAGAAAGAAAGAAAGAAAGAAAGAAAGAAAGAAAGAAAGAAAGAAAGAAAGAAAGAAAGAAAGAAAGAAAAAAGAAAAGAAGAAAAGAACGAAGGAAGGAAGGAAGGAAGGAAGGAAGGAAGGAAGGAAGGAAGGAAGGAAGAACGTTTTGGTTACTTTTCTCTTGTTGCTGGGACAAATACCCACCACTCAAAATGAAGGAAGGTAAGGTTTATTAGCTCACAGCTAATGGAGGTTTCAGTCCATACTCAGCTGGCTCCAAGGCAAAGAGCACATGGCAGAGGGCAGCAGTTCATGGTGGTGGCAAAGAGCAGAGAGCAAAATGGAGAAGTAGCAGCAGCAATGGCTGCAGACAGCAAGTCTGCTTCCCTTAAGGTGCATTCAGACTATCTGCCCCAGGCTGGGGGAAGTACTCATACCCATAATCCCACTGGATCAAGAATTAATCACAAAGTCTAGAAGTCTGCTCCATGACTGCATGAGGCTTTGGGGGGGGACAACTAGACACAAACCATAATAGAAAGAAAGAAAATAGAAGATGAAGGGGATGGGTTTATTTATGTGACATAGAGCACCTATGAAAGAGGAGAGGGACAAAGATAGTTTTTAATAGGCTGAGTTTCAGGAAATGGGCATATGCATGCAATGGTGGAAGGCAGGATGGGAATTTATTAGGTATTGCTATGGGTCATACACTGGAGTTCTAGGAATGATATTTGATATTACTTAAAAGTCAATCTCTGATCTTAGATACTTGGGGCTGGAGAGATAGCTCAGCAGTATAAGAAGAGCACAAGGTGCTGAATTTGATCTCCAGGACCAAAAAATAAAGATTTGAGCTAATCTTAGGGTTTCAAGATCATAGAAACTCTTTAGGTCATAGAAATGAAGGGCAACACTTCATTGGGTTGATGAGGTAATGTGAGAATAGCTTTTACATTCGTCTTTATCGTTGGCTGTTTCTTTGTGACACTTCTGAATGTCACACTCCGAATATAAGCCCTCTGGGCCTTTATGAAATATAGACAAGTCACTGACAGCTATGCATGTGGGCACATTGGGAAGTATCATGGGTGTATTTTCTCTATTGCTCTTCTATCATCCCACTGACTGAAGCTGAATTGATCCAGAACTTATCTCCAAAGGAATTTATTTGGACAGAGTGTGGGTGTTCTTTTTTCCCCCTCTACATGCATTCTCCTTAGTTGAAGGATTTTAAGAACATAAAATGCACATAAGAACATAAAAAATGGAGCTTGCTGGATAGCTCAGTTGTTCAAAGCACAGATTGGGCAAATGCAGTCAGGCGTTGGGGACCGCGGTTCCATCCCCAGCTCCACAAACCACCCCAAACCCAATCTTAAGGCAATCTGAACTAGCCAAAAAAAAAAAAAAAAATCCCTCTCCAAGAACATAAAAAACAAATGTGTTTTAAAAATATATATGCATATCTGTTTACAACAGTAAAATTAAAGTACTGTTACACCCACCCACATTAAGATACTAAACAGAAATTTACATATGAATACCACAGAAAGTCTCTTAAATGTGAAATATCTTGTAATATGTTAGTTCTGTTTAATAAAAGTGTTGCCCTTCATTTCTATGACCTAAAGAGTTTTTATGATCTTGAAACCCTAAGATTAGCTCAAATCTTTATTTTTTGGTACTGGAGATCAAATTCAGCACCTTGTGGTGCTGAGCTATACTGCTGAGCTATCTCTCCAGCCCCAAGTATCTAAGATCAGAGATTGACTTTTAAAAAAAATGTATTTAGTACAAGGTCTACAGGGTCTATAGGATCTCACTACACAGATTGGACTCATAGTGATCCCCCTGTTTTCAGCCTCCCAAGCACTGGGATTACAGGTGTGTGCCACCACGCCCAGTCCCATTCACCATCTCAGTGTACCCCGGAGGTGGGGCTCGCACAGCAAGTTGGGGATCAACCCCTGGCCCCTGCATCTGCCTAAGCAGGTGCTTTAATCCATTGAGGTATCTGGCTGGCCCTAGAGATTGACATTTTTTTGGCTCAGTTGGTATCTTATTAACTAGAAATTTAACCACTTCCTGGGTTTAATTCACCTCTATGTCTGTTGACATTTTTCTGCAAATTTTAAGATTTCCTTGATGTTTTTCTTTTGCTACCTTTTAGTTTTTCACTTCTTTTCAATTCAGGAAATGTGAAATGTTGATATCCTACTTTTGCTCACAACTTCATGGAAATTGATTCATATGAACTCCTCTCTGATGTGGTAACTGATGTTCCAATTCAGTGTTTCAAACATACCCAACTCTCTCCAGCAGTGCTTTGGGAATTTTTTCCTTATCAGCATGCACATTATAAACTTAATTATTTTTTTTGAAAGGGAAACAAAACTGTACCATTTTCCAATTTTGTTAGATTAACAAGAGCGTCTTAACTGTCCTGTCCACAGTGATAGAGCAGTTTTATCTGTGTAACATACACTTAGCTGACCAGCATACATCTTGTTCTACAATACTATATGGAAAAAATAAAACTATTTGGCAAATACAATGGATATTTTCCATGCCCTTCCACAGTTTAAAACTGTAAAAACTGAAAAATCTTAGAACTAACTTACAAATCTGTTTTTACATTTAGGTTTGTTACCCTATATGTAACAGTTTACAATATCATGCTTAACTAGTTTTAATGATTACCATCAAATATTTTCTACAATTCTCTCCCTACTCTTTAATTTTTCGGTTTGCTGCAGTAAATGATCTAGCAAATGCTTCAGAGGAGGTTCTTTGTGATACATACTTTCTTTTATTTTTAAAGAGAATAAGAGAGAGAGAGAGAGAGAGAGAGAGAGAGAGAGAGAGAGAGAGAGAAGGGGGGAGAGAGAGAGAGAGAGAGATGATCATTTGAGAGATGCAAATTAAAACAACACTGAAATTCCATCTCATCCCAGAAAGAATGGCTATCATTAAGAAGTCAACAAATGTGCTAGACAATGTTAGATTGTTTAGTTGAATTCAAACATCTATAGTATTTAGATGTCAATAGAATATTCACCTCCAACAGGACAAAAAATGAAAATAAAAATAGAAATAAACTAAAATGCCACCAGTGTGTGGGGTGGGTGGGAAGAAGTCAACAAATGACACATGCTGGAGGGGTTGTGGGGATAAAGGAACCATTCTTCACTGCTGGTGGGAGTGTAGACTGGTACAACCACTATAGAAATCAGTGTGGAGATTCCTCAAAAAGCTAGGATTGGTGGTCCTGTTCAATCCAGCTATTATCCTGGGTATTTTTCCAAAAGAACTGAAAGCATCATACCACAGTGATATATGTGCACTCATGTTTATAGTAGCATAATCTTTCATAGCTAAATCTTGGAAACAACCCAAATGCCCATCAACTGAGGAGTGGATAAAAAAAGTTGTGGTGTATTCTATGCTCCTAGATAGGAAGAACCAACATAGTGAAAATGCCCATATTCCCAAAATTGTTACACAGATTCAATGAAATCCTGATTAAAATACCATTAGCATACCTCAATTAGCTAGAGAAAGCTTTCCTCAAGTTCATTTGGAACCAGAAGAGACCCAGAATATCAAAAGCAATCCTGGGAATCAAAGGAAAGGCTGGAGGTATCACAATCCCAGACTTGAAATTATACTATTAAACTTCTGTGATAAAATCAGCATGGTACTGGCATAGAGACAAACCTACAGATCAATGGAACAAATTAGAAGAGCATATAGAACTACAAACACACTCGGCCTCCGCACATTGTTCACTGGAAGAAAGATAGCCTCTTTAATAAATGCTGCTCAAAGAACTGGCTTTCCACATTCCAAAGGCTAAATTTAGACCCATATCTATCACTGTACACTAAACTACAGTCAAAATGGATCAAAGATTTAAACATTAAAACAGAAACACTAAATCTTCTAGAGGAAAATGTAGGTAGAAATCTTAAAGACATAGGGGTAGGTAAAGAGTTCATGAACAAAAACCAAACTACCCAGGAAATACTTCCAAGAATCAACAATTGGGATCTCCCTTTTTGAAAAGTTTCTGCACTTCAAAGGAAATCTCCAACAACCAACTGTCCCTCTGACAAAGGCCTTCTATCTAGAATATAGAGAGAAATAAAAAATAAAATCAGGACCACCCAATCCAAAAATGGGCATCTGAGATGAATATACACTTTTCAGGTGAAGGACTAAAATTGCAAGTAAATGTATGAAAAAATGTTCAACATCATTGGTCATTCGAGAAATGCAAATTAAAACAACACTGAGGTTCTATCTCACCTCGGAAAGAGTGGCTAACATCAGGAAGTCAGCCAATAACAAATGCTGGAGGGGCCTGGGGAAAAAGGAACCCTTCAGAGCCCTTCACTGTTTTAGGGAGTGCAGACTGGTACAACCACTATGGAAATCAGTGTGGAGGTACCTTAAAAAGCTAGGGTTGGAGGTCCCATTCAACCCAGCTATTTCCCTCCTAGGTATTTTTCCAGAAGAACTGAAAATATCATACCACAGCAATATATGTCCACCCATGTTTATAGCAGCACAATTTGTCATAGCTACCTTGGACATAACCCAAATGCCCATCAACTGAGGAATGGATAAAGAAGATGTGGCGTTTTTACACAATGGAATACTATTCAGCTATAAAACAAGATAAACTTGAGGCTTTTATTGGTAAATGGGTGCACCTAGAGACCATACTCTTAAGAGAAATAAATCAGAACTGCGTGTGCAAACATTGTATGATCTCCTTAGTGTGAGGATATGAAATAGAAAATAAAATCTGAAGGGTACAAAAGATGCTGAGAAAGTGGAATGAAACAATTCAAAGGAAGGAATTACTGAGTTGAGGAGAAGGATAGGAGAGGTAGTGAGGGAAAGAGATATAGCTATGTGTGTAAGCAGGTTGATTTGGACAACTGTACTGTGGATTTATGCTGCTCTATCAAAAGGAGCAGTTAATACTTAATTCACTTTGTCTTCTTTTTTCAATTTTTGACCTTTTTCTCTTAATTTCTTATATATTTCTTTTTTTACTTCCAATTTTACATGCATCTACGTGGTAATATGAACAACTAGTTGGAAGACAACACTATGCATTACAACAAATACTTTGAAATTAATATTATTTTTAAGTGAAATTCTGTATCACTTGTAATTTTTCTGTTTTAATACTATTTTGTACTCTTTAAAAATAAAAAAATAAAAAATGTGGTATTTTTACATGATGGAGTAACACTCAGCTATTAAAAAAGATAAATTCAAGATTTTATAGGAAAAAGGATACAGCTAGAGACCATATTCCTAAGTGAAATAAATTAGACCCACATGTGCAAACATCATATTGCCTTGCTAGCATAAGAATCTGAAAGAGTAAATAAAATCTGAAAGGTACAATAGATACTGTGAAAGGGAAAGAAACTGTTCAAAGGGAAGGAATAACTGGGATGAGGAAAAGGACAAAAGAAAGAAGGAAGAGAAAAAGGTATATTTATGTACATACACAGGATAGCCTGGACAATTGTACTGTTGATTTCTGCTGGTCTATTGCAAGGAGCAGCTAATGCTTAAATTTTTTTTCTTCTCTTTTTAAAAATTTCTTGATGTTTCTAGCCCTGTAGTATCTGGGAATGTCTTTCAGTTGCCTTCATACTGAAACTCTAATTTACTAGGGTATACAATTCTGTTTCAAAAATTATTTTCCTTTAAAACCCTGTGGATGTTCTTTTGACTTCTGACCCTGAGAAATGCAAGAGCAAAAGCTGAGGTCGATCACCAGGATATGTGTAGGTGTTGTTTTCTTCTCATTGAATTTTAATTTTTAAAGGTAGCCCATGAATCTTTTTCATTGGCAGGCCTGCTTCACTCCTCAACTTTGGAAATTTTCTTCAATTTATTGGAATTGATGGAGCAGGAGCTACAGCTCGTGAAAGGCTGCAGAGTGAAGGTAGAAGTGAGCAGGGGACGGTTATGGCTTTAGTGGCTGGTTCTTTCTTTTCTTTTCTTTCTTTCTTTCTTTCTTTCTTTCTTTCTTTCTTTCTTTCTTTCTTTCTTTCTTTCTTTCTTTCTTTCTTTCATAGAACCGGGAATTGAACTCAGGCCCTTGTGCTTGCGAGGCAAGTGACAATTTCTGACATTGCCAGTGAAGCGGAAGGCCCAATACTATTATGGACTACTGGACTCTTTTAGAATACTTTGCTGAGTTAACACACCTGTAATATTCAAATAAAAGAACTAAACAAAAAAGGGGACATAGATGAATGTCCATTTTGTGTCTGTGTATTCAAAGTGGTTAGGATAGATATATAGTTACATTCTCTTAATGAATAGAGGGATTTGTTCTAATGGTGTTTGTAAATAGGATATCATGTCTGCATCTTGTACAGCAATTAACCACTAGGAAGAATGTATGCAGTGTGTTAATTATTGAAACTGTCCTACCAATTTGGTTTGAAACTCTCATTGCTATTAGTTTCTCAATAAAATTATGGGAAAAAAGTAAAATTAAAAAAAAAGGAATTAATATCACACACATACAAAAAAGTGCTTATTCTATTGAGCTATCTCCCCGGCCCCTAATGGGTGATTTCTAGGCTGCATTTCAGGGATACCTTTGGGTCCTTTTGGGATGGCTAGGGAGCTTCAGTAACTGATTTCTCAATAGCAGTAAGGGATCCTCTTAAAACACACAGCCTCAGGCCACTTCCTTGCGAACTGTGAGGAAAAACTCTGACTTCTACCACTCACTGGTAGTCAGGGTAACCTGGAAAATACCCACATTCATGAGATATCTATTACACAAGATACATCAGTGGTAAATAATTTACATAAAGGTTCAGGGTAGGATATCAGAAGCTTTCAACAGTTTGGAGGCCTCAAAAGATTGGAAAAAACAACTTGGTTGACGACTACAAAAGCAAAGCTACACATTTTTCTTTCATTTCTCGATTGGCTTCATTTTTGAGATTCATTAGGGAAATCCAAGAACAAATCTAACAGAGTTTGGACATAAAAGACCTTTTCAGAGAGGAACCTAGATCAATGAAGACCATGTTTGTTTTATAATAGATATCCAGTGTGTTTAAGGGAACATCAAAGAGAGTTAGGGGCACAAATAAAATGTTCTGCTAATACATCTATCTTGATGGGACACAACATTTGACCGAGACACCCAATATCCTTGGAACCTTGGGAAATTTATTTATCCTCTCCAAACTTTATCCTCTATATATAGATAAGAAGAGTGACTCTCCATTGTGTTGATGAGAACCCATGCATTCCATTCCATGTTCAAAGAACAGTGCCTGGGATATCTAGAAAGACCAAGTCCTAGAGTGCTAGTATTTTTAGCTATTGTTAGGTGAACTATACTAATAGTCCTGGTACAAAATCCCCAGTTTCACCCTCTATATCCTTCTAATTGATTGTAAAATAGGGTAAAATCTTGCTGTAAGCAAGATTCACCAGGGTAATTTCTCTACAGTCATAACACCCAGCTTCTCATGGTATGGAGGACAAATTCATCCCAGGGTATGCAAAGTCCTGTTTGCGGCAGCACATAGTGTGTCATGACTGAAGCTCTCTAAGGAAGATATTTAGGGCAGAGTACAGATGGGGAATGAGCGTCAGTTTCAAATAGGCCCTAAATTGAATTTTTCCTTTACTTCAGAATGAACATATTACAAGCTGCCTAACTTGTATGAGTCTGAAAAAATGCAGGTAACATTGGTTCACAGAGTTTTTGTATAGACAAAGAGATCACAGATGTCCACCATGGAACACAGTGCCTGGCCCACTAGGTGGACTTAGCCCTGGCCTCTTAGCACGGGTGAGGGTCCTTTCACTCTGTGTGGTGGTGATGTGGCAGGCAGATTCCTTAACAGCTCCTCCAAATTCTCTCCTTCACCCCTCTTTTTGCATCTTGAAGCCAACAATTGCCTGGCAACGGGAAGTAGCTCTGAGGAGTTGGCAACAGTGCTGCTATAGAGATTTTGGGCTTAATAAGTTTTTAAAATTAATTTTCACTGATGCATAAAACTGTATACACTTAAGGGGCACCATGTGAATTTTCAGTACACATATTTACTAGTGTGATGTTCAAATAGCACTAAACATATCTATCTTTGCCTAAAGACCTTGATTTGGTTCTGTATTAGTAACGTGGCATGGCACATGTCACATAACCTTTCTGAGCTTCAGGAACATGTGGACACAATATAGTTAACTCCATAGGTTTGCGCTAAGAATGAGAAAAGATGTTTGATGAAATGCGTGGTGAGTTGCTGTGCATTTTAAGAACATCCGGGATATCGTGCTGTTGTCCTAATAGCCTTGCAACCCTTACCCTGCGATCTTTGGATGCTACGTGTGTTTCATGTGTGGTATAACCACTCTTCCATATCAACCTATTCCAAGTAGAATTTTCCATATTTGCTTGAAAATGATGGCGAGACCTTGTTAAATTAATCTTTCTCTTAGCTTAGAGTGGAGAGAAGTGGACCCTTTTCTTTCCAGTTTGGGAAACCATTTTCTGTGCGATTATTCCATGTATTCAGAAATGCTACAGAAATAATGTCTGGCCTCTTTCCTGCTGCACCTACTTGGGCTTCCTGACACTTTAAGACCCCAGAAAGGCCTTTAGTGTCCCAGCTGGGTCACTGGAAACCAGGGAGACTGCTCTCAAGCCTCGGAGGGGAAGCTCTGGTAGGGGCTTCTGGAAATGCAAGGAAGAGCTGGGGAAGGCTTGAGCCACTCTCCCTGGGCCATTGCAAAGGACTCCCATGCAGCACTGCAACAGCACAGCTCACCCTAAAGAAGTGTCAAAAGGAGGGACAATCCAAGGGAGCTGGAAGAGTCCACAAGAAATGGTAACTGTTTTGCTCATTTGCGTGTACGAAGGTCTCCCGCAGAAATTCCTTGTTCTAGTGCTATTGGGACACAAGGCCTCAGGCTGCACTACTGGGGGCACCATTAGCGTTTTGTCCCATGAACTCCAGGGGGCGCCATTCACATAGACTACCATGTAAAAGGCACTCTTAGATTTTATGCAAAATTTGGACCAAATCTACAAGAGCCAAACTCCTAGTCTCCAACAAAGCTTACGTTCTTACAGTACTTTTCTCCATACAACTTGGCAGTTTCTATGATAAACAAACCAATGCCCAAATCAAACATTTTCAACCCCTAGCCAAATTTTCCAGAGCGATGATAGTACATGATATTATACCTTTGGATGTGCACCAATCAACATTTCTGTTTGCAGTGGAGGAAGTAATAATGAGAAAAACAGAAAATGTATTATAATTCATTAATCTCCTTCTTTCCCATTTAATTTGGGCATAATAACTCTCAGTATCTGTTCCACTCAAAGCATATTAGGAAAACTGTGAAAGGAAGTAAACTGGTACTTTACTTTTAGGTAAATGCCAAAGTCATCTCTCTGCTTCAGCATCTCCAGATAAAACACCGCAGCAGAGTAGTTGAGGCAGTACATCTGGTGGCTCTGGCAGAGGCTTCCGCGGAAACACTACGGAGGAGACAGAGAGATGGAAGTCAGGGAGCACGGAGCCCCACAGGCTTCCTCTTTCCCTTTACTTTTATCACCAACCAAAAGAGAGGAAAATAGAGGATCCACCCTACCCACGTAGAAGCTAGGGCTGTGTGGATATGAGCAGGTAATCTCCACAATAGACATTCTTCTAAAACTGTGTGTGTTTCCGTAATAAATAAGGAAATCATATTCAGGATTTTAATTCACTTCTCTCTTCTCTGCTGCTCTTGACTCCACTGTCCTTGTGAGTGGATGTGAAGCTTGTGTTGCCATTAAGTGATTGGTTAATGACATTTCACTTCATAAAATATTCTCAAAAATAGTCATAAATTTGATTGTTCTGCCTGCTTAAAAATATAGGAATTTGGAACATCTCAGTGAAGTGTTTTGTATTTAGTGGCAAACATTTATTTATTTATGTATTTATTTATTTTCTAATTTTATGTATTTGGTACAGGGTCTCACTGCGCAGCTTGTGCTCATAGTGATCCTCCTGTTTCAGCCTGCCTAGTGGCGCTGGCATGGCATGCGGTACCCAGGATCAAACCCGGGCCCTAGCACTTGCCTAGGCAGGTGCTTAGACTTCTGAGCTATCTCTGCGGCCCATTTTTTGTTTTAGTCTTACCCAATGTAACACTTATCTTCTGTCTTTTTAAGTATTCTTTTTTAATGCCTTAAGTTTGTCATGATGACCACACATATGTAAGCCACCTCAAATTCATTTTATAATAAGAACAACTATCAGTTTTTCTACATTTCTGTATTAATATATTGAATGATCAAAGGCCACCAATTGAGTTAAGCACTTTTGGGGGCAATGAGGCTTCTCCTGCCCTCCTTAGTGGCACTTCTGCCTCACTGCTGGCAGACACTTTCTGTAGGATCCTGCAGTATCTACCACGTTACTGAGCTTTGTGCCCACAGACAGATTTATTGGTCAAATGTCATGGGTCCCATGAAGGGATTTCTAGTTGCATCACAATGATGTGGAATCAGAGGAGGAAGACATGCTTACTGGAAATACTAGAGCAACAGTGATAGAGGAGATAGCTCCAGCCCGAAAGGCCACTAGAGAAGAGGACAGTACAGAAACTGGACATAACACAAACCTGGAAAAATATTTTCTTATAGGACTTTGAGAACAGAATGGTATGGAAAGCAACACTGAGTTTTTGGCTTCTGCAGGAAGTAACTTTAAAGAAGATGACATGAGTTTATGTTGGTAGGTGTGGATTGATGGGTGGGCAGAGCAGAGGACAGAAAGGTGGGAAGAAGTGTTTCCCTCCCACACTGTGGTGCCTGAGAAATGCCAGCCCCAGGAGCCCATGGCCAAGAGACCAAGCTGAGTGATTGATGGCCTGACTTGGAAATCCAGTTCTGACCCCCACTAGCTGTAGGACCTTTGTCCCATCATTGGGCCTCTCCAAGCCTCAGTTTCATTTTCTGTGACTTCCATGCATGCTCATGAGTGCTTACAGGATACCCTGTTCTTTCAGTGTCTGAACTTCTTGTGCCAGACTGCTCCCTGTTCCTGTCCCTCTGCCCTCTGTTAGGCCCTGGAATGGGAGCAGACGTTGCACAGTTGCTGTTGAAGAGCTGGGCTTCCTATCTCTAAGCCTGTGCTTCTATGGACTCGACAGTGGGCTTCTCCTGTACTCTTATCTACTAACCACTGAATTTAAATATTTTTATGGCTCTTCAAGAACTGAGAAATCCTGAGACTTTAGCTAATTGCCTGAACTTTAGTACATACTTTTTCTTGTTTTCCAAAGTTCTTAAAAATGTAAACGTGTTTGTAAAGTTTACAGAAGGACTTCCCTGCTCCACATCCAACTCTATGCTAACACTCCTGCTTCTCTGTAACCTGCTTTGGGAGCATTGTCCAGGGACAGCTAACTGCTTCACCCTCCATCCTACCAAGGATGTCTTGTGGTCTGCCCAGAGAGTCCGAGTTTTCTTTTATGTGTATTCAGTATTTATCTCAATTTGATTATATAATTGTTAGTTTCATTATTGTATTATTCTCACCAATAAGTTGAAAATCCCTCAATGGTAGGGTCTTGTCCAATTTTGCCCATTGTAAATGCTCAATAAATATCAACCTAGCATTTTTTTTGATGTAGTATAAAAATTTAATTCTTTTTAAATGAGATCAAATGGATTGAGTTGAAAAAGTTAAAGTAAAAAAAATAGGGGAGGATGTCCAAATATCTCAAGAGGAAAGTACCATTTATAAAACCAGGGCTTTAGGGTTTTCTCTTTTCTCTTTATTTAGCAAACAGAAATATTATCAAAGGTGCAGGTGGATTTGAAAGTGTATTTTGCCCCTTTGTGAGAGACTGACACTTCTTTTTTAGAACAAATGAAGCATGTAATTAGTGAATGCTAAAGCACTGCCATAAATATTACTTTAAATTGAAGTCATTTGAAAAACAGACTTGGAAATGGCTTTTCCATGCACAGATTTCTGTGCTAATAAGACCTGCAGGAAATGTGACAGTGGGAAGACAGGATCTACAAGTAATTTTTGAAAATGTTGATCGGTGGAGAAAAGGAGGGCTCTGGGATGCGACAGTGGTAAAGATTTCCTGGGAACAACAACAATGCCGACGATGCTGAAATTCAATAGCTATAAACAGCCTCCCTGGGAGGAAGATGAATTTATTGCAGGAAGCTGAGCCTCTGTAGAAGGGTTTTACCTTTGCAAGCACAGAGATGAAATCCATCCTTGGCGAAGCCTGGGAAGTGTCTACATAGCCTTTGATGACGCTGAAAAGACTATTCACAAAGCCAAGGCTTGTCTAGGAGCAGAGAGAAAGAGGAATTGAGTGGGCAACATTCAGGACAAAGGAAGACAGATCTGCTGCACCTCAAATGCCAGTCATACAGATATTTCCCATTTCAAATATCTGCTAGCAAAATCCAAAGATTATTTCCCTCCACTTTCCAGTGGACATTTTCTTAGAAGTGTTTCTCTCCTCTCTCTCTCTCTCTCTCTCTCTCTCTCTCTCTCTCTCTCTCTCTCTCTCTCTCTCTCTTTAATATATTTAGTCCAGGGCCTATAGGGTCTCACTATATAGACTGGACTCTAGTGATCCTCCTGTTTTCAGCCTCCCAAGCACTGGGATTACAGGCGAGCACCACCACGCCCAGTCTCAATCTTCGTCTCAGCACACCCTGGGGGTGGGGCTGGCACTGCATGCCGGGGATTGAACCTGGTCCTTGTGTCTGCCTAAGCCTGCACTTTAGTCCGCTGAGCTATCTGGTCAGCCCTAAGAGTTTCATAAACAAATTATGTTATTGTCTCCCTTCCTTTGGAGAAAAAAAGATATGCTTATTTATAATATATGTAAAAAAGGATGTTCCTTTGAGAGTAAGCATTTATGAAGACAGTGAGTTCTGTGGAATTTATCTTTCTTAAATAGCCATGGAAAAATTAAAAAAAATGAGGCTTAGCTAATATTTACAGTCTACTGGGAAGATAGCAGCAGGTGCTCAGGTACTCTCCTTGCAAACCTGAATGCCTGACTGTAAGAGGATGTGGGACACAACATGGAATAACTCATATTCTGTGTGCCAACATGGACATAGTCGCACATAGCACCCACCATCAATTTTCAAGACCCTTGGTGAATTTTAAAATGTGATCGCTGGCATCTTCCTATTTTAGCTCACCTGGGTTAACTCCTCCAGGTTGGCAAAAAGTCTCCATAAATCCACATCCAGAAGATACTCGTGAATTTGCAGATATTTTAGTGTATTCAGAAAGATCTTAAAACAAATAAACATGCGTTACTTTTTGTCTTTAAATTCTGAAGCATGCCCCGTGCAAGAACATTCAACACCAATTTCCTGGTTTAGCCTTACAAAACAATGTAGCAGTCAGTATTCCCAGGGCTTTAGAACTATACCCAGTATAAATCCTGACATTTGAGCTTCACAGAACATACTGGAAAAGTTCTCTCTTGAGTGCAAAGGTGCTGCTATGTGAGTCCTAGCAGTGTTCCCGTTGAACTTAATCTGTCCAAATGGACTTTCTGAGCTGCTTGGTGCCAAGGAGGCCCAGAGGTTCTGTTCTTGCCAGCAGCACCAGTTTGAAAGCTAAGACATCCTCATGCTGGATTCTCATTTATTTCTTCCTCTGCAAAAACCCAAATGGCCTCAACTTTCAGGGAGTTAAAAGTCGAGAATTAGTGGGCTAATATCTGATAACTGATAAGATGATTTCATTCAGATAAAGGTGCTAAATACTGCTGAAGACACTAAGGGAGTCTTGGCTATAATTCTCAGTGTGATGTTTACACACATTAGGGGAACTAGAGAGCAGGTCAGGAAAGCACTGCAATTCGTGCAGATGACCTGCTCTCGTTTCTCTAAACTCATTTCAATTAATTGAAAAGCAGATTCTTTATATGTACAGGGTTCAGACTTAATTGGTTCCATGGTCCGAGAGAAGACGCCACAGCCATGCTTGTCCCCCGATGCATAGTTTGTGAGCCAAGCCCTTTGCAAACACAATTAATTCTTCATGAACCAAGCTATCACTGCATACGATGGAAGTGCTGGAAGGGACTCAGGACCAGCTGTTCCAAGGATTTTGGGAGGACTTCAGACTGCTGGCTCCCAACTCCCACTCCTACATCATTTAATGAGTGCCATGAGTGGCTCTAGAACATGGATCACTATCCTTTGGAGACCCTGTTAAACCACAACCTGCTGGGCCTGACCCCAGGGTTTGCCAGCAGGGTCCTGAGAGGGGTGATGCAACATTAAGAAAAAGCTAGAGACATACTGAAAGGAAAGCTGGGACCGGGTAGACCTGACCTCTCTGATGGGGAGGCAGCAGCAACCCAGGGTGGTCTGAGTCTTTATTTGTGCACAGTAAAAAGGGTGGAAGTACAAGACGGAGTCCAAAGTGCAAGGCCTCAGTGTCTTGCTGGGAACACTGAAAGTGAAACATTCTCTGAGCTATCTGTGCTGCGGTTCACAGGGAGGGCGATGGCAGACACCTCTTAGGCAGGCTTTGCTGTGGTCCCCACAACTTGTTTATACAGCTTCCTCTGGAGCTTTGTGTTTTGGGGGCCAGCCTTACTCTAGCCTCAAATGTGTAGTCCATCGCCAGCTCAGCCTCTGCCCGCAGTGAGTCTGTGAGGGAGGTCAAAGGCTGTGCATCTAATACGTTCCCAAGTGACTCCAGCATGGCTGGTCTGAAGCCACTTGACCTCAGGCTTCCCAAATCCACTCGGTCTTGGGCATCTGAGAATCGGTCACTCAAATCTAATCATTTGAAACAGCTAATCATAAAGTGAACCAAAACTCATTGTAACAGCTCATCTGGGACAATTTAGAACAAATATTCTTTTTGCTGTGAGAGTCATGGTTATACAGAAATTCTTGGCTATGTTTTAAAAGAAATGACTGCATCTACACATATATTTATTTTGCTATGTGACTTAGGAGTTTTGGATCCACAAGCAACTTTGGGAGTTTCATACTGACTGTATAAGGGGAAGAATGTATGCGTTTAAATATATTAGGGGTTTGGGAAAATAAACTCATCTTGGCCCTCCTGAAACAAAATGCTAGCTTGACTGCCTGGTCAGCTCACAGTGGGACAGAGCTCTGTGGCTATTCGTAGGGACGAAAGGGGCAGTGTGGTATGGAGGGCAGTGCTCTGCAGAGGTCATTCACGTGCGAACGCCAGCTTCAGCGCCCTTCTGTGCTGGCCACAGCCTGGTTCTCCCTTCCGTAGCTCCTCCTCCCTGGGCTGTGTTTGTCCCATGAGTCAAGCTGACGTAGCCCCCAGGGCTGCACCTTGACCGCCTTAAGCCACTTGCTCACCCTCTAAGCCAGCTCCTTCCTCAGCCAGCTGGTGTGCACAGGTGCTAAGCTGTTTTGCTATGTGAGGTCTCTTTCTCGCTGTCCCCACCCCATGAGTTCTAGGACGGCAGTTATCTGTAACTATAAGAGACATCAGCCATGGAATGAGGCTAATGCCTGAAGGCCACAGATGGAATATAGAACGAAATTTTCCCCTTGATGAAACCACACACGTTCTACCACGGACCTTGCTGGTCCCGTGGGCCCACAAAGTCCTGTATTATTTAAGCTGGTTTTCTGTGACTTGCTCTTCTAAGCATCCTAGCTGATGGAGACTTTCAGTCTTCTCAAAGGCTGTTTCTGTGCTTTAAATTTTGTTCAGGAACTTAGTACCCCTACCTAGTGCCTGGCAATAAATCCAGTAGAAAATAACACATAGCATTTGGTAGAGAGTCAAGAAAACTCATTTGATCATCACAGGGATTCGAGAAGATTACCAGAGATGGTATTGGTGTTCCCTTTTTACAATTTAGTACAGGGATTGTCGAGCTACAGTCTGTGTCAAGCTATGTATTTTTTTTATGCATGGATTATGGTGTCACAGTCATGCACACTCCTTTACAGACTATCTCTGGCTGTTTTTGTACTGCAATGGCAGAGTGGAGTAGTTGCAACAAAGATTGTATTGTCTGCAAAGCTAAACCATTTGCTATCTGAGGCTTGCATGTGTCCTGTCGACATGCATGAGTTGGAAATGCAATCCCCAAAGCAACAGGGTAAAAGGAGGGGCCTCCTGGGAGGTGAGGAGGTCACGAGTGGGTTAGTGGCATTAACAAGCAGCGGGTTCATGATCTCGAAATGAGGCTAGTTGCAGAAGTGTCACTCTTTTGGTGACCTTTGTTGCATATGGTGACTCCCACAGTGTCATGATGCAGCAGGAAGGGCCTCACTGTCTTGAACCTTTTAGCCTTCAGAGCCATGAAACAAATCTGTTTTCCTGACAGATTCCACACTATTGTCTTACTGCAACACAAAACAGACTAAAATGTGGACCCTAACAGGAGATGTTGGTCAGCCTTTTGTCTGTTTAGGGTATGGGGGCCTGGGCTTTCTAAAGGTGCCATGCAAGACAGTGGCAGATCCAGGGCTTAGAGTCAGGCCTTCCAAACAGTGAGTTTTAGCTGTGAGCATTTTAGACTCCAAAGGACCTCGTGATCATAACATTCAATGGAGTAAATGAGACACATAAGTTTAAATATCACATGGTTGCTTTTACAAGAGAAACCTGAATTATGAAGAACAAATAAATGACAGATTATAGGATGTCAAGAGACAGATCTTTCTCAAATGGGAAGGAGACCAAGAGGTGGAGGGAGGGGAAGAGGATGAAGAGAGAACCAAGGTGTGTCACGCACCTACGTTGGCGCCCTGTGGTGCACATCATCACTACGTCCTGCAAGCAAGCACTAACAAAAATATACATTATAATTAAAAAACAGAAATATTTTGTGCAGAGGTAACCTTGGGAGGCATGTGGCCCTCTCACCCTTTGGTCCAAGAAGGAAGCTGCTGCCTTCTTCCCCCGGCTCTGTGGTTATTGCAAAGGGAGTTCTGTGCTCTCAGCTTTCCTGACCGAGGGGCAGGGTCTGTGTATATGGAGGACTGTGTGATCTGACCGCCTGTACTAGGCATGCACAACAGCCCCAGAAACCCTTGGCCACCAGTGCTAGGCGTTCAGCTGGCCTTGTTCACAAGGGAGCAAGAGCTCCAGTGGGGACAGTGACCAAGGTGGGAGGACTGCCTTGAGGGCAGTCCTGACGCAGAAGCTCAGGGATACAGGTGAGAGGAACGGAGAAGAGGCTCTGACAGCAAACAGGAAGCAGGGAGCTCCCCAGGCTGGAAGGTGTCACCCAAGCCTGAGAGGCTATGTTTAAGAAAGAATGAAAAGACAACTAAGTAGTAGATAAGAGATGATAAAAAACCATTCTTAAAAATCCTCTTATAGGAAGGAAAAATAAAATCCTCAAACTTTCTTTTCTGGCATGGAAGAGAAAAAAAAAAAGGTCCTTAAAGAACCAAATTACTATTTTTTCATGTTGCATGAAAATCGAATCCAGCATTACCATCTTAAGAACTAATAAATGGTCCAAGAAGTAAGTGCATTCACTCGCGACAAGTTCCCACACGGCCTCTTGCTGTTTGCTCAAGTCTAATTGGTCAGGAGGGACTTTCTGATGTGTTGCCACGACTTCATTCCAGGTCTTATCCTGCACAGGAGGAGAAAGGAGAGGACAAAACATTCCTGCTTCAGTGGCTGGCCCTGTCCGCTGTTTGCCTTGGCTCGCAGTCTGGCAGGAATCCCGGGCTCCCTGTTGGCAGCACCCCCTTCCCCAGTCGCCCAAACCACCGCTCCCGTGGCTCAGGAATGCCAGTTCCTCCCAGGGCAAAGCATGAGAGTCTAAAATCAAAGGCAATGCAAGTGATGTGATGCGGAATTACGCCTGACAGTTGCAGGAGTCCTTTCTAGTCTATTCTGAAACTCAAGGAACTCTGTGGTTGGCACTGCAAAGTCTGATTCCAGGTTCCTCCACCAATAGCGTTTCAGAGTAACTGCTGATGAATCATGATACAGAAGTGTTGGCACTCAGGAGACCCTTGGAAATTATTTTATCCAAAATGACTTCCTTTTTAGATGGGGAATTGAGGGCTGGTAAAGTACACTCCTTTGTCCCTTAATGATAGGAACATGGTCTGAGATACGCACTGCTAGCTGATTTCGTAGTTGTGTGACCGTCACTGTGGGTACTTACAGAAATTACAATTGCAGTGTCACCAGTCCATATCATTTTCTGAGATCACCATTGATGTGGATTGTTATGGAGGGGAAGGTCATTAAGTGCTGCTTGACAGTATTAACATTTCTTCAGGGCTTTGTGGTCTACAAAGTCTCCTCATAGCCATTACCTCATTTCACATACGGTGGCTTTTCCCAGGGTTTGGTGTCCTGCCCAGCCCTGGCAGAGATATTTTCCTACACCTGGCAGTTATTATAAAGTAGGCAATAATAGGACAGTTTGAAATAAGGAACCACAGAAATGAATAAGCAAAACAAGAGAGAAGCAAGGCTCTGATCCACCATTAGCATACCACGCAGTAAATCATACTGTACCTTTAGTTTGCAGAACTCATAGTCCCTGAAGTCTGTAATCTTCACTGTAGACAGGCAGTTTTCCAGATCGGTTAGGTACTTGTGTTTGTCTTTGCCCTGCTTAAAGATCGTTAGAAATGGCATGAATTTTTTGTTGACACAGCTTCAGCAGCCTCAGCATCTTCTGTTGATCCTTTAATGTGCACAAAATGAGACCAAACCACTGGCAGATGCAGCCACTGCGGGCCACAAACTGTACCACGGCCATTTCTAGGCCACAGTTCCACCCCGAAGACCAGCATGTCAGGGACGGAGGACAGAAGTTCATGAGGCTATAGTCTAAAACTTGCTAAAAACAGACAGACAGACAGACAGACGGGCAAAAGCAAGGCACAGGATGGGCATAGAGCAAATATGTAGGCTTCACCTCTAGGGCCCACCCTTAGAGTCATGACTTCATCTGCAGCTTTAACTTTTCTAAACTGTGGACCCCAGAACATTAGCGTCAGGAAGTGCCTCAGCTGTAGGGGGTCAACCTCTAACTAAGCGGCTCCCTAAATAAAGCCCAGCTAGTGAGACTTGCCCATTGTAGCAATTCTCTGCTAGAAGTAATTCCAGAAACTCTAGCTTCCTTAGAATGCAACCACCCACCCATTTACTTCTGTCACAGTCTTCGTTCTTAATAATGCGGGCTTTAAAATTTGCATGACAGATAGTGCTCAATTACTGCAGGATATTGAGAAACAAGGAAAAATAACCAAAAATAAAGTCATTCCTAATCCAGAGCCTCAGATAAATTATAAACATTTTCTGGTACTATTTGTAATTCATTTTTAAATACTATCACATTTACATATTCTTCTGTAACTTGTTCGCTAAGCTTGATAGATTGTGAGTAGTTTGGGGTGGATCCAGCAATGTTCTACTGCATGTCCTGAAACACTCACTTGGAGCTCAAGTGACCAGCCAGACCAGGAAGAAGCTATCCAATAACAAGGCATCAGGCTTTCTACCGGGGCCACCTTTCAGTGCAGTGTTTATCGCAGATAATCTTTCAAGGCATTGTGTTGCCTGAGGGTGCCTGGTGCTGGTGTGTTCACACAGGGTTTGGGGAAGTTAACCCGGTGTTGTGTGCACGGGCGGAAGGAGGCACGAGCTCCACTGATGTGTCCAGTGGGGCCCCTTCCCTGGCTCCCCAGGGTGCTGGTCTCTGTTGCTTGTGGCACAGACAGAGGGATCCTTTCATAGCCTCTGTAGCCTCCTCAGTAGCAAAGGAATCTTGGAGGCAGCTGGAGACCTCCTACGGTCCTTGGGCCATACGCCTTTTGTTGATATCTGAAACCATAGTGACTGCACGTGGTGGCAATAAAAACCTAGCAGTCGTTTGGAGAGGACAGAAGATGGGATAAAGGCAACAGAGCCGGAGTTGAGGGCGCCAGCGCCGCACTCTGGAGGGCCCTCCTGGTCAAGTTGGAACAGCCTGCGGTCCAAGGCGGAAGGAGGCGTCCCTCCTCCCAGGGACCACGTTGACTGCTCAGCATACAGACACTTCTCAGGCCCCGATGCTTCTTCCACCATGGTGACACTGGCCAGGAAGTGGGAAGGCTTGGAGGGAGCCTGAGAGGATATGGGGACTAGGAGAAGCGGGGAGTCGCGGCTGGCCCGAGGAACCTGGGGACAGGCCACACGGAACTGCAGGGGAACTGGTGAGGGGCACTGGGGTGAAACTGGGCTCAGGTTGTATAGATACGTTTGGAGCAGCTGATGAAGAGACAGTATTAAATTGGTGAGGACAGAGGCCATCTTCTGGAGATGTGATGGCAGAAAGGACGGGGGAATATCTGGTCTGGTTATGGGGGCAGCGGAGTGGTGCAAGGTCTGGGCTGGTGCAAACTCACGGCCAGGCTGCCTGGGGCCCTGGGGTCCTGTTAACTGCTGCCCATTAGCTGTGTCACTGCAGGGAAATGACTCAGCCTCGCTGAGCCCATCTCCCCATTTGTTAAAAGGGGCTAATGTGACCTACTTTGTTAGAGTGCAAGAATTTACACAGTGACGTGTATGCTATGATGTGCACAAGCAAGGACACCTATAAACAGAAATGGTGCCTGGTACTGTGACAACACGCACACACACACACACACACACACGCATCCACACGCATGCATGCATACTCACACAGACACATGCATGTGGATGCACACATGACACACATGGAGATACATGCACATGTATGCATACACACACGCATGCATGCACACACAGAACCTTTATTACTAATATTGATCATTAGGGAGAAAGGAAGGAAGGAAGGAAGATACAAAAGTTCTACTAGATTAGGAAAGTATGCTACAATCTAGAAGTGTATGTGGATTACCACTTAAAAACACCGATTACTTGATAAGTAAGGTTAAGAAGGTAAAGGAAGTAGAAGTATCTGTTTTAAGGGAACTACATAGTGTGCCACTTTGAAAATGGGACTTAATGAAATGAACTTTCCTTCCTTCCTTGCTGGGAACTTTTACTGGAAAGGTTTTGTTATTGCACTACTCAGCCCTTTGTATCTACTGGCTTCAATCGCTGGACTCAACCTACCACAGATTAAAAACAGCCAAAACCAATTTGTGCCGAATGTAAACAGACTTTCATTGTCATTATTTCCTAGATAGTACAGTAGAACAACCATTTCCTTTATGTACTTAGTACAAGGTCTACAGGGTGTTACTACACAGACTCATAGTGGTCCTCCTGTTTTCAGCTTCCCAAGTGCTGGGATTACAGGCGCGCACCACCAAGTCCAGTCTCATTTCGCCGTCTCAGCGTGCCCTGGGGGCGGGGCCAGCACAGCACACCGGGGATTGAACCCCCAGCCCCTGAGTCTGCCTAGGCAGGTGCTTTAATCCATTGAGCTGTCTGGCCAGCTCTAGAAACAACCATTTGTGTGGCATTGACATGGTTAGACACATAGAGAGGACGTAAGGAGGATGCATTAGGCTGCATGCAAGCACTAGATCATTTTTATTTTTTCTGTATTTTAGGGAAGGGTCTACAGGATGTTCAGGGTCTCAGTACTAGATCAGGCTCGTAGTGATCTGCCTGTTTACAGCCTCCCAAGAGATGAGATTACAGGCATGCGCCACCTCACCCAGTCTCAATTGGCATTTCAGTGCACCCTGGGGGCGGGGCCAGCACAGCGGGCCTGGGGATCGAACCCCCCGGCCCCTGTGCCTGCTTGCAGGCGCTTTAATCTGCTGAGCTATTTGGCTGGTCCTAGATCATTTTATCTGAAGCACTTTATATAAAGCATTCTCCCTTGTGTGTCTCCACCACTGCCTCCCAGTTCAGGGCAAGAACCATTTAGCACCTCTCCTTCCTATTTTATGTCTCAGCCTGACCTTCCCCACGGGCATGTTAGATTTCTAGCCCAGAATGGAGCACACAGTGTCAGCCAACACACATCGGATTGAGCTGCTTCATTCTTGGGGAAAGAATACATTGCTATGGACTGCCTGGAGGATGCTCTTCCCTCGGCTAGGTCCTTCTTTCATCTGCTAAGTCCTCCCCTCTCGAAAGCGTGTTTATTTCCGAGCAGGCCTCCTCCTTGGAGGACCCCACTGGAGGGCTGGGGAAGAGTGACTCCCTCTGGGTATCTCAGACAGGGCTGGTGCAGAATCAGCCCCTGTGAAGAGGAAGGTGCCCTGGAGGACCTGCCCCGTCTCAGTCCCACAGGACAGGGTCACAGTATGTCCTGGAATGACTGACGGGCACCAGCTCTTGTGACAATGGTGCTACTCTACTACTCACAACTTAAGATTTGGAGTTCATATAGTTTACACCGTGTTACAAACAACCTTTCTATTTTTGAAAACCATCATGTAAAAATCAATCGTATACATGCCCATGAGAGGAAGTAAGTTGTTCCAAACCCTGATTTGAAGAGTATGATAGTATTACTACTGATATGGCAATACTGATTGAACGTTTACAAGTGCCCAGATTTGGGAGCGGCTTCTTAAATACTACAATTCAGTCTGCACAGCTTCCTGTGAAGCCGCCATTGCGACTTGCCACCCTCTAAAGGAAAAGCTCACCCCACAGGAGTTAATGCATTTGGCCAAGGTCACGAGGCGTAAATCAAGCAGCTAGAATTGCCACCTTGGAGGACTTTTAATTTAGCTACTGGTCTTCAACTTTTCAAGATAACTCTGTCCTCGGAAACACAGTGTTGTGCCTGTGACAAACTGATTGGAGAGGCCATGGGGCAGATTTTAATAGACCAAAGGACGGCAGCTTCCCCCAGGCACTGCTGCCCCCAAACGGCTGTGGTGTGCAGGTGTCACAGCTGTGCTGTTGGAACACCTTTCAGTTCTGCTTCTTCCACGAAACGAGAAAGCAGAGCCCAGCTGTGGTCACAAACAGGCCTGCTTCAGGATAGAGCACCCTCGTTCTAGGTAGCCAAGCCCCACAGAGCCCTGATTTAGATTTATTACTCTTCAATAGCCGATGGACCTGAGAACGAACTTTAAAATCTACTAAGACTAATCCAACTGACTTAGGGATGGATGCATGGTTGTAGAACGTCTTTCTGTAATATCTCATTAATTTTCAATGTTCCCAATAAATATAGCATTGCCTGCAACTTGGCCATTTGGGGCACACGGTTGCTCAAGTTCTCCTCACTGAGTAAGCTGCTTAATGAGTTGCACTGAGTTATAGACCTAGTGCTGTGAAGCGCCCCCTGTTAGAGTTGCTTTGCTTGTTTTGCAGAACTCATTAACCACTGGCAATTAGCTCTGTCTTGCTGCCCCAAATGGCACCATTCGGTGTGTTCCGCAGTCAATTTACAGATGGGATGATATCACTTACATTTCATGTGGCATCTGCCTTCATGCAAAGATAAAGCAGAATACAGGGGCTCTTCAGCCATTTCTTACTTTCTTAGTCACAAGAGGCCTAATTATAAACAAAACTTACAGCGAGAAACACTTACCACTCCTCTCTTGGAGAAAGGCCATCTTGTTTTTTTGGATTCTGGTGGGTGAAATTAAAAAAAAAAATACTGTTACTTAGAGTAACTGGTGACAAATAGATCATTATGGTGCTTTATAAAATCTCCCATTTGAAAATAAGCCAATAGAATTCCCCTCTGAATGGCTGGAGAGATGGCTCAGTGGTCTAAAGCACCTACTTGGAACAAGCTTGGCAAGGCATCAGGGACCGCGGTTCAATCCCCCAGCACCACATGCCAGCCAGCTCCGCCCCCTGGTGGGCTGAGCTGGCCACATACACACACCTCTCCCTCTCTCTCTCTCTCTCTCTCTCTCTCTCTCTCTCTCTCTCTCTCTCTCAAATAAATAAAAAATTAAAAAAAAAAAAAGAATTCCCTCTGAAGTAATTTTCTTCCTGTAGAAAATGCACAGAATGGGAATATTTTTGCAGATGAATGAATAGCACCAGGTCGTAATCTGAAGTTGAGGCTCTTTTCTACCTACAGGTGACCCTGCTCTGCTTGTCTATGGGTGTGGGGTTAACCTTCTTTCCTTCTAAGCTGGGGAGAAATCTACAAATGGCAATGAGGAAATTGAGTCATTTAAGACAGAGGCAAAGCACTTAGGGCTGAAAGGACTGGATCTTTGTTTTGCCTTTTATGTACCATAAATCATCCCTCACATGCAAAGTCGGTTGACTGAGCCCCCTCAGACCTGGGGCTTGCATCAGCCCAATCCAGATGTGGTTCAGCAAAGACTCCTGAGACAGAGAACAGTGACAGAGAACAACACTTGCGGCCCTGCCCTACTCAGGAGCTGTGTGTGAGAAACTCAGGCCCCTTGGTGTACACATAGGCTGTCCCGGAGTTCTCTTCCTGTCAGATACGAGACTGTACCCGTCATGCTTGAGTCAGACAGAAGCAATTACTTGAGCAGGGCTGGCAGCAGAGAATGTGTTTAAGGACCTTTTCTATGTAACTTTGGATGGGTCCTGATCAGCTCAAGTGGTCATCCTGTCATTTGCTTTGACCACATTATTGGGCTTTATAAAGGAGAAGGCTCCCTGAGGGACAAACGATGTTCACCGCATTTAGCCTTCGAGTGATGTGTAGTAGACGATCATATCTAACCGAACTTGCTTTGTTCTTGGCAAGTGTCTCCCTTCTGTATTTCTTACTTGAGGATAACTTTAGAGCCTGGGGAATGCTTTCCAAGTGCTCTGAAGATTTATATGTCTTTGTTAAATTGACGGCGGTTCATTACCTATCTTGAATATGTTTGTTAATTCAGAATCTATTTTGACAATATCTGTAGAAGTCTCATACATACATCAGAGACGAGAGACACCCTGCAGGCCGTGCATTGGGACCGTCAGACCCCTGTTGTAAACTCCTTGAGAAGAGGGAACGGAGGGCTCTGTGGCTTCTACCGTGATGCTAGACGCCCAGCTCAAAACCAGCTGGTGTAGCCTAGAAGCATCATTGCAGTATGAGCTTGTTCTTACAACGGCAGCTCCTAAACTCCAACTGGCATCACAGTCATCTGCAGGGCTTGTCATAAAATGGGCCAGAAGACACCATCCCCAGAGTCTGTCATTTGGAAGGTAGACATGGGGCCCACAGCCTGCATTTCTGACATCTCAGGGGATGCTGAAGCTGTTGGTATGAAACCAGAGTTTGGTTAATTGATTTAGAACATTGGTGAAGCATCATGAGATGTGTACTAACCAATGCTAGGGTTACCCTGGGCTTGAAGTAGCTCTGCCTGCTGCGGGGCCCATCCTCGAGCCAATCATGTGGCCCCTCTTGGCTTGTTAGCTTGGGTTGTGGTATCTTTATGAACAGTTACTCATTCTTATATGTTGTATCACGTAAGGCAGTAGATGTGGAAGGGATACACAGTGGTGGAAGAGTTATAAACATGTTCTTTGTGCTGCGTTGCCCGGTGGCTTCTGGGTTCCTCATGCAGAAGACCCATTTGTGCATGCGGGGGGCGGGGGGATGGATTTGGGCTGGTGAGGGGATGCTGTGTGAACAGTGCTAACAGTCAAGAGTTTAGAGTCCACTCCGCTGAGATGAGTGGCTGCCACCAGAATGAGATCACGTTTTTCTGGGCCTTACTTGGCACTAGCTGAGTAAGAACTGGGCCTGATGGTTTTGCCCGGTGTCCAAGGCCTTTAGCAGTGCCTTAGACATGGGATTACTGAATTTCTGAATAAGGGTTCTTTTGTAAAATGGACCCTGCCAAGAATAATCAGTCTAAAGACCAACATGGATAATGTTTATGTCTTCTTTTAAGTCTCAAACAGTCTTTAATTCGCATTTCCTCTGCGTTATGGGAAAGCACTCAACACCACAGCTGCTCTTTCCCTTCACAGCTGGGCTGCCTCTGTGACAGACTCTCACGTGCTCCCAGCCCCTCAGCCTTCCCCACGTGTCACCCTCAGTGTGAGGCTGCAGACCAGGAGTGTGTGAAAGATAAGACATACAACAACTATAGAACTGCTGCCCATGAGCCAGCGAAAGGGCTCTGATCCTAAATGGTGACCAGGACAGAGCACCTATCCACGGTCCTGGACTTGGGATAAATGATTTTACAAGAGGTCATTAAGGCGACACCCGCTCCTTATCCATTTCTGTAAAGGGAATGCCTACCAGCAAGACTTGTCAGCTAGGTCAGATCATTCACACCTTGTGTCTGCTCCGACTGTTGAGCATCTGTTCTAACACATCAGTGTAGTGATCTCCTGGTTATTAAACATTTGCAGAATCACCCTTGCTTATGACCATTCCTGACCCATAGCAGACACACAATGAACATAGATAGCCTAAATGAAGGGCACCTGAATTCAGCAGCAGAAGCGGGTGGCACAGGTAATCGGCGGCTCCGTCAGACACCAGGAGGTCCCCGGGGAACACCTCAAGTCCAGGCAAGTTCAGCACCACAGAACTTCGCCTGTGCTCATAGAACCTGTGCTCAAGAGAGGAAAGATAAGAGCTCAGAGTGGGGTTCAGGCAAGTCCCCCTCCTGCTGATCACACGGAAGTGGCCGCTAACTGCCTGTGCCTTTTGTCAGAACCAACACAATCACTTCTTAACCTGGTTCTTTACCTTCAGCTCTATCTGCTCAATTCCATCCTGTGCAAAGTCACTACATGGGGCTTATTCAAAATTGGAGTCAGACCTTGTTCCCCAGGGGCTCAAGACACTTCAGTGGCTTGTCATCCTTAACAAGTTCCAGTCACGTAAGCCATGTACTCAAGCGTTCTGTGGTCTAGCCCTGTTGACCTTGACCTTCCTGTTATTCTATACCTTGCAATTTAACCTCCAGAAATAGGGGATGGATTGCAGTTCTCACACAGAGGTGTTTCATACACAGGTGTCCTCACTGGACATGCTTCACCCCTTCCTGCCCTCCCAGCCTTACCTCCTCCTCATGCAGGAGACTCAGACCCCTGGTACCTATGTTAAGCAACTTCTAAAGAAACACAAATAGAAGAGTAAAACTGGGCCCAGCCACATCCAGGTCTCTGTACCATGTGGTTTTGTCATGTTGTGCCTTTCCTTTCTCCAGTTCTCTCAATTCATTGTTAATGGATGAACATGAATGAACGAAATAGTTCTCTAATGTCCTCTCTTTTGGGAAGTGATTGACTTTATAAAGTCTTATTTCCTCTACTGTGCTAGACTCCTAGCATCTAATCTAAATCTCCATTTAACAAGGACTTGGCAAACGTTTGTGAAGTGAACGGAAGAATAACCAAACGTGCAAAACTTCAAGCGATCACTGCAGAACCTGACTCTGGAAGTAGTGTGTTGCGTGCTGTTCTTTAACCACTCCGGACTTCACTTCTGTGCCTTGGCTCACGTAGGTCCCATCTGCCTCCCCAGCTCTGCTCAGTCTGCCTGGCAAATGGACTCATCACTAAGCTCTGGCCTACCTGTTCTTCCTCCAGAAGTCTTTTCTCATCTACTTAGGAAGGGTCAGCCTCCCTCCCCTCCTTCTCAACCTCTTCTCTCATAAAGACTTCACACAAGGCTCCTCCTGGGTCTTATATATTACAGGATCTAATCACAGCATAGAATCTGGCCTAATGCAGTTTTCATTAACTCATTGAATAAATAAATAGACATGTTGGCCTACAGAATAAAATCCTGTCCTCAGGTGCATATGGTTCTACATTCTGGATCAGAAATAAATAGTTATGTGCATACACACAAGCAGACTACAACTTGATCCTCCCCACCTTCTCCCTGTTCCATTATAGGAGGTTAAAGAACATGACCTGTTTTTGCCTTATCTTAGACAGCTTTGAACATAAGGCATCCTTTTGGGATGACACAGGCCAGGATTGGAGCCGTATTTTTACACATGAGAGGAAGACACCCGACTGCACCAAAGTCGAGCCTTGACCTTGGCTTTTGACCTCGGTGGCAAACCCCAGGGATGCTAGTTATGGGGAGGCAGGAATGGCCCCAGAAGGACATAATAGGATCTCTGTGGACATGAAATGCTTTCCTTCATTGAAAGGCAGCATGCATTAATAAAACTAAGAAGGGCCACAGTTGCAACCCTATAGACACTGGGAAAGCAATTAGAAAGAGCATCTACACCTTGTAATATGAAGAGATGTGGGTTGGCACAGAGAGCACAGCCTTGCATCATTTATGCCTGGCTGGTTCCGGCTTTTTGAGCACTCTGAAGAGCACTCTGGCCTGCCACCTGGAGTGGACCAGACGCTGGAATCATGATATTTGTGTGAATGAGTTGTAATGGATCTACGTGGCTCTGACTTCAGGTCTCCTAGGGGTGTGAGTGTTGGTTCCAGACTGGCATCTTGTGTGTGCTGTTCTAAATCCTAGGGTTGCTTCTTCTAAAAAGTGGCATGCATGCGGGGTCACGCGTGCGGTTCTGGATGGACCACCCACTGAAAGTAACTGTAATGAGTTCAGGATGCAAAGTGACAAAGTGGTGTCTTTGTGGGGTGAAGGTGTCCTGTGTGAAAGAGGCAGGAAGTGGAGTTTTCAGATATCTGATGTCATTGTAAGGAAATTAAACTAGGAAATAAACAAACAATAGATGCAAGACATTTGGAGTGTTGCTGACACCGGGTGCCATTGTGTAGGTAGAGTGACAATATAGCTATACTGCCCTGCATTTGTTTGGAAAATAAATGTTTATGAGAAATGTATTCTTTTAGGTGTCTTTTGCTTGATCCTTGAATATTAATATCTTCCTTTAGGGCAAATTTCTGGACCCAGGAGGCACCCTTACTTTGCAGTCTTCTGGAGCTGACCCCCTTGCCCTGACCCACCCCAGTTCCACTTAGAAACCACAATGCAGCCATACTTACACTAACCCTGAGGTGCGAGGCCCCAAGCTGGTCAGATCCGAAGGGACTAGTCCCATGGTTGCTGGGATAACTTTGTCTCCCTTCTGCTACCAGAATGTCTCTGTATTCTGTCCTCTGCTGCAGACTGGCAGATCCATTGTGTGGGTGGGGGCGGCAACGGTTCAGAGAATCTCAGGAATTCCCCTCATTACCCAGCAGGCCATATGCCCATGAGTCAACACTAGCAATGAGGCTGCTCCTACTTGGTATCAAAAGAGTTAGTAACTGCTGGAAAAGTGTCCCCCAGTGGACACCGGATGCATAGGTTTCATACATAATAGATTGGTTTTGGTGAATATTATTTTAATTTAAAGTGAGCTGACGTTCACTGGGCTCTAATTCTTCCTTGATGTGCTATGAAGTATCTTAGGTACATTATCATAGTGATTTTCGCAAGTACCCTTGGAAGTAGAAATTCCTACTCAGTTTAGACCCCAGGATGCTGAGGTTTAGAAAGATGAGGTGAATAAGTCATCGAAAGGCGCATTGTTTTGTGAAAGTCAGCGCCAGAATTCAGAATTCCAATAGGCAGGTGTGACTCTAGAAAAATATTTAAACCAGAGAAAGGGAAAAGGTATTGGCAACCACTGTGAAGCACAATGTTGGTTCTAAATTTCTGCCTGTCCTCCAAATTGGAGTCTACTATAGTAAGTGGGGCTGTATAGTGAGTGGTAAGGTAGCCCCAAAAGATAATGTCCGCATTCTAATCCCCGGAGCCTTATTTGTAAGAAGGGTTTTAGCAGCTGTAATGAAATTAGGATTGCGATGAGAAGATTCAATGATGAGGGTCTTGGAAAGGGACACCTGAGCAGAGACTCAGAGAAGACAGAGGCCAAGAGAAGACAGAGGTGTTCATGTACACTCGGGAACTCCTGTTCTTTAGCACTCTCCTGAGGAATTTTTTTTTTTTTTCGTTTAGTACAGGGTCTACAGGGTCTCACTATACAGATTGGACTCATACTGATCCTCCTGTTTTCAGCCTCCCCAGCACTTGGATTACAGATGCATGCCACCACGCCCAGTCTCAGCATACCCTGGGGGCGGGGCCGGCAGAGCATGTTGGGAATCCAACCCTGGTCCCTTGAGCCTGCCTAAGCAGGCGCTTTAGTCTGCTTTAGTAGCTGTCTGGCTACTCTGTCCTCCTGAGTTTTGAGCACAGCTTCTTCACGTGCCTTTTCAAAAAACTGATTCTTTGCACATTCGTTCCTCCAGGTCAGCTATCTCCTCACATTCTGTCCAGTCCTTAAAATGAGTTGACTTATTTTATGTATTTATTTTTTTTGGTGGAACCAGGGATTGAACTCAGGCCCTTGAGCTTGCCAGGGAAGCACTTATTCCAATGAACCATCTCCCCAGCAAAATGAGTTGACTTATAAAGAATATTTTCATTTATTCTAGATTTACTATTTTGCTTTAATGAAATAGAATTTAAAGGTAATGGTTTGTTCTTTTATAGTACGCTCTAATATTTAAAATTATACCTTTTCTTTGAATCCTGTGGAACTAAACGATGGAGCAAATGATGAAGAAATAAGATTTTTTTTTTTAAATGTAATGGGTTGTTGCGGGGTATCATTACACAGCTCAGACTCATAGTGATCCTCCTGCTTTCAGCCTCCCCAGTGCTGGGATTACAGACATACACCACTACATCTGGACTCTGTGGCTGGCTTAGCCCACCCTGGGGGCAGGGCTGGCATGGCATGTGGTGCTGGGGATTGAACCCAGGTCCCTGATCTTGCCTAAGCAAGTGCTTAGTCCACTGAGCTATCTTGCCAGCCTGAAGAAATAAGATCTTAATGTTAATTTTCTATCAACTTTGTTACTACTTTAGAAAAACTTTACATACAAATTTTTAGGAAAAAATTTCAGCAACTGAAACTTAGGAATTTTAAAACCAGAACAATTTGTTGTACTAGTATAGCCTCAATAAAGAACAAATATATTTTTTTAAAAAAGACAGAGAGGCGAAAACTGAGGTGACACAGGCACAAGCCATGGCATGCCCGAATGAAGCAGCAAGGAAGACCTCTGCAGCTTGCAGAGGGAGTCGAGCTCTGCCCATAGGATTTTAGACTTTTTTCTTCCAAGCCATTTGGCTTGGGCTAATTAAGTGCAGCAGCCACAAGAAACGGATCCCGGGCATTCTACTGAGTGGCACAAGCCCTGGACTTGGCACTAGATTCCCAGCCACGACCTTCCTCTTGAGTGAGCTTGGCATTTGGCTTCCTTGGAGCTCTGTTTCCCAGGTGACAAATAAGCATGATGGGTGAGGGCTTTTCCATCCCTCAGCATGCAGGGTCCCAGTGGAGGACCCCCCTCCTTTCCTCTTCAGTGGCCGGTGGGTAGGGTGGGGATTGTGCAGTGCAGGTTTATTTTGGCAGAAATGCTTTCAGATAAATAATTCAGAACTCTCATTAGAAATATGACTGAGAGATTGTGCATCCCTTAAAAAGACCCCTTTGCTTCCCTAGTTACTTCCCTGAGGTGATATGTGTGTTTTAATGGAGTAAAGTCTCACTGAAGCTGCTACAGTCTGGAAATTTGTCTTCTCTGTGTTACAGATGTTTCCCAACTATTTTTTTCTCAAATTATTGACACATATTCCCTAGAAACTGCAATTCTTGCCTGAGAACAAAAGCTTATCAAATGTAGCCTTTTCCAGCAGGCACCTTTGAGCAGTTGGGAGGTCAGGAAGACTAGGTTCTCTATTCTAAGATCCAGGCTTTACCTTATGTAAGAAATGTAGTGCAATTTTAAATGCTTGCTGCTAATGATGAGCTGATTGCCTATGAGGAGCAAATTAAGAATCAATAACAAGCTTTAAAAAATACCCTTGTGAATAACAGATAAATGACAACTCTGATACCAATCATGGAACTATATAGCTCTTTTGGTTAAATTTGGAATATACGTTTTCATTAGGCATCTCAGAAGATTGAGAATAACATACTTCTGTATGTTTGCCTGTGATTTCTAGTTCAGCTTCCTGCCATAGCGTTCCATTGGGTGGAAACCTAGAAGGCAGGATGGATGAAGAGCTCCTTCACTGTCACTGCCAAGAACCTCATACCTCATGGCTATTGCCTAAGTGTGGAGCAAACCACGGGGCTCTGTGTGCCTACTACACCTGTTAGAATCTGGAACACAAACACTGCTTGGGAGACTCACTCATGCATGGGGAGCACCTCTGTTGTCACTCGGTGGGCTTTGAAGACACTTGTGTCTGGGGCATTGGCTCTACCCTCCTTCCAAGCTACTAATTTTTTTGGGCAGGAGTTGAGCTATTACTTAATGAGGTCAAGCCACAACTGTAGAAAGCTCCACAGACCCCAGATTCAAGAGTGTTATGGCTTGTGTGTAGTTGTCCCCCCAAAGCCTCATGCAGTCATGGGGTGAGGACTTTTAGAGTTTGTGTTAACTCATGATCCACTGGGATTATGTGTGATCCAAGGCTGGGATTATGGGTTTTAGTACTGCAGGGATTACCCATAGGTGGGTAAGTACTGGGAAGTACCCATAGGTGTGAGTACTTCCCCTACCCTGGGGCAGGTAATTTGCATTACAATGAAAGGTGGGAAGAGAAGCCAGCTGCTTGAGCTGCTGCTACCCTCCCTTGCGCTCTTGCTCTTTGCCACCACCATGAAAGGTTGCTTTCTGCTATGTGCTGCTCTGCGTTGGACCCAGCTGAGTACGGACTGAAACCTCCAGTAACTGTGAGCTAAATAAACCTTTCCTTCCTTCATTTTGAGTGTCGGGTATTTGTCCCAGCAACGAGAGAAGAGTAACTAAGACAAAGAGATAAGTACCAAACACTAAGAAAGATGAGAGGGCCGGCCAGATAGCTCAGTGGACTGAAGAGCCTGCTTAGGCAGAGCACCGTAGCTGGGGTTTGATCCCCGGTGTGCCATGCTGGCCCCACCCCCAGGGCACACTGAGAGGGCGATTGAGACTGGGTGAGGTGGCACGCATCTGTAATCCCAGCACTTGGGAGTCTGAACACAGGCAGATCACTACAAGTCCGATCTACGTAGTGAGACCCTATACACTTTAGACCCTGTCCTAAATCCAAAAAAAAAAAAAAAAAAAAAAGAAAGAAAGATGAAAGTAGGAGGGAGACACTTAGGTACTTGGCAAAGACAATACATCTGACTAAAGGGGGTAGGAGTTGTACAAATTCTACAGATTCTCCTATGAAACACGTCTAAACTTAGCTTGCTTGCTTCTTCCCTCCCTCTCTCCCTCCCTCCCTCCTATTCTCCCTTCCTCCCTCCCTTCTTTTTTTCCTTCCTTCCTTCCTTCCTTCCTTCCTTCCTTCCTTCCTTCCTTCCTTCCATTCTTTTTTTATTTTTCAGTGGTACTGGGAATTGAACTCAGGCTTTCCACACTGAGCCCCACCCACCATCTTTTTTTAAAATTTTGAGGTAGAATCTCACCCAGGTGCCCAGGCTGGGCTCAAACTTCTGTCCTCCCACAGTGCCAGCATAACAGGCATGCACCACCATGCCTCGATCTTTCCCTTTTTTTCTTCTTTAGACATTTGTTAAGTACCTACTGCGTGCCAGAAACTGCTAGCCAGTGGGAATTCCTTACGAACACACATACACTAACGAGAACTTCAGCTTCCCTGGAACTGTCATGCCAGAGGCTCTGAAGCTCATGGAAGCCGAGCATGTGGCTCCCTGCAGCCAGGGCCATGTTGGTTGGGTTCTCTAAGGCTGCAGCTGTCGCTTTGTGTGGTCTGAGTCTTTAGTGAACACTTTCCCGATAAGCTTTTTCGGACATTGTTGAGAGACTCTCCACTTCTAGTATTTCCAGGAGTTTTCAGACAGTGCTAGGAATATCCCAAGTTTGAAATAAAAAGTCTGTATAAGGTATAATACTATATTCAGCTTAGTGTTTGGACATATTAGACGTGCTTTCTGGGGTCAGGCATTGAGCTTTGAATATTTTAGAAATCAGTGACTTGAGTAGGGGAATTGCTGGATGAATGAATGAATGAATGAATGAATGAATGGGGTCCCTAAAAATAAAAATAGATACTATTTGCACTTCATTATTTACTCAGTACAAAGGGTGTATGAGATGAATGCTTTTGCATCTCCGCTTTTTGGGCAAAAATATACATTGCCAGCCACACAGCAAATCGCCCAAGACCACATTGTCAGAAAGTGGAGACAGAATTCAAACCCAGCTGTTGGCTCCACACTGTTCAACCCGCAGATGCCCACCAGTGGTCGCCCTAGATGGATCTAACTTCCTAGGAAGTTTCACTGATATTTTTATTTGTTTCTTTCTCAAGAGAGACTTCCAAATAACATTGTCATTTGGTGTCCACGTGAGTACTGCCTCCCTTGCTAGTTTGGATATATTTAGTGCTCTTCATGTTTGCTTTTGAGCATGGAAGGCTAGTTTTTATTCTCATTGAAGTATATTATGTATATTTCACTTCTTGGCTTCAGAGCTGAACTGACAGGTGAAGGAGGCAATTTTCTGTGAATTTAAGGTTCAAGACTTGTCAGGAAGGCCTTGCTATCCACAAAATCTCCCTTACTTGCTTGCAGATATTTAAGCCCCCACAACACAGCTGTGTGGCTACTAGTCTTGTCCTTAGCCAAGATGCAAATACCTTGCACATGCTTGGAGGACTTCATGATCTAAGTGTCCTGCCAACCTTTATATCTTTCTTTGTCTATCTCTCTTTTTTCTTTAATGTATTTCGTACAGGGTCTATAGGGTCTCACTATGTAGATCTGAGTCGTAGTGATCCTGTTTTCAGCCTCCCAAGTGCTGGGATTATAGGCACCACGCCCAGTCTCAATCACCATCTCAGCATGCCCTGGGGGTGGGGCTGGCAAGGCAGGCTGGGGATCAAACCCCGGTCCCTGTGTCTTGTCTAAGCAGATGCTTTAGTCTGCTGAGCTATCTGGCTGGCCCCTCATCTTCTCTATCAATAAATATTTTTGGAAGTAGACTCTAGATGGATACTAGAGCTGGAGCTTCAGAGATAGAAAAGTAACCTCTATCCTTGGGAAGGTTTCGACTGTAGGAGTAGATGAAGGAACACAGAAGAACACAATCTACTACTTTGCATACCATGGTGGAACCACCAACAAGGTGCGGGGAAGCTCCAAAGGGAGAACTGTAGGGCTCTACTTCAGAAGAGTTCACGTTGTCTAGGCTAAAAGTCCTCCACACTTTAGTAATGACTTACTGTAGAGGTTATTGTTCTTCAGGGGCATATGCTAGTATACAGGAGGGGAACACCTGATACTATAGAGGGAGAGAGGGAATGACAGTAGCACAAAGAGTTCTTCCCCCAACATAACCATGTCCAGGAATAGAAACACTCATCACCCTGGCTGTGTCATCAGAAGCTTCATTCTTATCAATCTTCCCCCACAGCAAGACCCAGGAGACTGTCTCTTCTAAATGCCCATTATGCTGAAAAACCTCTCTTTAATTCCACTGCCCTCACTACAGCTTACCCTACCAACTGCTCATACCTGCCCAGTCCACCTGCCTTGCTTGTCTACTTTCATCAAAATCCCATGGCATTCACCCAAGCATATCCATCCACTCAACCCCTTCATGATGCTTCATACTAGGGAAACAAACAGAAGTCCTTAAAATCCTATTTGACCTGAATGATCTGACTCTAATCAACAGCATCTCTGGGACTATCTGCTCCTCTTTCTCTGACATACCTGCGTTACACACATAGCATTTGAGAGTTGCATTCCATCTCACATCTATGGAAGTTTTGTTGCAGCAGTCCCACTCTCCAAGTTTGTTCCTTGCCACGTACCACTTCAGTGCTCCCAAACTGCTGATGACACATAATTCCCTAACCCCAAGTTCTACTATGTGGCTTGCTTTGACCAATAAAACAAAAGACGAGACTCAGATCCCATGCTCCAAGAGACCACTCCTGTTTCCACTTATGCTCTTGAACCTTAGTTCTACTGAAAGTATAAGTGCTGGGCAGTCTCGGTCCCAGAAAAACATGGGGTGATGGAGAGGAGAACTGTCAGTGGAGCCCAGCTAGATCAAGTGAGCTTGAGGGGACACACAGATTTATAAAAATAATAGCTGGTTTTTAGTCAAGGGTTTGGGGATGTTTGTTATATAGCAATAGGTAACTGACACACTACACACAATACTTTGCATTTACTGATGGCTTTGTAATAACTCTATCTTTGTTCACACATTTAAGTGAAGCTGAGTTACAGTCAACAAAGACTGCATTGTTAATGTCACCTATATTATGCTGATCATATGGCTATGAACAGAGGACTGTGGCTTGAGGATTGAGGTGTAATGAGAAGCAGTGGCCATTGCCCTTAGGACTCTTCTTGACTAAACACTGTAAGTTTTCTTGGTGATCTCACAGGTCAGCTGAATGAAACTGGACAAGAATCTTTCCCCTCAGGCCATAGATCACTTCCTTGGAGATGGGACAATTCTGCTGGCTCAGCTAGGGGGCCACGCAGAAGGGTCAGAGCCAGTTTCCAACATGGCACAATCCGCTAATTTGTAGATAAGGGCACAGTCTGTCAAAAAGACATTGTAAAGGTCAGACTACATTTAAACAGGACATCTTGTTCCTTTTATCATTGTCCTTTGAATTTCGCTTTGAAAAGCTATCGAAGTGCTCTAGCTTTCCCTTTTCTTTACCAGACAAAGCTTATTACTAAATAGATATTAATCAAGCGACAGGGCTGGAGCATTGACAGTTCACAATGAAAACCATAAAAGCAGGTTGGCTGTTCCCAAAGAACTGGCAAAACGCTCTACTAGGCAAGGAGACTTCTGAAATGATGACTCTCAACACCCTTGAGGGGGAAGAGTGGTGTGGGCGGTATTGAACAAACAGGCCTAAGTGATGTTCCGTCAGGTTTGCTATATCAGAATAAAACTAAAGAGGTAACAGTAAATGGTCAACAAAAGTCATCTCGCTGGAGATTACCAGTGCATACATACCTAGAGCCATGTGATTCTTCACCCTGAAATAAATTTCAAAAATATTTGTTTTAGTCTTGCTCAAAACCATCCACAATTCTGAAGCAGATATTTTGAAAGAGGTAACAATCAACTTTCATTGCTACAATGTTCTATATTATTATTATCATTATTATTATTTTGCTTTTGAAGAAAGAGAAATCAATAGTCTTACTTTAAAGTGTCTTTAAGGAAATACCAGAAAGTGAGTTAAATGAGGTCCCTAAACTCCTTCCCTCAGTGCTGAATGTCCTTTATGTGAGAGTCTGTACTTTCTAAAGGAAGGTGTGCCCTCTTAGGTCATTTCGTGCCATCTTACATCACAAGGACCGCATGGCCTTTAGAGGAAGGGGCAACCCTGAGACCTATTTGCTTTGTAGTCATTAAATGCAAGGCAGAGATTCAGCATGGGTTACCTGAGGACTTGGGCGCTGTGGGGAGGGGCTGGACATTTTGTGGCTCTCTTGTCCCAGAAGAGGGGGCTGGCAAAGAGACGTCTCATGGACTGGCTGAAGCTTTGGAAGAGGACCCTCATCTAAGGACCTGGTCTCGGTCTCCATGGAGTTGAGGGCCCCTGCAGGGTCTGCAGGCCGCCCTGAGTGGGGTTTTAAGGGATACAGGGAGTGTGGTGAATCCTTTGGGTTTTCCAGTGGACTCCTGGAAAGGTGACCTGGGGAGCCAGCCAGGAATCTCCAGCTTCCCCAGATGGACTCTTCCAAGGCATCTTGTTGGGGCAGTGAGGGCGAAGTCCTCCAGCCACTGCCCCTTAGCCTCCTCAGAGTGGGAGAGGTGGAAATGCGGCCAGGGGCCTGCCGGTCAAACTGCAGCAGGGTCGCCTGATTTTCACAGTGCTTCTTGGACAGGCTTGGTGGGTGCTGTGAAGTCTCGCAGCCCTGGGGGTGCTCCTCTGGGCCAGATGGCTCTGCCTTCCCTGTAAGGCTAAGAGGACCCATTTCTAGAAGCTTCCATGTGACATCGCCTGAGTTGCTATTCTCTGCACCACACTGAAGTTGTTCATCTTCCCCCTTGGAAAGCCACTCTTCCTCTGGGGCTCTTTTGTCCTTTCCCACAGGAGAATGATGAGCAGGTTGCTGCATCTTCAGGGAGGAGGAGCAGCCTGTGAAATCTGGAGGAAATGAGGAGACTGAGGTGAGGAAAGGGTGTCTGAACTTTCAGAAGAAAATGTCTAGTTCTTCAGGGGAGAGAGGGACAGCCCAGCTCACGTTACCATCCTTTATATTTTGGAAATAACTAATATACGTGATTCCAGCCTTGCCATCTAGATAGTATATTGAGATATATTTACTGTCTACTTCATGGGCATTCCAGGCTCATGTAAAAAATGCCCATAAAATTTAGTTACTTAAGAAACATCCTAGAAGCAACATTACCAACCACCTTTAGATTATTCCACTTTGCAACAATCAAATATACGTCTAGCACTCCTGACACTCTGCTTTTATGTATATACGTAAGCACTTTGGTACATTCTCAGGATGCATGGAGAAGGAAAACAGAGCCCCCTCTCTCAGAGATCAAATTATACATCAAGACAGGCCTTTTTTAAGACAATTGAAGTGTTTGGCAAAAGATATTTTAGATTTTTATCTATCTCCATATTTTAGGAAAAATAAAAAAGACTTTTGAGTTTAAAGAAGAAAAATTCAGTTTTTCCTAGCTGCCCTGCCTTTCAAGACATGTGGTGCTTTCTGTGACGCGTGTGTGTCCCAAGCCAGCCCTACTCATGCTCAAGCACGGCTGAGTCTGCCATCTGACACCCTGATTGATGGAAATGATGGCTGACAATTCTTTTATTTTGGAGTTTCCCACATGAACAGGTATTTATGTGTGGGGATAGAAGCCCTTATGTTCCATATCCCATCATAAGAGACAACACCTGATTGTTTATAGATGAGGTTGGAACTGAGGAGAGGTCCATATAACTATCTTCCACTGCTGTGGGCAGCAGGGAAGGCATTTTAGACTGTGCTGGGATTGTTCGTGGATGGCAAAATAGCAGGTGATCATATGTTCTGAGAACTCCAATAAGAATTTCGGCAAGTTTCTATTATTGTAAAGCAAGACACAGTAATCTAGAACCTTTTGAGAATTCTAAGTCAGTTGTCAGCTTGATGGGATTAAAAGACTCAGAGAGAGTCAGTAGAATCAGAGGGCTGCTGTCCTCATCAGCAGGTTAACTCACTGATGTCATAGTTGAATGCACTGGTACCTGATGGGGTCCAGCTGCAGGGCCACTGGTCGCTGGGTGGGTGCACGTGTTGCTCCCGTGAGCTCTGCTTCTGTCTATCATGAGTTGGGCAGAATTCCTCTTTCCACAATGCTTGACTTCATGGACAGCTTACCACAGACTGAACCCTCTGGAACCGTGAGCAAGGATCAATCCTTCCTCCTCTATCATAGGTCCCAGCACTGAAAAGCTGACCAACATAGGAATGAATACGTTGGGCTCATCAAAATTGAATGAGGGCAGTAAGACTCCTTTTCAGTGCACATTATTTGAACTGCATCGCAACACTCTTTTTTAGGAGAACTTGTTCTACAGTGTATTATTTATTTCTTCAACATGATAATAGCCAGGGTTGAAAACTAATAAATACTATCCTTGTGACCGGGCCTCATTGTTGTTCATTATCATTCATAACGCTGTGCTGAATATAGTGCTTATACTATGTTTGTTGTAATTCTACAAAGAATGTAATAATTGGTACAGGCTTTTATGTCATATAATTATTTACCTTCACCCTAAAAGGTCCAACACTGATGCACTCCCTCTTGTTTATTCATTACTTCTCACTACATTTGGTGTACTTGCTTATACTCTTTTTTAATTGCTTATTTTCATCTGTATCAGACATAGAAGTCCAACCATTTTGTGTAGAAACAATTAATAGTCTGTTAGATGCACCCTTATCTGTAAAGAGGAAGGATATGATGCTCTATTATCATTAAGACAATATGGTGATAATTGATTTTTGGGAACTATACAGTCTCTTATATTTCTCTTTAACTCTTACCTGGTTTAATGGTCAAATGAAATGAACAGGTACTGAATTTTAGACGAGAGAATTGCTTAAGAAATGACTTAGATATCAGTGAAAATCAATTCAATTCTTATTTCTAAAAGAGTTCTAGAGTGCTTCATGTTGAGTTTGCTTTAGCATTTTGAGACTTCAAAGATTCACATGTCAAAGAACTTCACAGGACAAACTAGAATGCATGAAATACTTTTTTGGGGGTTGGAGAAAGGGAGGCATTGATTACAGTCAGTTTTCAGTCACTGGGAAAAACTATTTGATATTTACAACTTAAACCTGGCAAGGTTCATGTGGCTACTGGTTTCAGAGGGTTCTATACATGGTCGGTTGGTTCCCGGATGGAAACACCGTGCTCCATGGTAAGGGAGCACGGTGGAGCAAAGCTGCTTAACTCATGCTGACCAGAAAGCAGAGCAGGGGAAGAGTGCCAGAGAGAAAAGGAGCAGGAACAACAGATCATGGACCATGGCCATGCCTCCACAACCACACCAACTCAGGCATACCTGGAAGTCTGCTTTCCTAATCTCTTGTGTGACTCTGAAGCCCATTAAGTTGGCCATCCATCTTGCCTGTCACAGGTACTATCAGGTAGAACTTGTATCTGGTGAAAGGGGAGATGTAACTACTTCTGTGTTGATGTTGGTAATTTCTGGTTGCTGTAAGAAAACTGGTACCAGGTTTTCTGGAAAATGAAGAGGCCCATTCTGACTACAGATTGACTCAGGCCCATTTGGTCTCTTCATGTCCTGAACCTCTGGCTGCTTGCAGAGATGCCAGTTCCTCATTCTCTTGGCAAACAAATGGCCAAGCAGAGGATCAGAATTACAGGTACTTTCACACTTGCACACACCCAAGCATTCTATTGTGTCTACATGAGATAATTATCCAAGTTTTAGGCAGCAACAATGTTAAAACAATTCAGTACATTAACAAGGAAATCTGCATAATCGTCTCATCAAAATTCACAGACCCTGGTTTCCTTTCTGTCCTTTTGGCTGTCTGTCTTCTTTCTCTTTTATGGGGTTGGGATACAGCTTTTAGAGTCCTGGTCAGTCATCTGGACCTATGAGTCTGACCACTAGTAGGAGGTTATTCATGGTCAATGGGATTTAAAGGTCATTAAGTATTATTTATTGGCCAGTGTTTTGAATGTGGAAACCACAACAGTAATAGCTACATCCAAGTCAAGGTAATAGTAACTGCCAACATGACTCACCACAGAGCTGGAGAGAAAATTTAAATACAGCAGGGCTTTGGGAGTTTGTCTGCAAAGAGGTAGGCAGGGTTTAAGCTTTGAAGTAAGCAGGTCTGGTTTCTTTTTCAATCTCAATTGCCGTGTGCGCCAACACAAGCCATCTGTCCTCCGTCAGCCTCTGGGCAGCCTTTATAGAGGGCGCACAGGTTTGTTTCAGGAATTCAGTACATGGCTAGTCTCCTGGGAGGCTCTACCTGAGAGACTGGCCCCTCATGGATCTGGTGAAGAGTCCAAAGTGAGTGAATCTGTCCATACCAAGTCTTCTCCGAATTCTCTAGAAGACTAGAGTTAGAGCAATATGTGATCGCTACAAAAAACAAGTCACCAGTCTTCTCTCTCCCAAGCTTTCAGAATCCAGTAAACACCCACTCCTGTGCTGGGGAAGAAGCTCAGCATACTAGAAATTAAACCACAGAGATTAATGATTCACAAATCCTAGTTAGATCTGGAAAGACCAGCTGAACAAGACCAAACAAAGCTGGTAGCAATAGGATCTAAGCAAACAGAAAGAGCAAGAGAGAAGTCCAGGAAGCAGGTGAACGCCTTTAATACCTGTAGGATGGTCTGCTTCTGAGAACGACATTGTCCCGGTGGGTCCTGACCACCTCAGGGTCTGTGGAGCCGCAGAGTCAGCTGCCAGGTGAGGGCTGAGAGGAAGGGCTCTGACTGTACGCACCCACCCAGAGCTGAAATGAGGAACTGACCTCTCCCTTCCTTAGAGACTTTTCTAGTTATTTGTTTACGAAAAAGCCTAAAGGGAAGCAAGTTCAGAATCTAAGATTGCTTAAGAAAGAGCCAGGTGATTTGTTTTTACTGAACAGTGGCTGCTCCAATACAGGAATCGAGCAAATGTGGCTTTTTACTTGCCCTTAATGTTCAGAACTTGCCACTAATACTTCCTGGAGCAGGTCTGCATTTCTTTCCTGCTTATTTTCTCTAAAGCTGTGAGAATCACTCCTTAAGACCTTACTTTCTTTACATTTTAAAATATTTTATTAATGGGATGCTTTGGTATGTATCAAATAATATGGGAAATAATCAGCTTATTAGCAAAGCAAATTTGTTAGCATGAATATTCAAATAATTAAATTGCAAACAGAAAAGCATTTGTATCGACAAGCATTCTCACTAGATCAGTATCCTCAGAGGATATTTATTTGGTGCCTAGGTGGATTTTTCTAGTGCATGCAGCATTAAAATAATTTCTATGAACTCTTCATAAAAATAAATTGCAAGTAATTCCAATTACTGACCTACTGAAGCTTTCAGGTCTTGGAGCTACAAAGACACTTACTGTGAAGGCACTTCTGCCTCAGTGCTTCTCAAAGCAGGGACCAGCAGCATGTCGGGGTCACTTGGGATGTACTAGAAAGGAACAGTCTCATTTCTTCACCACTAGAAATGCTGCGAGGTGGGGTTGGGGGGCAGAAGTCCGTATTTTGATGAGCCTTGTAGGTGATTCTCAGCTGAGTTAAAATATGAAAACTGCTGACTTTGGGAACATGAAGTCTAATTTATAGGTGTGACCCTGTGACAACCTGTACATCAGTCCTTGATTCTCTCACCTCCATGTTCTTAGAACTCTATTTACCCAGCGCTTTGGAGAGTGACTTGGTTTTCTCCCCTCGCCACCAGGACCATCACCAAGCCCTAGAGGGCAAGGCAAGGGGTACCTATCTACCACCGCAGAGCTGGCACAATGCAATCTGAACTCTGGCCAAACCTGTCTAGAAGTGAATCGCTTGACTTCAGGAAGAAGGAACAATGAATAAAGGCTTTGAGCTTTTGTGTTGTGGAGAGGAAGGTCGTCGTTTATCTCCCAGTCCCCTCACGCACACATGCTAGACTGTAGCTCTCTCTCCCCTGAGGGATAATGATCATGCAGTATTTGATCCTGCTGAAAAAAATTTTCAACCTCTGGTTGGAATTTCAACAAGAACATTAAATCTACAGAAAGGTCACCAAGAATGATCGGGAAAAAGAAACAGTGCCTTCTGCACCAGATTTGTCATGGAGATGGCAGCCAGGAAGCACTTTGGGTGGAGAAGGGACACCCAGAATAAACAGTCTCTAAGGAAAGCTTTATCTTCTCAGCCGCTGGGTGACCACACTGGTTGCATAGGTGGCCCTTTATCACTCCACGTGACACGAAGAGTTCTCTCTCAGCTCCCTTCAGCATCTTTACCTCCTCCGTGGCTGAGGGTATCTTGGCCACGAAGGCAGTTACCAGGATGTACCCCAGAGGAAGGCAGAAGGCTGACAACTGCTTTGGTGTCCTGAAAATCCAGGTCTGAAGCTGTATCATGTGGAGCTGTGATTGGTCTCATGGTTAAAAAAAAAAAAAAAAAAAAAAAAGGTCCAACATTAGAAATTAGGAGAATTTATTTCATAAGTTTGGATGGTAGGATTTTCTTTTCTTTTCAAAAATTAATAGGGCTGGGGAAAGAGCTCAGCAGTCTAAGTGCCTGCCCGGCAAGCGCAAGGACCCGGTTTAGTTCTCTGGTATCACATGACAAGCCGGCCCTGAAACTGGATGTGATGTTGCAAGCCTGTAATCCCAGTGCTGAGGAGGCTGAGACAGGTCTGTGCTGCATAGTGAGACCCTGTATCCAGTAAAATAAAATAAAATAAAATAAAATAAAATAAAATAAACTTATGAAAACAGTGAATCAGTCTGGTAACCTTGGGTTCACATGTCCCTACACCCACACATATCAAAGGACCACACCCAAAGCTACGCTCCCTGTCTCTGACACGATCAGCAGGCTTAGTTGGCCACAGCTCCTAGCATCCTTACAGTCCCCTGGGCACGTGGTAAAATTGTCAACATGTACCCCAGTGCTTGTAGAATTTTGTTTCTTTTAACAGTACTATAAACCTACTACTAATAAAAAAAGAAAAAAGATTAGGAAACCCTTCATGAAAAGGTAAGTGCCCTGGCATACTTATGGCATAGGTGGTACTCAAAGAAAATGAAGAAATAAAGAAAGTGGGCTATTCAGTGAAGGAAGCCAGAGTATGTGATTCCATTTAGTATGAGCATTATGAACAGGTAAAGCTGCTTTGCAATGTTTGGAATTAGGACAGTCACTTTACTTCCGGGGAGAGGTCATGGGTATGAGTCACGAGGATGGCTTCTAGGGTCCTAGTAAGTTCTGTTCTTTTGCTTTCTTTCTTTCTTTTTTTTTTATGTATTTACTACAGGGTCTACAGGGTCTCACTACACAGATTGGACTCGAAGTGATCCTCCTGTTTTCAGCCTCCCAAGAGCTGGGATTACAGGTGTGCACCACCACGCCCAGTCTCAATTGCCCTCTCAGTGTACCCTGGGGGCAGGCTGGCACGGCATGCCAGGGATTGAACCCCGACCCCTGCATCTGCTGAGCTGTCTGGATGGCTGAGTAGGTTCTGTTCTTGATCTGAGTGCCGGCACCTGAGTGTGTTCTTGTGGAAATCTATCACTTTTGTGCTTCTGTATGACTTTATCTGTGAGTTGTATTGATAAAAATGTATACCTGCCCTGAAAAATGACATCCTGACTTGCTGATTTGCACAACTTTCTGGCTTTGAATTAGCAAATCAAAGAAAAACATTATTTATTCTAGTGTTGAAAAGAAGGTATTATTTTCATTTGAGCTTCTTTTAGACATTAAGGATGAGAAAATTCAATGATATCATGTTGAAAGTTATTAATATGTATATATAAAGTTCAACATTTCTTAGTTATTTAAGAACACATTTTAGGCAGTTCATGTGCTGAACTTTCTCATATTAAAAAATGTATGCTTCGCTGAAGCCCCTACAAACACACTCAGCCACTTTATCTTTGACAAAGGGGCCAAACATACTCACTGGAAGAAAAATAGCCTCTTTAACAAATGGTGCTGGAAAAACTGGCTCTCTACATGCTGAAAACTAAAACTTGACCCAGGTCTATCACCACGCACCAACCTAAAGTCAAAATGGATAAAGATCTAAACCTTAAAGCAGAGACACTAAGTCTCCTGGAAGAGAAAGTAGGAGGAACTCTTAAAGACATAGGGGTAGTCAAAGAGTTCATGAACAAAAATCAAATCACACGGGAAACAGTTGAAAGAATTAATAACTGGGACCTGATCTTACTGAGAAGTTTTTTCACGTCAAAGGAAATTACCAACAAAGTGAAAAGGCAACCCACAAATTTGGAAAAAGTCACGACAAGTAAGTACTCAGACAAAGGTCTGCTCTCTAGAATTTATAAAGAACTAAAAAATACTAGGGGCCCAAAATTTAAAGACCCAGTTCAGAAATGGGCATCGGAGATGAACACACGCTTCTCAGAGGATGAAATTAAAGAAGTGAATAAATATATGAAAAAATGCTTCACATCACTAGCCATATGTGAAATGCAAATTAAAACAACATTGAGATATCATCTCACCCCAGAAAGAATGGCTATCATAAAGAAATCATGCAACAACAAATGTTGGAGAGGCTGTGGGGAAAAAGGAACCCTTCTCCACTGCTGGTTGGAAGGTAGACTGGTGCAACCATTATGGAAATCAGTGTGGAGACTCCTTAGAAAAGTTAGACTGGAAATTCCATTTAAACCAGGTATTCCTCT
>NW_004524580.1:21241752-21248496 GCF_000260255.1 Octodon degus | reverse complement strand
TTTTGTATCTGTGTATTCAAAATGGTTAGGATAGATATATAGTTACATTCTCTTAATGAATAGAGGGATTTGTTCTAATAGTGTTTGTAAATATCATATCATGTGTGCATCTTGTACAGCAATTAACCACTAGCAAGAATGTATGCAATCTGTTAATTATTGAATCTGTCCTACCAATTTGGTTTGAAACTGTCTCATTGTTATTTGTTTCTCAATAAAATTATGGAAAAAAAATGCTTCCTTGAAAACCAAGACTTGAGATTAATATAAAATGATTTCACAAAGTTTTACTTGTAAGTAGGATGAATGGATATTTAAACAGAAGAAAAGATTTAAAAAAATAAAAATGAGCTTATTTTGTGAAAAAATGTATGCTTTGTTATTACGTATGAATAGCAGATCTATAGATATGACTTATGTATAGAATGGTATGCAGAAAATTCATTTAAGGGCCTACAAACTTTTTTTTTGAATAACTTAGTTGAAATAGAGCCAGGGAATATTTGCTCTTGGTTAACTCCCTCACAGGAGGGTGTGGAAGCATTCAACTCCTTGTGATTGTAAGATTGAAGCTCCTGGTGGTATAGGGGAAAGAAATTTCCAACCTGAAAGATTTCTGGGACAAGTTCATGTTCTCTAAAACCAAAGAATGAATTTTAGGAACAATAGAGGTTAAGAGCAAAATATATTTTTTGAGGGAAAGAAAGTTCCTATTTGAGAGAAGGACAGAAGGGGACCCAAGTGGGTTGTCAAGGACTCTGCCTTTTCCAGGGGTTTTAAAGAGCAAAACCACAAGGTGAGGCAGATCTAAGATGGAAAACATGGGAACTCGCCCATGAGGTGGGACAAAACTAGGATCCACCAATAAGATTACAAGCAAAATATTCAGGTAAAATTGATTAAATCAAGATTAAATGGGGAGTGCATCACATGCAAGCAGACATGAATACAGAACAAGGGCTTTTCCTGCAGGAAGTTTGGTGAGTGACTCTTCCTGGCTTTTTCAAGGTGATTAATACCTATTTTAGAATATCAGTCCCTGATGCCCATCCCTAGGGAGGTATGTAGGTACATTAGTCTTTTGTCTTGCGGTCTGGCCCACGGTGGAGGTGCTTGTCCCTCCCACAGTGGCAAGGCATTTAATCTCCCATACTGGCTCTTTGAGGGCCCAGCCTGGTCAGACTGCCTGTAATATTTCTCTCTAACGCTGGTGCTGGCAGGTACTCTCAGCTGACTCCATATGGCTCTCTCTGTGACAGCTGCTTGAAAGCCAGCCTGACAATCTGTCCCTCCAATCCATTAGGATCGGCGTCCCCTAGATGCGTGCGTTGCTGTATTCTATTGGTTACAAGCAAAACACATGTCCCACCCACACCTGATGGATGGGGACCACACAAGAGGTAGGGCAACCTTAGGCTGCATGTGCTGCAGTCAATAATAATTGAGATTTTTCCTAATTGGTGTATATATAGGTCAAGACATGTCCCCAGCTTTTAGTACCGCATCTTTCTTTTACTCAGTCTTCGGCCTCACATTGGCCTGAAGAATGTTTTAAGCATTTAAATCTTGGCTTCTGAGGTCCAAAAGCCAGCATAAAAAAGTGCAAGCAACTGTACCTCATAGAAACTCAGGAGACAGCAAAGGTGTCCCGATTCCTCCAGCTGCCCTGCCTCTGTTCTAGGGTATCTGCTTTTGTCAACAGGTAATAGAAGCCTCCTGGGTTTCATCTGTTATGTTTACTTTTATTGAGGGTATCTTGGTTACTCTTCTTTCCTTGCTGGGACAGAGACCTGACACCCAAAATGAAGGAAGGAAAGGCTTATTTAGTTCATTTAGTGGAGGTTTTAGTCCATACTCAGCTGGCTTCAAGGCACAGTGGCAGATGGTGGCACAGAGCAGCTGTTCATGGTGGTGGCAAAAAGCAAGAGCAAAGAGAGTGGCAGCAGCCCAGGCAGCTAGCAGCCTCTCTTCCCTCCTCACACTGTAATGCAAATTACCTTCCACAGAGTGGATGCAGTACCCACATCCGCAATAATCAATCACAAACTCCAGAAGCTGCCCCATGACTATATGAGGCTTTGAAGAGACACCTAGACACAAACAGTAACAGAGGGCTACTTTGAATCTCTCATGACAGGGGCTTACAGTGCTTAGACTTCTTCAAATGAATTTGTTCTGATCTGGACTGAACCAGTGACTTGTTTGACCTTGGGAAGTGTAGAGGTGAGATTTTTCAAGGAAGCTCATTTTGAGTTGTGCCACAGTCCTAAGTTGGGACTGGTTTACACTGGTTTACATTTCACCCAGCCCAACTTAACCAACTTCTAGATCTAGGGACTTTTGACAGTTCTGAAGTCCCTGAGTTTGCCTTCCTTGTTGGAAATTTAGCTGTGAAGAAGTTAATGACTGTAATAAGAACCTTACTGGAAATGAGCAATGAGCTTTTTTTTTTTTTTTTTAAAAGCCTGATTAGAGGTCAGGGGGAGTAGGCCTGTGAATTTTATTTTTAAATATAATAAAGACAGAACAGACACTTAGGCCTGAAAATTACCTTGTTTCTGGTTCTCTTGGTGCTCATTGTAGGATTTCATCTCCTTCCCTATGATCTCTGTCTCTAAGTCGTAATTCTAAGGCAATCATGTCAAAATTATCCTGATAGTGGCCAATTGTGGTGTTACGAACAGAGAATTAAGGCTGTGGGTGGTGAATAAGCAGAAGCAGCAGGACCCTGGAAATGGGAGGCTTAAACCTGCGCTCTTCTGAAAATTTTCCTGAGGACTATAGAGCAACAAGGTGGAAAGAGAAAGAAAGCGTGAGCAGTTCTGTAAAGCAAAGCTTACTTCTAAGTGGAAGGAAGATTGATTCTATTTTCTCAAATGACACTCACACGGCTTTTTCCAGGAAAGGGACCTGGGAAGGCTCATACTACCGCACCCTGCATGTGGACCTAATGTTCTTTTTTTTTTTTTTAATGTATTTTGTACAGGGTCTCACTATGCAGCTCGGACTTGTAGTGATCCTCCTGTTTTCAGCCTCCCCAACTCTGGGATTACAGGCATGTGTCAACACGCTGGGACTCAGCTGCTGGCTCAGTGTGCCCACGGGCTCAGTGCCCTTGGGGGAGGGGCCAGCACAGCCTGGGGGACCGGGGACTAATGTTCTTTTCCAAATGCAATGCGTGACATTTCTGATACATTGTACAGTCATTGCATGAAGATAATCGCCTTTACATTTTATGGCTGAGGAGCCCTTTGCCCTTTATCTGTGGTCTATTTATTGTTTATTTATTTGTTGTCTTCTTTGCAGGCACGAACATTTCTCAGATTATTGTTGAAAGAATTGTGATAACCAGAAATTAATTTGCACCCGTGACCCATGCCTTGAAGAACGCGCAGAGCACAAGGGTGGTCGTACGATATCAGATGCGCAGCTCCAGGGGCACAGCTGGCTAGCAGGAGGCGCTTACATACATGCAATATTAAATAGGTAACCAATCATTTGTAATTCATGTGTCCTATTTCTTTCAGCAGATGCTGCGTGCTCTGTTGCTGTGCATTTTGTTCAGTGCTTTGTGTGTGCCTAAGATTTCACTTCTCAAATTAATTTGGGAAAGATCCTGTGAAGTAATTTAAAACCTTACATTCTTATTTTCTGCTTTTCAGTGATAAAAACAGTTTTAGTTTTAGTTAGTTTGTTTTTGATACAGGATCTTGTTATGCAGTTCAGACTCATAGTGATCTTTACCTGGGATCAAACTTGGGACCTTGTGCTTGCCAGGCAGGCACTTAGGCCACTGAGCTATCTCTCCAGTCACTATTTTAGATATTTTGTCATTAATACTCTATATATGACCAATATCTTCCTGTTGTTTTTCATGACAAGCTGAGAAAATGCTGGCTAAATTGGAGTGCAGGTCAGTTAATAGGGCTCACCTATATCTCAAAAGGGCTCATAGAAGCTAATGAGACTATTTTCATGGTCATTATTATTATTTATTTTTCCTGATGGTGCCAAAGCATGTTAAGTAGGTGCTCTACAACTAAGCTATATCCCTTGTAAATAAATGATAAAATATTTTAGTTGCAAAGTACAAATTCTGTTTTCCCTTAATATGTCATGGACACCCTTCAGTGTCATTAAACATATGTACTTTAAGAGCTGCATCCTATTCCACACTCTGAAATCAAAGGTAGGCAGCAAAGCTCCTACTGAGGTCACTGTTACCTAATTGATTGCTAACCAAAGCTCACTTGCCTCCATCCCTTCTGCTGTTGGATTCTTTGTCCTAAGGTTAAGTAGGGCTGATTCTCCTTCCTGTTTCTCAACACAGAACCAACCCAGCCTGGTCCTTCAGCAATTCTAGCTCTGGCTACCTATGATTGGCTAGGAGTTGACAAATCCCACAAGACAGGAGCATCAAGACTTCGCTGCCAGACAGGATTGGCTCTTAGCCACGTTTGCTACCATGCAGGAGCTGCTGGAGCCTTTGAGAGGTCGGCTTTGGGAAAGCAAAGCTCTCAGATACCTGAGCCCAGTCTGATCCCTCACTTCTCCCAGTTGTGTAATAAGCTCTTTCTTTAACATGAGTACTAGTTAGATTTCTGTCACCACACCATCTCCACCATCACAGAAGTGAGATGTGGCCAACATCAATGGAAATGCTACCTCTTTTAAGAGACAAGGAGTATGGAAGAACAATTTTTATACATTTAAAGAATTGTCACACAGGAAATTTATGGTGGTAGGCTTCTTCTGAGTAGCTTAGCCTGGAAATAGATTGTAATTTAGAGAGAGGTGTGTTTTATAACACATTATAATGCTTAGGCCATCCATAAATGAAGGGCTGCTTTCTACACATCCCAACCCCAGGAACAGGACAGCACTGAGGAGACCTTGTGAATGCAGCCGCTAGTCCTCAGAGAATGAGAGCAGGAATGATGTGGGGAGGGGAGCCCCATCAGAAGAGCAGGTGTCTGGTCCTTGGGCACAGCCCGAGGTGCTGACCTTAAGAGAGGGAAGAAGGGGCCCATTAGAGGAAGAGGGGGCCCAGTGCCTGAGAGTTTTTTTTTTATTACTTTTATTGAGAAACAAATAGCAATAAGACAGTTTCAAAACAGGTTAGCAGGTCAGCTTCAATAATTAGTACATTGCATATTGTTGTCTTTGTAGTGGTTATTCATAGTACAAATACAGGGCCAGGGAGATGGCTCAGTAGAATAAGCGCTTCCCTGGGAAGCGCAAGGGCCTGAGTTCAATCCCCTGTTCTGCCAAAACATAGTACAAATAGACATGATATCCTGTTCAAATACTATTAGTACAAATCTTTCTTCTCAGTGAATTAGGAGAAAGTAGCTATATATCTATGCTAACTATTTTGTATATACAGATACAAAATGCTCCTTCATTTGTATCCCCCTTTTTTTGTTTAGTTTTGTCAGAGATGGGTATTCCATTTCCATTTAAATATTGTAGGTATGTGAATTCAGCAAAATAATCCAATATACTCCAGAAGTCCATAATACTAGTGGGTTATCTGTAGGACTGGCAATGTCAGAAGTTGTTGACTTGAGCCTTTTACAGCTCAGTATATTAATATGGCTTTACTCGAGAGCTGTTGATTGGGGCACTGCGCTTCGCCCCAGCACACAAGACTAACATCGTGAGTTAATGATACCTATGTAAGGACAACGCCAACACCACAGGAGAGGCAGCACAGGACACTGAGCCCCTGTGCAGGGCCCTGTTCTCGCCCTCTTCCTGAAGATGTGGCAGCCACATCCTCTGTGCTCTGCTCTATTCTTTTCATCTCCCTGCTCCTCCCCCATCTTTTAAACTTCAGGGCTGCAGGGTGACATTTTCTCTTGGACTTCACAGATGCTTTCTTCAACTTCTGTCTGCTGACAACGCCATCCAAATTGTTCTTCATTGCAGAGATTTTAATGGTATACTTCTGTAACTCCCGTTTACATTGTTCATACATTGAAAACCCACACTGGAACTCTGTCTTCTCTCTGATGTTTTCCATCTTTCATGCCATCTTCACAGACACCTGTGCTATACCTGCTGTGGCTAAAGCTTTTGGCTGCTGACTCCAGATCATGTGTGGGGTTGGTTCCATGGTGTGTTTTCTTGTCTAGATGACTGGCCACCTCTCCAAGCCTGTGCACTTGCCTTGCAATTATGTCCTTGGTGTTATTCACATTTATATTTTTTTGCTGTGGTTTGTTGGCTTCTCCTGTTTTGTAGGCTGAATCCACCTAATTTGTGTCCCCTCCCAGTCTGAATTCTGTGTATGGGAGAGGGCTGAATGCAGTCCCCCTCTGCCGAGAGGTGTCTCAAAGACGCTAGCTTGTTATGCTCGTTCCTCAAGGTGGATTGTATCACCCAATCAGCATAAGATTGGCAGATTTCTTCATTTCATTGTCTTTCCAGCTCACCTTTGCCTCCCATCATTTTGGCATTGAGTGAACACTCTATGAAGAAAATCGCAGGCCTCTGAGTTGCCCCTAGATTTCTCTGTAACGTCAGCCCACGTGGCCATCAAAAGCCACGATGGTGTCTTCTCACCCTAGCAGTGTCTCTCTGTCCATATCGTTATAGTCCTTAGTTCATTCTGGAGTTAGCATATGTTTCAGGAAAGAAAATAGCTAACAATCTCAGTTCACAGAGGAAAGGCTCTTTCTTTCTTTCTTTCTTTCTTTCTTTCTTTCTTTCTTTCTTTCTTTCTTTCTTTCTTTCTTTCTT
>NW_004524580.1:21238543-21241652 GCF_000260255.1 Octodon degus | reverse complement strand
TTCTTTCTTTCTTTCTTTCTTTCTTTCTTTCTTTCTTTCTTTCTTTCTTTCTTTCTTGGGTTACAGCTGCAGGGATGGCTTGCTGCTACCGACTATCTTCTGCCTGGATGAAAGGATTGTCTTGGTTTCTGTAATTGTAGCATCTTTGCTTTGATAAGTATGCATCATGTTGAAATTCTGTGAATTCATGCAGGCCCTCTGGGTCATTTGGAACTTAGTAAGTGGTTATGCCAATAGCTTTTTGGTATCTTTTAATCCCTGAGGACCATGCACATTACAAATAACACAATAAACACCGCTTACTGCGCATGTAATATGTTTTAGGCAATGTTCTAAGCTCTTTTTCAAAAATGCCACGATCATAGTATTGCTACATTCTTGTCTGATAGATACAGAGATTAAAGTTTCAATAGGTAAGGTGCATTGCCCAAGTTATAAATGACAAAGCTGTATTTTGAATTCGTTCTATCTGAAAGCACTTACTCTCAGTTATTATATGAAAAACATTTATCAAAAGAAAGGCATTAGAAATTATTAATCATAAAGGATAATAATGCTGTCTCTGGCATACCTGTTTACATGGAGAAACACATGTAGTATACTAAAAGGACTATTTGACATCACATACAGCTCTTACGGGTATACAATGCAGAATATATGAATGTCTTGACCTTACAGGATGTAGCCCCCATGTTATTTTTATACTATACTCAGATGAACTCTTGTCATTCTCCAAAATCATAATTTCAAAGTGTTTAAGACCTAAGCTTAAGTATCATTTTGATTTCGTCACACTTTTTTTTTCCAACTGAACTACTTATTTTTGAGTTTGTGGGAAAGATTGAAAAGTAATGTTAATACACCTCAGAGTAAAGCTAGTTTTGTTAAATTTGCCATTGGTTTTGTTCTTCTCGATCCAAGTATCACACAAAGATTAGGGAGACGGAGACATCTTTCACTCCCGATTCCTATTTATTTTTTTGGTTCTGAAATGTGATTTTATTTTATTTTTTTAAGACATGATTGTCTCAATTGAAGGGCCACATCTGTGTGATCTTGGGCTCATTATATATGTTTTTTTCTTGCATTTTAAGTTTTAGATTCAAGATGCCCCTGTCAAAATTCCCATGTTCCTTTCTCCTGATCCTTGCACACAGCCAAACTGGTCTCTGAAATTTCCAGCTTGCAGAGAACAGAAGGAAGTCACAGAAAATACATAAGTGACGATATCTGGTCTGCCTGGCATGATCTCTCTGAGTTAATCTCTCAGCCTACGCATATATCAGAGGATCAGGAAGGGGAAGGAAGGTAAGCAGTCAAAGTTCACTTTTCAGTTATAGGCCAAAGCTTAGAGATTAAATGATTACTCGAAATCATTTATATTCTGTTGTGCTGCTGGTTTAAAAATCCTAGAATTCTGACCTTTGCTTTCATTGTCTGTCTAAAACCCTTACCAAACCCCACACTGGACGTTTTATAGCCACTCCAAGTGTCTATGAGAGGGGCTTGCAGGTTAGCTCAGTTGTTTAAAGCGCCTGCTTGGGCAAACTCAGTCAGGTGCAGGGAACTGCGGTTCGATCCCCAGCTCCCCAAGCCTTACCAGACCCACCCTTAAGGCAGCCTGAGCCAGCCAAAATAAAATAAAAAAATCCAGCCAAAATAAAATAAAAAAATCCTTGGGGCTGGGAGATGGCTCAGTAGAATAAGTGCTTCCCTAGCAAGCTCAAGGGCCTGAGTTCAATCCTTGGTTCCACCAAAAAAAAAAACAACAAAAAAACACAAAACCCCTAAAAACAAAACAACCCTCCTCCACCCCCCCCCAAAAAAACCCAAGTGTTTATGACAAACCTTACATGGTAAATTACGAGTGATGGGTTGCTACGCTTTAGCATGTCTTGGACAAGAAACTAGAGAAAGGAGAAAAGAGAAAAGAAACAAGGAAGAGAAAAGTTACACACACACGATAGCTAAAATAATTGCTGCACTAATTTCTAATGACTTATTGAAAGTAACACTTAATGCTTAATTTTTGACCAAAGATATAACAACCATTATTATTTCCTATCATCTGTTTTGAAATTCTGCACCATTTTAATGTATTTTAAAAAATTTTTCATTCTCTCTTTTTTTTTTTAAAAAGGCCAGATGTTGCAACATTGGCTTACCACAGCTTCCGGAGTCAAGTGTGCAAGAGTGTAAAAAGTCTAGGGGTCCGGGGAGATGGCTCAGTAGAATAAGCGCTTACCTGGCAAGCGCAAGGGCCTGCGTTCAATCCCTGGTTCTGCAAACAAAATAAAACAAACAAACGAAGAACACGGTGTAAAAAGTTTGTGCCTCTCAAAGTTGAAAACCTGCGAGAGGGTGTCCACGGTGAAGGTAAACGTGGGCGCTTCTCCTAAGAACAGAACGAAGGCTTCCCTCTTCGCTTTTACACCATTCTGGCAACGAGCCTCCATCCCCAGAGCCGAGCTGAGCCGGTGCGGGTGGGCGCCTGTGTCGTTTTTTGTGAAGGGACGTTTCTTCTACAGGGGTATTTCGTTTTGATGGTTCTATCTTTCTTCATGAACACATAATAAAATACCTGATATGTAATAATTATAAACAGTTTAATTGCTTTTTATAGATACTTCATTGCTTTTATAAAAAATATTTTCTGCAAGAGATTGATAGAATACTTGTAATCACAGCCGCTGATACATTTATAGAGCAGTAATGTAGATTTCTCTGAAAGCTTCAGTACTGGATAATGAGAGCTGATACTACTTCAAACCTCTCAAACATTTGATCTGAAGTTTATTGTAACCAAAATTAAGCAAGAGCCTTAAAGTTCAGCGACAGAGGAAGGGTTAAGTAAGCTATATGGTATATACATTAAAAAAATTTATTACAAAGCCATTAAAAATGACACATACAGTCACCTTGTAATAATAAGAAAGATGTTTGCTTTATTAGATTAAGTGGAAAATGGCAGAGTACAAAATCTTATTAATAAGTTGTGTGCCGGAGGATGCAGGCTATCTGCTCAGCTATTTCCTACAGTTGTGTTTGAGCAGAGGCTTCATAAATTCATTGTATCTGATTTTCATCTCAGAAGAAATGTTTTGAAAGT
>NW_004524580.1:21235745-21237498 GCF_000260255.1 Octodon degus | reverse complement strand
AGGTGCTTTAGTCCACAAAGCTATCTCACCAGCCCTCAGTTTCTAAGATTGTATCCATATCTCTAACTAGAACCAATCTTTTTCTTACTATCTTAGGTAACTTTATGTTATCTCTTTATTGCTTCAATCTTAAAGTAAGAAAGCTGTAGCAAGGCTTTTAGTGGATTATTTCCGCAAGTGACACTGGAATAATGCTTAGACAAGAAGGGATCTTTGTTAGAAAACCACATTGATCAGGTTAAAGATGGCGCTGGCTTCAGGAAGAAGCAAGAGAGCAAAGGTGGGGATCATGCTCCTCTGGATGAAGCAAGAGTAATGCACATGTGCTTTTAAGAAGAAAAATAGAAGGAAAAAAAGAGTAAAGAAAAGCAGGAGGCATACGTGGGCAGGTGGAAAGAAAGCGGCCCTGTGAAGCAGCTGGCTGAAGCGGCCAATGCAAGTTCCTCAGACTACAGAGTATCTTGGGAACCAGGAAATCTCAAATGTAACCTGAACCTCAAGTTCAGTTTGGGAGGGATTGCACTCCCAGGTGTAAGCCTTCTTCACACATCTTCAGTACATTCCACTTCACATGTTTTTTGGATATGTGTACACTTGACATATGTACCAGATGGCTGAGCTTCATGCCCATTTCAGTGGAGTGAAACAGTCACCCCAGGCTGCCTTGCGAGAGCTGAACCAGACAAGACCACTTGGGTGACCCCTGGGGATTGGCAGATACCTTACAAGATGGCTGGGACAAAATTATTTAGGCTGTGGGACACAGTTATTTGTGGACACCTATTGATTTGACATGCTCATCCATATTTCATTCATTGTGAAGATATTTTAATGCAGTATTAATGATAATAGCAAAAAATCACGAAATCAATGATACAACTGCTTCATTGTTGATACATTATAGAAATAGCAGATAGTGTCTACCGAGCATTTGCAAGTGACGGAAAAACATGAACCCCTCAGTGTGATAATCTGGATTTGATTTTCAGATTTCTTATTTCCAGGTTGTTATTCTTTGTGTGTTTGTGGGGGGGCAGGTGGGGGGGAGGTTACAGCAACTTGAACTCAAGACCTTGAGTTTGCCAGGCAGGCACTGGGTTGCTGAGCTATATCCCTAGCCCAGATTTTTGATTTTCTAGCTATACAAGTTTAGGCATTTGTTTGCTCTCTGGATCTATGATTTCATGTCTGAAAACTGGAAGATCCTGGCCTTAATCCAAAGGCTGGCTGTGTAATCCAATGGAACTGATTACTCAGCAAGTATTTACTGAGCACCTTCCGTATGCAAAGCATTTCCACTCCGCCCTGCAGACCTCCCCACCCAGCGGCTCTGCTGGCTCCCTACTCCTGGGCCATGCTGTCTCCCCACCTGATTTCACTCCAGGGTACTTTGGTGGACTTAGCCTGTTAGGATTGCTCTTTATTCCAAAGGTTGTCCCACCATAGTAGGGGCAAAGTCCTTCATGTGAAAAGTATTGAACTAGATATTTTTTTTCTTTAAAATTTTTAAAACTATTCTTTTAATTATAAATTGAATTTCCACAATTTACAATAGTGTGATCACGTGACACATATCTACATAGTGTGCAGTGGTCCAATCAAGGTAGTTTACATTTCTAAACCAAGTATTACAGCTTTTTTTAATGTAGTAATTTTACATATTAATGAGGCATAGCAAAACGTATTTTAATACATGTACAGTATGTACTGATCAAATGAGGGTGGTCAACAGCCTTGTCTCCTTATTGTTACT
>NW_004524580.1:21232818-21233845 GCF_000260255.1 Octodon degus | reverse complement strand
ATTTGTGGAACACACATTTTGTTCTGGATACTTTGCTAAGTAAGCCTTGCTACGGAGTATCTAAGTGATTCTAGAGAACGCTGTGTAAGTGCTCTTCTTGTCTTCATTTTACCAGGGACAATGGAAGCTTAGAGAAGTTCTATCACTTGCCCCACATCATAGAGCAAAGAGCCTGTTTGGTATTTGAACCTGGAGGCTGTGTCTCCAGGCTGCCTGCCCATATGCTCTCCTGCATGTGGCCTCCATCCCCCTGACACTGGTGGTAAGACCTGGAAGCATCACAGTGAAGGGACTCTTTTCCCTGATTGGGCAGGAGTCTCTTCTCTTCTAAGGACTGCTGCCCACAGTGGGATGAGGTCAGGAGCTCCTCCATGGGTGTTAGAACTGTCCGCGAAGCAAGCACACGGGCCTTTCAGTAGCCTGGAGTCCCGTGAGCCTGCTGACCCTCCACTTCCCGTCATTTGAGTGTCAGGGGCCAGATCCAGGGCTTTGATGAGTCTTGCAAGCCTGCAGCAGAGTGGACAAGGCCAGGATAATGGTGTGCGTTCTGGTTCATTGTGGTTCCTAAGTCCCCTTGGAGATGGTTCCTCCACTTTTTCACACGATGTGTGCGATGGAGGTTTTGCAGAGGTGATGAAAACTTACCAGTGCCCTGACCCCAAGCCTTGCAGGCAGCAGCAGTGTGGGAGGCAGGCAGGGCCGCATTCTCTGCTGTGTCCCCTTGGCGTTAACAGAAACCTGCTGTTTTTCCATCTCATTTGCATACATGGCCCTAATGAAACTGAAATCCTGTCTGTCCAAGTGTTTTGAGGAACAGATCAATCTGGTGACAGCTCTCACACAGTGCTTGGGATGTGCACTTGGGGTTCCCAAAGCAAGAAAACCAGCGGCTCATTTGCGCTGCCAGTCTGGATAAGACAGCTGTTTTCTTCGCTGATGCCGTTAATCATGAGTTGCCCCTTGCAAACTGGGCAAAGTCTGTCGAGATTTGCAAAATGGTTGTCGCCATAGGAATCAGTCTCTGAGA
>NW_004524580.1:21203068-21230768 GCF_000260255.1 Octodon degus | reverse complement strand
ATAGAAGCCACAGTCCTTTTGGAACCTAGTCTCTCATGTGGCTTCCTGTCATTTTGCTGTGTTCCACTCCATTAGAAATAAGCCACCAGGTCTGGTCTGCACTCAGGGGAGGGGATTCTGTAAGGACTTGGTCACCAGGAGGTGGGGCTTACTAGGGGATGTCTCAGAGGCTTCCCACTGCGTTTATGGGCACACCTTTCACTTAATGTGAGGAAGGAGAGAATAGACTCCCAAAGCACACCTTGTGGGAGTTCAAACGGGCCCCGATTCACCAGCAGATTCTGCCTTGAGGAGTCCTCATTGTTCGTCTCTGAGACACTCCAGATGGAACAATCACGGGATTTATATCCAGCCCGGCGCTAGTGTCTCCAGGCCCTGGCTCTTACTCAGCTTGGCTGGTCACGGTCACATCACTGGTGGTGTCACAGCAAGGGAGGTAAGCCATGGTGCACGGTGCTCTCAGTAGCGGTGGCCAGGAGAGGGGTCATATACCTTTGAAAAGTCTGCTCTGGTCAGGCCTAACCCCTAAAGGCTTTTCCAGTCTCCAAATTCTTCCCATTAAGCAAGATCATTGATTTGTAAACAGTTCTATGATTATGGCCTAGAGCTGCAGAAATTTTTTCTTTTTTTTTGGTATTTTTTAGGGAAGGGTCTACAGGGTATTCAGGGTCTCACTACTAGATCAAACTCATAGTGATTCTCCTGTTTACAGTCTCCCAAGTGCTAGGATTACAGGCATGTGGCCACTATACCCAATCTCAATCTCTGTCTGAGCGCGCCCTGGAGGAGGGGCCGGCACAGCAGGCCTGTGGATTAAACCCCTGGCCCCTGTGCCTGCTTGCAGGCACTTTAATCCGCTGAGCAATTTGGTCAGCCCTAAGAAATCTTTGGTTCCAAAACCCACTAATTTGTTTTTGACAAGATTTCCCCCCACCTATGGACTTCTGGGCTATTGAGAATCCCTTTGATGAAAAAGTCATTAACCTTTAGATGGAGTAAGCAAAACAGGATTCTGTTACTCAGATGCTCTAGGCTGGGACTGAGCTCCAGTACTGGGCTTCTGCACTGAGATACATCCCTCACTCGTGTTTCATGGTGTATTTTGAGATGCTGTCTTGCTAAGTCACTAAATTTCCCAACCAGGGCTTGGATTTGTGATCCTCCTGCCTCAGCCTCCCAGAGTGCTGGGATTATAGGCCTGCACCTCTGTGTCTGACTCACTTTTAATTTGGCTCTTTTTGGGGACTTGTACCTAAGACTACTTTGCCCAGCAGGAAGAAGCTTCCCATAATCATGCACCATGCTTGGGAGAAGGAGCTTCTGCCGTGCACCCGCCCACCCTGGTCAGCTGTCTCCTTCCTCCTCTTTCATCTGTTCTTCCGGCCTTCTCTCCTCTCAGTCGTGGTCATCCTCTCTGCTCTTGTCTTGCTTCTTTGAATCCTTCTTGTTTGCTCATTTTTGTCCTTTTACTTTGCCTCTGAAGTTTCCTTCTTGCCTTGCTTGCCTGTCTGCTCTTGGTTAATCACCTCCTGAGCCAGCTGGGTCGCCACTTCTCCCGTGGCCTGAGACACGTCCTGGGATCAAGTGCCTTGTTCTCTCCTTCCCGTGGAGGTTGTTGGCACAGGATGCCATGTACAGTGTGATGATGCCAGTGGCAGAGGAGACAGCAGCCAGGGTTCAGGCTCCATGGTGATGCTGACTCTGTCCAGAGCGCCTCCTTGGTGACCCTGGTGGTGACAGCATGAGGCAGATTCAGTTCTCAGGCTTCTCTGCCTTTGCTGCTGCTGGGGCCTTGGTCTCCTGTGCTTCCAACACTGACTAACTCTTATGGAGACCAGAGCTCGGATTTACCTGCTGGCATCATTTGAAGGCAGTGTAGCAGAGTGGTTGAAGTTGAGTTGGGTTTGATTCCTGGCTATTAACTGGGTAAATACAGATCACTGTATTAATCCCACAAAGTGCCATTTTCTTTTGGAAGTTGGACACGACATTTGTATTGCCCTCCCAGGGCTGGACTTCGACACCATCTGTGACGGTCTGTGCGGCAGGTCACCCCTCCTTGCTGTGGTCATTATGATGAAGAGCGAGACTCTAGGCAATGCATTTCTGGTGCTGTAATGGTAACTTGAGAAGTTTAGAAGGTTAACTAAGTAACTCAGCAGTTCTACATTCTAGGGTGTAGAGAAAATGTCTTGTGGTGACTGGTTGCTGTAGTGGCTGATTCACTGTGTCAACTTGAGAAGTTCAGAAGTCTCACTGAGTAACTCAGTAGGGACTGGAACCCACACTTTATAAACAACCGGAGCCTGTGCAATAGGAAGGCACAGAGATGGTGTGAGTGCTACACCCGCCTGAGGATGGGTAACTGCATACAGTGTAGGGAGGACAAGAGGCTTGCTCTCTCGCTACTTGTGCTCTTGCTGCCTGCTGCCACCTTGAGCCTGGCGATGTTGCCCCTGTGCCGCGCCACCCTGCCTCGGAGCCAGCTGACAGCAGAATGAAACCTACACTGACTGTGAGCTGAATAAAACTTTCTTTTCTTAACTTTGGGTATTTTGTTCCAGAAACAAGAGAAAAGCAAATAAGACACACTCCTCTTGTTCTCATAGAAGGAGAAACGGGACCCTCGCCAACCCTGTGAATAGTAATATGGGAAGAACCCTTCTGGCTTCTCTGCTGCCCCCTTCCATTCCATCTAGAATGGGAGCAGTGGGTTCTTGGACTGGAGACGGGAAGGAGCTGCGCATGCTTAGCCTTTTGGTCTGGCTCGCTGCAGACTAAGTGTTTGTTACTTCTTCTTCACTCCATTGTAAGGAGTGAAAGGGCCGGGCCATAAGGCAGCTTTATAATTTAGAAGTGTAGATTGCCTTTTACAAATGGAGATATTCAGAGAGCATTTTCCAACCCAGCCATTATCAATAATAAAACCAGGAGTTCAATCGTCTATCTACATTTGTCAGAGTTTTCACACCAGTGGAAGTAGTGTCATTTCTCAGTTCTCTAAAATCCCAGCAGTTATCAAGGCTCAGATACTAGTGATGCCAAAGATGATGGGGACAACATTGATCCCTTTACCCAGGCTCAATCTGACCTTTTTCTGCTTTCCCAGGTGAGCTTTTGCACCTCTGTGGACAGCTGCCGCCTGCCTGAGACAATGACTTCACGCGGTGCTAAGGTCCCTTTCCATTCGCACTGGCTAGGGTGGAGCTCAATCCTGAAGCAGATGGGGCTACCACGAGCCCTGGGGGGCAGCACAGCAGCAAGTGTGGAGAGGTGCACATGGCCTGGCTCCAGCGCCGGGAGGAGCTTCACTAGGAGGCCGCACGGGGCAGGGGCCATCAGGAATTGTAGTACCTGAGGGTTGGCTCTCCTGGCTCTTGGGTTGTCAAGTCCTTTACATATCGAAGCACCCCATTGTCTGTGTGCAAGCTGCCATTTCACTCCTGCTTTGTGGCAAAAGCATTCTCTACAATTAGCCGTTTAGGTTTCATTATAATCACAGCCACGCCACAGAGCCACACCTGACAAGGGCAGGGAATGCACCACCAAGCCTTTGCTGAGGGCTTTAAACCTCTCTCTTCTTTTCAGAGTAAAACTGGAGGAGAAAAAATAACATTGTGAAATTATTTACTAAGACTTTCGGATTTACACTGGATGGCATTTGCTAAAACCACATGAAAAAATATTTTTACCTTTGCACAGATCCATAAAAGTCCTTGAGATATTTTGAAGATACAAGGAGGTAAAATGCGTGAAGTCGTTTGGGTCAACACCCAGGGCAAAATTTTCAATATAAAATGATGGCTCATAGAGTGATTATCTACAAGTGCTCCAGGGGCGGGAGGAAAATTGAGGGAAGAGGCCTGTTTGTAAGGAGATTGTGGTCCTCAGGGCTATGTTTTATATTCATAGACTCTAGAGCACCAAGGATGCTATGTCTTGGTTTCTCAAAGCTGGGACAAAATACCAGACAGGAGACAGAACAAGTGCAGTCCAAGGTCAGGGGTGGAGGAGAGTTTCTCACCCCACCGTGACCAGAAAGCTGAGAGGGAGAGAGAAAGCAGAACCCGGAAAGGGAGATGCAGTGTGTCGGGCTGCACCCGGAGACCTGCTCTTCTGGCCAGGTGCCACCTCTCAACAGCACGTTTAATTAGGGTGCTTTCATGATGCAAACACCTTCCAAACTTGGGGGGCTTTGGGGAATGTTCTAGACCTAAACCACACCATCCTACTCCTGGCCCCCGAAAGACTCATGTCCATCTCATTATGCAAAGTATATTTGGTCCGACTGTAAGATTCTCCTAAGTCTGAACAGTTCCAGTGTTGCCGGAGAGTCCAAGTCCAAAGTTTCCTCTGAGATTCAAAGCAAACATTTAGCTATGAGGCCCATCAAGATAAAAAGGAAGCAAAATGTTGCTGAGCTACAAGGACACAGGATAAACATTTCCATTCTAAAAGGGAGAAATATGAAAATAGAAAGGAACTGGACAAAATTAAGCCTGAAACCCAGCAAGGCACATAGTAAATCCTGTAGGTTGGTGTCCACCACCTAGGGCAAGCTGAGGGGAGACTTGAGCTCCCGACATCAGCCCTCAGGCACTGCTGGTTGTGGTCCTTGTGGCTTCTCTCTTGGGGTAGCTTTGCTCACTGCCTGCAGCTTCTCTCAGCGGACTTTCCATGTTCCTGGCTTCCCCAGTGTCCCGCAGTCTCCACTGCAGTTTGAACTTGATTCTTACGGCTTTACACTTTGCCCTTTCAGGGGTGCAGTGCGGGGCCTCCCGGGCCTTCCCCTGAAGTCTGCGTGAACGCCTCCCTGACTCTGTAACCCTTGCATTCTCCGTGCCTGCAGAGTCAGCATCACAGGGCTGTGCCAACGCCTGCTCACGTGGGTTCTGTTATGTGCAAAACCTAGTGCACACATAGATAGTCAAATAAAAGGTGAATGATAAGAAGTGGGGAAGAGGGGAGGGGAAGGACAGCAGTTGGGAAAAGAGGAATTAAGAGGCATTCTGTGTGTTTGCGGCAACTTCACGCAGGAATGGAAAACGAGTGAGGGAAAGCCCCGGACCTACACGCTCCCTCCCCACGGAGATTCCAGGGCACGGTAAGCTTTCATAGCCTTGAGAAGTCCCACAGGAAAGAAGCTGATTCCGTTTGCTTAAGCTCTCTTCCCAAACTGCCTGGGCATGGATGCTCCATTCTCCACACTGCCGCCAGAAAAAGCTGCGCCAGGGGCGCACAGCATCTTGCTCGGAGCCCCTCTGCAGCTCCCCACTGCGCTCGGATGAGGTGACCGTCCCAGCATATCTCTGCTATTCTTGGGTTATTTCCTCTTGTCAAAACACATTTTCAATATTTACTATTTTTCTTCCCGGCCTCCTCCCCTTTCTATGCGTCTTTCTCCCCCTCTTGCTCACTGTCCCTGCAGTCTTGTTTGAGGATGTTGATGAGTTAGGCCTATGGTTGGTGTCCATTTGTCCCTCGAAAGCCTCAAGCAGTCATGGAGTGGGGACTTCTAGAGTTTGAGATAATCTCATGATCCATTGGGATTATGAGTCTTAGTACTGCTGGGACTATGGGTGTGAGTACTTCCCCCAGCCTGGGGCCGATGGCCTGAACACAAATTAAGGGAGACAGACCTCCTCTCTGTAGCCATCATTGCCGCTGCTCCTCACTTGCTCTCTGCTCTTTGCCACCACCGGAAAGGCTGCCCTCTGCCATGTGTCACTCTGCCTTCGAGCCAGCCAAGTATGGACTGAAACCTCTAGTAACTGTGAGTTAAATAAACCTTTCCTTCCTTCATTTTGGGTGTCAGGTATTTGTCCCAGCAACGAGAGAAGAGTAACTGAGACAGCCTTCCATGTTACATCCACACTGGCTTCCTCCGCAGCTGTCTGAGAGGTTCCCCGAAGCAGAAGAAACTCATAGTCTACAGAAAAGTCTTCTGTCACCATCTTCGTGGTTGACCTAGTCTGCGCTGTCCTCAGGCTCTGGTGTGTCCTGGCCAGTGCCTGCAGCAGGCTTCCTGTTGCAAGACTGATTTTACAAGGCCTCTTGAAGGGTCCGTAGGATGGCAAAAGAGGTTGAATCCAGTCTCAAGATGCCAGCTCAGGTGGGAACATGGGGCCACCCCAAGTGCTGAGAGCCAGAACCTTGGTTCTCAATGTCTATCCACAGACTCTGGAGCTCAGAATTCCCTGAATGGGAAAGGTTTCCATTCAAAGAACCCCCAGGGGCAATATACTACTCAAACCCAAATAAAAGCTAATTTTGATATTAACAGCAACAAAAACAACAAGCCCTCAATGCTCTAGGAATTTTTTGTACTCTGGATTTAAAACAAATGGAAGTTTCCTGACTGGTATTTTCTCTTTCTCAATTTCCACTTCCTTAGCTGGACTGCTGTGTTTCCAGCCTACGTGCAGGTCATGGCAGCAAAACCAGAAGGAAGCAGAGCTTTGGGAAGCTCCAGAGGGCTGGAATCCTTCTAAAGTCTGCTGTCTGACAACCTCTTTGTAAAGGCCAGCCTAACAGACCTGCAAAAATTGTCCCAGTTTCTTGTGTCCCTGCTAGAATTGAGATGAAGAATTGCTTCCCATTCACCAAAGGCATCTACACATCAGTGTTTTCCGGTTTTGCTGTCAGCAGAAGTGCAAAGGAAGGTCTTCACTTCCTTCTGTCACTGGGTTCAGAGCTGTCATAGGGAAATTTCAGATGTTCACTGGAATCAAATTAGGTTGATTTGGAAGATTCGGGGGCAGAAATGAGCTTTTCTTTGTAGCTACTCCTTTTCTTCCCTTTCATCCGCTGCCTCCATCAATGGTGTACCGGCTGGGAATTAATTTCACCCTTGCTATTTCTTTCTCAAAGCTATCAATTTTCCTACACTTAATAATGTCATGATAGTATGGTATCCAAAGTCAGGCACATCAATACTTAAAATGCACCAGTCAGGAGTCATTAATAATAATGAAAATAAGAATAGAAAGGTACTAATATGTTCGCCTATCTTTAGCCTGATTTCCTTTAGGTTCTTTTAATATTTTCCATAATTTAAGAGCCATTAGTTTATGCTAATTCTATCAGAAACTGGAAGGAAACCTCTTGTATTTTCAGGAGACATGGAGATGAATCCACCTACTGGATTCCCATTACAATATGGCCTTAGACTTCAGCATCCTCACCAATGCAAGGGAACATACCATTTTTCACACCTACCATACAGGATACTAAAGATGAAGTGCTTTGGCAGGTATATAAACCATATATAAATGCATTGCATTACTGTTGTCCTTTTCCCAACTAACCTGAGAAAATTTAATCATCTGAAAATTTCACTCTAGTGCCAAACACAGCCATGTTAGGTTCATATTGAGGAGATGGAGTATAGACAGCAAACATGCATCTCTCAGCCTTTCATGGTCTGGAAGGGGAGGTGGTGGGTATATAGGATGGGCCTCTGCTAATAGTTAATGATGAATAGATAAGTAGAGGGCCTTTATTACCATCTAACTTCCTTTTTTATTTTTTGACAGAACTGGGGATTGAACTCAGGTCCTTGCGCATGCCAGGCAAGTGCTTATTCTAGTGAGCCATCTCCCTGGCCCCTACCATCCAACTTCCTATAGCTCTCCCTTTGCTTTCCTTTCTGTGATGCTATTTGGTATATCTTAACAATCATTATGCCACCCTTAAATGGTTAAAACAGTTTCCAAGAGCATCAGTTTGGAGAATGTGTTCAAGGTAAGTAACTCTCTTTCTGCTCCAAGTCATCTCTCTTCCAGCTTTGTCACTGTTGTCCCATCTTTGCTCTGAAATCTGTAGACATCAGTCAACTTGCACATGCACAGATTCAAAGAGGTGGCTGAGATGCTCACCTATCTAGGAGATAGGCATTGTATTAGTCACTTTCACTTTCCTGTCACTGGGATAAATTCCTGATGCTGCAACGTAAAGGAGAAGAGGCTGGTTTTGGGCTCAGGGTATTCGTGGGCTCAGTCCATGGTTGGCTGGCTCCAAGGCAGATGGGGCACTGCAGTTGGCATAAGAGAATAAGGCTGCTTGACTTCCGACAGCCAGGGATCAGAGAATGGGAAAGGAGAAGGCAGGGCCAAGAACACAGCCTCTCGCCTCTTCTGATTCCCCTCTAACCAGGCCCCACCTGCTAAGAGCAAACTGAGCTGTGAACTCAGCAATGGATTCATTACCAGTGAGTACAGCACCCTGGGATCCCATCTATCCCCAAAGGCCCCACAGGTGGACATAGAAAGGTTTGGGGGCGCAGTTTAGATCTAAACCATAGCAGCACTTGGCATCAAGCCACATACAACCAAGTCAAGCTGGATTTATCAGTCAAAGTGTCTAGCACTTGGTTGTTTACATGGATCAGGTCTGTTTTTTTTTTTTTTTTTTTTCTTTTCTTTTCTTTTTTAAAGAGAGAAAAAAATAGAAACAATACAGAATTTCACTAAACAAAATGATAGAAATTCAACAATGGTTGTTATACTGCTTATTGTTGTCTTCAAGTTAGTTGTTCAGATTACCAGATATAGGCATGCAAAAATGGTCCAAAAATGATAAGCAATTAAAAAGGAGAGAAAAGTTAGGCATTAACTGCTCCTTTTAATAGACTAGCAGAAGTCAGCAGTACAATTATCCAATCTATCCTGTATGTATATTTATTTTTCCCCTTTCTTCAAGAAGAGAGAAAGCAGAGAACTAGGATGAGCAGTGAATGAAATGTGGTTGGACATATGGCTTTAATAGGAGAAGAAGAGATAGAGAAAAAGAAAAGCAAGAGTTAAGTTTGCAAGCAGTCTCCTTGTATCAGCAGGAGAGAGGGTGAGGGGAGGGAGACAGTTCGTGCTCCTTGGGAAGTTCTTAGGCCAGCTAGAACTGCAAGTTTTATTGTTATTGTCCTTCTGCTTATTATTTTGGCCAAGAGTAGTTAAAGAGCAATAAAAGCCTTTAGAATTGCATATCTGGTCACTGAAATCCCAAGCAAACAACATTATTCAAGGCCGACAAGGGCACAGCAGTCTGCTGGTACTCAAGTATCTGATTCAAGAGACACTCTAAAGGGCTTCTTCCAAAGCCTCTATTGTCCCAGCTATGTTATTTGTCTCACAGCCAGAACTGAGACAGAGCTTATTGTTTGCTATAACAAATCTATGTTGAATACAGTCTCCATATGTCCTTTTCGTGCTTTCAATGGAAATTTAATGAATAGGCATTTGGTTTTGCTCAACTATAAAGGTAACAATATTAGAAATTATTAAACTCCCTTAATTTATGTAGTTAATGAATATAATAAATGCAAATTTAGATGGAAAGAGGAGGCCCTGAATGTTATGTAGTTATTGCGCTTCTATGAATAAGAATAAGTAATTACTGGCATTTTGTAAGTGGTAGCATATATTTACTTCATAGGTGACACCCGAGGAAGTTGTATGCTGTAGTTGGGCTTAGGAGGACAGCCTAGAAGGTTGAGGCAGGAAGATGAAAAATTTGAGCCTAGTCTGGCAACTTAAAAGCTTAATAAAAATCTGCTTCAGAATAAAAAATTTAAAAAGATCTAGGAGTGTAGTTCAGTGTGAAGACCCTGGGTTCCATTCCCACTAACACACACACACACACACACACACACACACACACATTGTTTAAGCTTTTTTTTTTTTCCTGAATTGTACCCCTAACAGATGTATATTACTGAAAGAGCACATTGTATTCGTTTTCAGGCCTTCACGGGTTATATTTTGGTTGCTCCTACTCCATTTTTTATGTGGAATACAAATAAAATGTATACACACTATAAAAAAGGGTCAAAATAACAAGTAAACACTTTTCCTCACATCTGTTTATTTCTCCCATCTGAACAGCAGACGAAGTTGATCTACACTTGAAGTTTGAACTGAGGTAGAGTGTGGCAGAAGGCCGCCCCGGGTCGCGCTCGGAGTCATGGTGACTCGGTCCTGCTGGGCCCAGGAGGGCCTTGTCATGAATGCTCACGTCCATTGTGCACACTGAGTATCAATCATTCCTCCCCATCCCTAATGCCATTTTAAAGACAAAGAAACTGAGGCCCAGAGGATTCTACAGTCACTCTCTGTCTTTTTCCTTTTCATTTTTGATTTAGTACAGGGTCCACAGGGTCTCACTACATAGATTGGACTCGTAGTGATTCTTCTATTTTCAGCCTCCCAAGTGCTGGGAGTACAGGCATGTGCCACCACTCCCAGTCTCAATTGCTGTCCCAGCACTCCCTGGGGGCAGGGCTGGCACAGTATACCGGGAATCGAATTCTGGTCCCTGTGTCTGCCTAGGCAGGTGCTTTAATCCACTGAGCTATCAGGCCGGCCCTTACAGTCACTGTCTTGCTTGCCAGTAGGGATTCTGTTCCTGCCTGAATACAGACTCTCACTACCAAAAACTTTTGCCTTTCAGTAGGCAGGACACCAAGAATGATGCTTCACTTAACTCAAGAGATTCCGGCAGCAGGCTTATGTGTCTTGTGCTGTAGAGAGCTCAAGCAGGCAATACTTAGAAGAGAAAAAAAATACCATTTTTGGAAGAAAGACATGAACTCTAAAGACAATCTTTTGATGCTGTTTATCTTGTATACTGAGTAAGTACACACACTGAAGAGACTTACTACAATTCTGGGCTTATGAAGTGTCAGGGGTAGATATTATTGCAGCTTCACCCTCTCAATTTTTTTTTTTTTTTTTTTTTTTGGTGGAACCTTTTTTTTTTGTGGAACCAGGGATTTAACTCAGGCCCTTGTGCTTGCCAGGCAAGTACTTATTCTACTGAGCTATCTCCCCGGCCCCCACCCTCTCATTTTTTTTCCAAATTCTGTGATGTTATAAATCATAGTATGACCACGACAACATCAAAGAATTCTTTCTGTCTCCATACACTCTTCCACTATCTCATTTAATCTTCACACATACACACAAAACCAAAGAGCTAAGATAAAAAAGCTACAATGATTGCCCTTTTCAGGGGCGTAGAGAGCACCAGTGACTCTGTGCTGTAATTTGAATCTGCAGAAATCTGTGTGTAAGGGTTCAGTCCTCAGTGTGGTGATGTTGGAAGGTGGTGGAACCTCTAGAAGGCAAGGCTTGTGGGAGTTTGAGGTTACTGCGTGTGGACACAGTTGTGGGGTGTCCTTGGACAGGCTGCAGGATGCAAGAATTTCCTCTTTGGTTTCCTGACTAGCTCAGTTACCTTTTTCCCATTGCTGGGGCAAAATACCAGACACCCAAAATGAAGGAAGGAAAGGTTTACTTAGCTCACAGTTACTGGAGGTTTTACTCCATACTCAGCTGGCTCCAAGTCAGAGAAGAATGTGACAAAGGGCATCTGTTCATGGCGGTGGAAAACAGCAAAAAGCAAAGGGAGGAGCAGCAGCTGCGGCAGTTAGCAAGCCTCTCTCCCCTCCCCATGTTGTATTTAGGCTCTCTGCCCCAGGGCGGGTAGAGCACTCACAGCCATAATCCTAGCATTGAATCATGAATCAGTCACAAATTCTAGAAGCTGCCCCAGTGACTGCATGAGGCTTTCGGAGGACAACTAGACATAAGCCACCATAACACGAACCATGAGGTGAACAGGCCCCCATCATCCCACAGTCCCGCCATGGTGTGTCACTACTGTCCCAGGGCAACAGGGCCAGTAGATCAGGGTTTTCTAAACTGCGAGCCAAAAGAAACCTTTGCCCTACACAGTCCACTATGTCAGATATTTTGTACAACAAGGGAAAGCTGGACAAATACACTCTATCTCTCATGGACAGCAAGTGATAGGGGCAGAGGGACCATGTGCTCCCTGGCAGGGAAGACCTAGTTCTTTCCTGGGACCACCCTGCTTCCCAAGCTACCCCCTGGCTCCCTAGACCAACATTGTGACTGTGTTTAGCCAGAGTTGTCAGATTTTTTTTTTTTCTATTTTAGGGAAGGACCTACAGAGTATTCAGGGTGTCATTACTAGATCACACTCATAGTAATCTGCCTGTTTATAGCCTCCCAAGAGCTGGGATTACAGGTGTGGGCCACCATGCCCAGTTTCAATTGCCATCTTAGCATGCCTTGGGGGTGGGGCTGGGGCTGGCATGGCAGGTCAGGGATTGAACGCCTGTCCCCTGTGCCTGCTTGCAGGCTGTCAGGTGAGTTTTTAAAGCTGGCAAGAAAAATGTTCTCTTCTCCTCTTTTTTTTTTTTTTTTTTTTTTGTGGAACCGGTGATTGAACTCAGGATCTTGTGCTTGCCAGGCAAATACTTATTCTACTGAACCATCTCCCAGGCTCCTTCTTCTCATTTTTGAGAAGGATGCACAGTATGGCCATGACATGGGAATGTGGAATTCCCAAGGCTGGAAGTTTTCTATAATCTTTTAAACATGGAATACTCAGAATTGGTAACTAATTGAAATCAAGTAGTAGTGTAAATCCTCTTCTTATTAAAAGTGTATAATTTTTTTTCTATTCAGAAAAAATGTGGGAGTAATTACTTTTCTAATATCATCTTAAAATTTTTTTCTGATATCTTTCTAATTATCCCCCCTCTTTTTTTTTGGCCTATTTCTTCCATGTTAAGTTGGCTTGCGGGGAGCATCAAGCTTTTTTCTATCATTTTCCAATGATGAATGTGTTCTTGGACACTTTCCTTATTTTTAGTTCTCTAAATATTTAACCTTTGACTATATTAAAAAAAAAACAAAAAAACAAAAACAACTGCCGAGACTCTTGAAAGCTCACTGGTGAGCTCTTACACACTTTCCAAGTAATGTCACCTAGCAATGCTTCACTGTAATCCTTAGTTGTGTGACTTAGTTCACACCACAGATTTATAGAGTACGACTGTGGCACAGAGGATGGTATACTTTTCTATACTCCAGTTTGTTATCAGGATTTAAGACCAGAAAGAAAACAAGACATTCTCAAAAAGCTTAACATTTATGTGTGCTGAACTCTAAGAATGAGAAGACTTAACGAGATCAAAGTTGTTGCCTTTGGTCTTTAATTGAGAATACTACATAAACTACCTAGCAGCCAAGATTTATGCCACATAAGCTTTGCTGTTGTAATTCAAATTCTGTGTACTTTTATGTTCTGAGATCCTCTGATACAAAATCCTTTCTCATAGACCTTCTCTCCAGGAAGCTTCTTCCTAGAGCTTAAGCAGATAGAAATACAAGTGACATGACTTGTGTTTCTTTTTGAAGCAATGAATGAAGTCTGACATCCAGAGACCTAGCTGGAGATTCCAGGTACTTCACTGGTTCCTTTGTGTCTCTCCTACAAGGCCACTCTATCCCTCGCCTGCACTATTCCATCAGCCTCTTTTCTGGACTTCAAAAATGTCTTTGTATAAAGTCTTCTACTGTCCCTCATCAGATCATAAATCCTTAGACATGAAACAACAGCCCAAGCAACAGTGCATTTGCTGAGTTTTCTAAAGCAAAAGCCCCCATGTCCTACAGGGAAGCCAGTTCAAACTCCTGAACTTAGTAGATAAGAGCCTCCGTGCTTCTACTTCAATCTCTTTCTTCTTCCTCAAGTTTTGGTTATCACATGGTAGCCTTTCTGCTCCACCTGCATTAACTTTCTTCCCCAGCTGCATGCATTCTTTCAGACCTGTGCTTTGCATGCAGGACTTCCTGAACATCCCTACCTTTGAAGGAGAAAAAGAAAGCCTCCATCTGGGCTTTATGCTCAGAATTTGCTTGAAGATATTCCAGCAAAGACAAGATGGGAAGAGTGGGGACAGAAGGTGATGAAAGAGACAAAATGTCACAGTGATAACCAAGACTGATAATGGTGAGCCAGGTGGCAGTTTGTTGGGCTATTCATTTGCTACTTTTGGGTATATTTGAAAATTTTCAAAAAAAAATTTTAAGACTCATTTAGTTGGAGAAGTTCTTCAGCTCATTGCTGGGACTTTCCCAAGCACGTGGGAAGGACACAACCACTAAATAGAAAGATACAGCATATAATCCTCACCTGATTGTTCATTCAAATAAGTAATCAATTTCACAGTTCTGCTGTGACAGCAGGAGGAAGTAACTCACGAATATAGAGACTAGATTCTCTAAAATGTTGTGGTGAAAGTCAAGCCAAATGAAATGTATTTTAAGATATATATATATATTTTAAGATATATATATATATATTTTAAGATATATATATATATATTTTAAGATATATATATATATATATACGTATTTTAAACATATAGAATATATATGTTTAAAAATGTGTTCAAAGAAAATTGCAAAATTAGTAAGGGAAGAACGGGGTGCTTCCATACTCTGGATTCTTGTCCAGTATTTTTCCACAGCAACACACCACACCTTTATTTTAGTTACACACAGAGTGATCAAATGCTGTCAATTAAACTCTTCTGGTTGCCAGTTTCAGAAATACAATCTGAATTGCCTAAAAAGCAAGAGAAGCTCAATGTCTAGACTGATTAGCTAAGGTATTACCATTACTGGTGGCCTGAACAATTAAACCTTTACATCAACAAACTGCCCTTTGGCTCATGCCTTTCCTGGACTGCAGCAATATGGTCAGAGATCGAGCCTTGTAAGCTATGTGGAGGGAAAGAAAATGCAAGCGCCTTTCGACATGGGCTGTGTTTGTGTGCCAGGCCTGGAAATAGGTTGTGCACAGCAGGTGTGTCCTATAAGAACTCCTAGGCCAGGGCCGACCAGATAGCTCAGTGGATTAAGGTGCCTGTTTAGGCAGACGCAGGGGCCGTGCCAGCCCTGCCCCTGGGGCGCACTGAGAGAGCGATTGAGACTGGGCGTGGTGGTGCATGCCTGTAATCCCAGTGCTTGGGAGGCTGAAAACAGGAGGATCACTACGAGTCCCATCTACATAGAGAGACGCTGTAGACCCTCTAGTAAATACATTGAAAACAAAACAAAACAAAACAAAACTGCTAGGCCGCACTAAAAAGGTCCTGCCAACTGTAGGCAGCTGTGTGCACTAAGAGAAGAAATGAATTTTCGTGCATACATTGAATTCCTCCCATGGATGCACTGCCTGGGAAGGCGGAACGTTGCATCACGTACCCCTGGCCCAGGGTTCTGCCATGATGGGAGGTCTCTTCAGCTCTCTGTTTCTCTTCATCTCTGGCCCTGTTTCCTTCTGCCTGCTGCATGTTCAGGCCTCCAGACGGTTGGGACACGTGGCCAGCGTGAGTGATAGAAGTGCTGACTTTTCCTGAACATCACAAGGCAGTCATGGGATGCGCAACCACGGCGATACTTCTAAGAATTGCATCATTATGCAATTTCATCATGGTGTGAACGTCATGGAGCACCCCTATGAACGTAGTTGGTGGGTCAATCACTCGTTGTGGCCTCTTACTGCAACCAGGAGTTACCCTGAGCACCAGTATGTGAGGCTGCTGCTGACATAGCACACATACTTGTTTTTCTTTGCTTTAAGCAAAAGAAGACATTCCAAAATAATGATGGACAGATATTGTAGTACAGTAAGTACATAAACTAGTACATAGTTATTTGTTATCAGGTATTAGTTACTGTACATTGTATGCACTTTGTTTGATACAATTGTAGCAGTAGGTTGATTTACACCTACATCACCCCAAGCTCCATTATTGGTGGTGGTTATGTCACCAGGCGATAGGAGTTTTTCAGTGTTATCGAAATCCTGTGGATTCACCATCAAGTCTTCAGTCCATTATGACCCACTCGTCCTCATTTGGCTCACAAGTCATTTGGTCTCAGCCATTTGTTGAGACATTATGGTTTTCAGTGCAATCACCCAGGATGGAAATCGCAAAGGTGGTGGGCTAACTACTGATATTTCACATTCCCTCTCTCTGGTTGCTCAGCTTTGTGTGAAAGTCATGCATGCGCGAAAACAGAAAAAAGAGACACATGCGCGAAAAACAGAGATGGGAAAGACACGTGCGCAAAAACAGAGATAAGGAGACAAACTGGAAATGCAAGGCTAAGTCCTCCAAGATTCCAAAGGAGAGTAGGAGCCTGGCCTCAGAGCTGGAAAAGCTTCCCAGATGGATGCTCTGCCTTGGAGCCAGCTGAGTATGGACTGAGACCTCCACAAACTGTGAGCTAAATAAACCCTTTCTTTCTCTATTTTGGTTGTTGGGCATTTTGTCCCAGCAATGGGAGAGAAGTAGAAATTGAGAATCTTATAAATTTTTAAGAAAAATTGGATGAAGAGCCATTCGACCATATTTTTCTTCTATAAAAGTTTCACCTCAAGTTTCCTTGAAGTAGCACATTTAAGCTCATGAAAGCATTTATTTCAAGCACACCTTTACAATGTCTGAAAATTCCATAAAATATATAACTACAGGGAAAAACATTTTCAGTCATTTTAATTTTAGTAGACAGTAGATGATTCTTTCTTTTTTCCAGAGAGTTACCCATGTATAGAAACTGTTGGGAAGGGCACTCTATTTGGCACAAGGTAATAATTCAATGACCAAGAGCGCTATGTTAAAGGCTATCTATAGCCTAGGGACTTAAATTACATAGTGGTAATATTTCTGTCAAATATTTTGTAATAAAGAAATATTATCAATTGTTAAAAACCTTGGCAGTTTAATTTAGTTTGATAGTGAAGGAAATTGATGAGAAATTTGATAAAATGGCTATAAATCTTTTCTACATATAGAGCATTAATTGTCTGACATCAGACTTCATGTCTTCCCCTGTGGTGCGCTGGCACCATGTTGTACCAGCCTATGAGAGCAAAGGTTTATCAGGCCTTTCTGATTCCATGTTCAGTAGAGTCATATTTCTATCTCAGTATTGGCCAGAGTGGGAATATTTATACCATGGGAATTGGAACCTGTTATAAGTCAGTCAGCTGTTAAACATTTACAGCACGTGAGTGGACTTTATTCACATGGTGACGTCACTACCTGGGAATACGAAAGGCAATCTCCTTAGTGATGGAGAAGGGCCATTGTACAGAAGTGCAGGGCTGCCTTGGTGGCTTTTCCATCACCCCGTGTCTCCAGACTGCTGGAAGCCCTGTCAGAGAGGAGCCAAGGAAGAGCTCCCTTGAGAATGAGAAGAAACAGACATGGGATAGGAAGAGCAAGTGAGCTTCATTCTTTGCTGACTCTGACTTCCATCAGGCTCAGGCTGATCGTGGCCTTGAGCTCATCTCTAGCAGCATCAAGGTCTTCTGAGTCACTTTGCAAATAGGCAGAAGCAGAAACAATTTCTTGCTTCATAAAATTCTGCCACTTGCCCTTCAGTTCTGAGTGAGTCTGTCCCTGGTGAGATGCTTCCCATCTGCAGAACAGAGACGCAACCTGTTCCTTCTCTTTGTACAGGGAGTTATGGGGGTGCCATGTAGCCTCTCAGTGTAGAGCAAGAGGTGGACTAGAAGGAGGCTTCCACAGGGGTGCCTCTGAGGAGGGTGCTCTGTGCAAAAGGAACAAGAAAGAGATTTCAAAGCCACCACATAAGACCCTGCTAAGGAAAATGTAGTTCACGGATGAGCTGGATCAGGGTCACCTGCATGCTGGTCAGAAAAGCAAGCTCTCACTTGCAGGTGCTACCAGACCTGCAGGGAGAGAATCTGTATCTCAACAAGGTTCCAGGGGATTTTTATACACATGATTGAGAGCAATCTAATGGCGGTTTATTTACAAGGCTAGAAAAATATACTTGTTTGCTAAGAGATTATGGATTTTAATTGTATTTATAGCTCCATCTTAGTCTCTAGTCTTTGGTTTTTGCACTTTTGGGTTCTCTTTGGTGTTTCTTGTATTTTTTTTTCCAGACCTTAAAAACACTTTATTTAATAAAAGTCAAACATACAAAACTGAAATTAACACACATCATAAAAATCATCTTCCATTAGTGGGAAGACCTTTTTCTGTGCAAGTATTTGGCTTAAACTCAACTTCAGATAACTGTGATGGTCACACCAACAACTGTTGGCAACTTGATTTAGTTAATTAAAATGATAAATTCAGCTCCAGATGAATGTGCCAGAAACACGAGAAATTTTTAATGATGAAATATTCAGTACTCTTGTTCATTAATTTAGCGTTTTTTTTTTTTTTTTAATGTATTAAAGTATAGGGTCTGCAGGGTCTCAGTACACAGATTGGACTTGCAGTGATCCTCCTGTTTTCAGGCTCCCAAGTGCTGGATTACAGACGAGCACCACCACACTTACTCTCAGGCGCTGTCTCAGGACACCCAGGCGCTGGGCCGGCACAGCGCACTGGGGATTAAACCCAGGACCCTGAGTCTGCCTAAACAGGAGCTTTAGTCTGCTGCGCTATCTGGCTGGCCCTTGCCTTGTTTTCTTTTTCTTTTCTGACAATAGTATCTACATTGGATACTAGAATATATATCAGTTTGTTTTCTGATATAAACATCCTCTAGTAAATACATTGAAAACAAAACAAAACAAAATAGTATCTACATTGGATACTAGAATATATATCAGTTTGTTTTCTGATATAAACATACAAATTCAAAAACACAGCACCACTACTTTAAGTAAAAAATTAAAGGAAAAAGCAAATATAGAAAAAGCAAACAAATCCACAAAACACTATACCAACACCTTAAAAAGATAGCTCATCCTAAACATGTTTTTCTACATAAAATTGAATGAATAAAAATAAAAACTAGGGCCAATCAGATAGCTCAGCAGACTAAAGTGCCTGCTTAGGCAGGCGCAGGGACTGGGGTTTGATCCCTGGCGAGCCGTGCCGGCCCCGCCCCCAGGACTTGCTGAGCTGGAGATTGAGACTGGGTGTGGTGGCGAGTATGTCTGTAATCCCAGCACTTGGGAGGCTGAGAATAGGAGGATCCCTACAAGTCTGATCTTTATAATGAGCCCCTGTAGACCATGTGCTAAATACAAAACAAAACAAAACAAACAAACAAAAAAACAAAAAAAGAAAAACAATACTAGATCAACTTTTGAGATGGTCTAATTGGCCTAGGAAACAAGTTGCTGAAAGAAATACCTCTGAACGAACGTTATCATTATAAAGTAACCTGCCTTTAGGCTTGACCATAGCTAGGTCTTAAAGTTGAAAACAAACCAGAAAGCTCTCTAACAGGTGGTTGGTGTTTGCCTTCACGTTCTAGTGAATAACCATGTGTAAAATTCCAAGTTATTACTGTGAATAGGGGCTTGGTATTAGAATTTCAACAAGTCACCTAAGTGCCAACTGAAGCAGCTTCTGTCTAAAAAAGTTGGCTTAGTCAGTGAATTCTGAAGGAACTACCAGAGCAGTAATAAAAAGTTCAATGAATAGCAGTTGATCAAATGCAATTTCTTCAAGTTTTACTCTATTGAAGTCAAACAATGACAAAAATGGTATCTTCCTCACTTACCTAGCAAGTAATTTACCGTTAGAAAAATATAATGCTAAAAATGTAAATGGAAATCCCTGAAGAGATGAAGTCCATCGGTTTTTCTGATTATTGAGGCATCAAATGCCTGATGCTGTAATTATAAGTATCTGATGCTGCTTCATAGGTCTGTCGGCAGTTTCACAAGTTCCTGCTCCAGCTTTGCAGGGTACAATCTCAGGTGAGGCAAAAAGCTTACTCCATGCTGGACCTTTCTGATTCTTAGAATAGGCTCTGTAGTTGACCTGCAGTCACTTTACCTTCTGGTCTTCTCATTCCTGCTTGAGTTCTTTTATTCTTTGTGCTTTTTTCAGAGTTTTCTTCTTTTTATATTCATGCTGTTGGGCAACCATTGCTTGTTTTGACATGTGTTTGTGGCCGCTGCCCTCCTTTGGTGTCCTTCCTTGTTGTACAGGCTGAGGTTCAATGGTGGCGTCACTTCAGCATTGCCAAAATTGGCAAAGTTGATTGCTGGGGTGCCATTTTCCTTGTCTGTCTCTACAATCTCTGCTTCGGAACACTGTCCATCTTCACTCCAGATTGCTATGCACTTGTCTCCTACTTTCCAGGCCTGAGTAGTCTGACCAGGAGCCACCTAGTGGGTGTCTAGGAGCCACTAGACATCCTTGTCTGAACTTGCAAGAGTTTCTGAAGGTTGGGTTGACAGAAGGTCTTTGGATAGTTTTATAACTTCTCATACATTTTTCTTCAATTTTAGCAGATCTTTTTTTCCATTTCTGGATAACACTGTTTCTACCCGTTGGAGTTGAGCTGTGTAGCCTGCTAACTGCTTTGCTAGATCCTCTGACATCTTGTGTGGGACTAGGGGTGGGGTGGTGGGAAGTTTTTGGGGCAGATGGGCCCAGTGGCAGCAACAGTAAAGAAAAATCTCTCAGAGAAAATTGATTAATTATTCTGAAAATGAAGAACTCCATTGGCAGTGAGGGCTGCTTCATGTCTAGCAAACAGCTTGATCTATTAAGGAGAAACATTTGCATAATTATTGTATTAGAAAAATGCATGCTGGTTGGCCCAAAATAGTGACATGTCTATATTGGGAGCAAGGGGACAGTGAGCATTAACTTTTTTGTTAATAATGGCAGAAATCAATAGCTATCAAATATATCAGGAATTAGCAATATCAGCATATCATTTGGAGACACAAAAGTGATTACCCAGATTTTTTAAAACGCCAAATGATTTAAAAGTATTTGCTTCTGGGAAGTAGGCTTATGTTTTTTCTTCTGTTTGGACTATCTTTTAAAAATGTAAGCACCTATTTTGATGCTATTGAAATGTATTATGCAGTCTTATATTTTATGTCTTCCTATAAAATCATCTTCAATCTATTCTGAGAACAATGTAGAACACTGACGATCAAGCAGATCAAAGCAGAAACTTTTCTCTGGGAGAACAGACTGCCAACATGGTGGCTAAATGAGAAGCATTGTGGTTTATGCAAGAAAAAGATACACATGTAGTTACTGAGAGGAAAGAAACTGTTGATCCTACCAATGACCTTATCTTGGTGAGCTTACATTGGGTGAGGAGAGAAAAAAAATATGGAGTAAAGGGATAAATGTAGAGGAACAGGAGTCATATGAGGTTGTGAGATGGGGTGACATTCATGAGACAAGTATAAGATTGTTCACAAAAGTGTCTCTCAGGAGGATATTCTATGCAGGAGGAGCTGTTCTCACAGAGATTCCTCCCTGTGACTCATCATCTCTAAACGAAAGGCTGGCGTAAGCTGTCAAAAGGAGAAAGTATGAGCAGACGCTGGGCCCCTGAACCACGGACCTCTATCTTGCCTTTAAGAAGCTCTGAGCTTTGCAGTCCAAGGGACACAGGTAGGAAATAAACTCACAAACTGTCTTCATTTTACTAAGGTGTGAGGACACCCATGGTATTTGCTAATGATCATTTGTAAGGACAAAGCCAAGTCTTGACCTCAACTTCTTTGATTCTTGGCCCCGGTGTGCTTTCCGATTTAGCTTCCTAGTGTGTGACATTGTTGGAGGAACAGCTGGCTCCTATTGACTTTAGATTCAGAAGACGGAGACTAAGTTAATGTTCCTTATTGTAGCTGTGGACTCCTTGGCATGCAATAAGCTCTCAATAAACATTTGTTGTCTAAGTGAAATATTCATTATTATGAATTGGCTGAGCCCCTCCATGCTCCCAAGGAGTGAAATGGAATTAACAGATGTGAAGAGTACAGCTAATTCATCTTGTAGGATTCTCTTCTGCTCCTTGAGGATAAATGGCTTCCTATTTTTATCTTCTTAAACCCCACACAATCAGGTCTCTATCCCACTCCAACTTGATACTCATTAGCTACAGAGTTTTCACTTATTTGGGATGGAGTTCAGTTGGGCTTCCAGGTTTGAAATAGACCAGGATGCAGGACATTGCATGTTAGATCAGCTGCAAATATTTTTTCTATCTCTTGAGGTCAGCTTTGGTTATGAATTGGATCTCTTTTCACAGACCACCAAGTTGACTTGATTGCTGTCCTGTAAGTGTCCTCTGTGGCAAAATCTCTACTTGGTTGAAATCAAGTCCTCTTAAGGTTTTGCTTTGCTACAAAGTGATAGCTGTGCAATGCTTAGCCCTGATAGCTCAGCGCGATTTTAATTGTCTTTAAGCGGCTCTACTTGAGAAGGGGGCCTGTGCATGGGTCCTGAATACTGGTGTCTGTGGTTTAGGCAAAAGAAATCAGTAAAGGCAATCTGTTTGATGACTGCCACCTGTGTCTCTGGGGTCCTGCTCCCTCCCAGCTGTCCTGGGCAACTGGCAGTGACAATGGGCAGCAGGAGAGAGGCCTGGGAGAGGAGAAATGATTTGTCGGAAGCTCTGGGGGTATCAGAGCTAGAAGCTGTAGTTCACTTTGGCTGCCTGCACTTTCTCTAGGGCCCCAAGGCATGCACGTTCACTTTGTTTTCTTTTGGAAGAACTAGAAAAAGGTGCTGGTTGGCTGACCTGCCCTGTGTCCCCTGTGGCTGCAACAGCCTGTTCAGGCTGGAGTGAAGTAGCTGGTTATTCCTTCATCCTTATTAGTTGTTCCAATGCACTGAAGTTACCTTTGCAAAGAAGCAGCTACAAAGAGCATTCTATCTTCAGGGCCCAGGGGTGGGGGGTAGGGCACAGAAAAGTGGCCGCCAGGATGTGGCATGGCTGGAGATGATGGCTGCGTTTTATGCAGGCAAGTGGGCCAGAGGGACTTTTAAAAAGTTGGCATCAGGGCCTTTCCTCCTTTCCCCCTCCCTGTTTTTGACAATAATGAATGAAGTATGTTAAACTTGTTTCCATTTATGCAACAAGTTCCCATTCATTAGAAACCCAGGCAGTGGTCCCAGCTGCGCTCTGTGACTTGGAAAGGGCAGCACCCTGTTCAGTCCAAGGTGGAGCAGTGTCAGTGCAGCAGCTCAGGTATCCTGGGAATGATTTCATGTTTGTGTATTTAGAAAAAAACAGCAAAAGTTTTCTCACTTGAATTTAGAGGGCTTGTCCTCTGTTGCTGGGAGTTGGGGAACTGAAAATACAGGAGTTTTGAGCTCCTTCTGTATTGCAAAGGAAGTTCTCATATGGTCGGGTGGCTCAGACCATTGGGTGGCCCAACTTATAGTCCTCTCTATCACGGTGCCATTAGACACAAACAAGAGGTGACCTGTTTCATGCCTTGGGACCTGGCCCCTCCTCTCTTTAAAATAAAGAATGACAATCTGGTTTAAAACAAACAAACAAACAAACAAACAAACAAAACAACTTATGGAAAAAGTTGGTCCTTGCTTTCAAACATGAATATTATTTGTGTATTATGAAGGTGCTGTATTAATTAACCTGAAGTTTATGCCTTGGAGGCAAAATACTTGGCATAAGCAATTTCAGGAACAAGGCTGTGTTTGGTTCATGGTCTCAGAGCCTTTGGTCTTACGCTTCCTTGTCTCTGCTGGAGCAGTTGCCTCATGGCTGCGGAAGGGTGTGGCCGGGGAAGCCGTTGACCTTGCAGCAGCTGGGATAGCTGGGAGGCACTGAGAAAGGCCAGCAGCCAGAGAGGGGAGGCTGGAAGTAGGGTGTACCTTCGAAGATGTAGCTCCCTCGGTCTTCCTCAGCTGCCCCATTTCCTGTTGGCCCTGTTAGCTATGAACCCACCAGTGGGTTTGTCCATTCATAAAGGCAAACACCTTTATGATGGGTGCAGAGTCCTTTCCAGTGCCCACCACGGAACACTGCTGTGTGGGAGGATCAAGGCCCCCCCATAGATAAGTCTGAGGTGCACTTCCTGCTTAAACTGTAACAGGTTGGGTAAGTGTGGGGGTGTGGCAGCCCTGTTGCAGCTAGCTGCTTGTAGCTCATAGTTGGCCAAGACGCCTGTGCTCAGATTCAGCTCTGGCTCCACGCGAGCTGGGTGACGTTTGGCCGCAGATTGCATACTTGTGTCTGAGTTTTCTTACTTATAAAGCTGTAAATACTTCAGAGACTTGCTGTGATAGCTAAATGCACTAAGGTTTGCGGCAAACAAAAAGTACACAGTTTTTTATTAACTCTTCCCATTGCAAAGGTGTAAACATTCTATATAATATAAAATGTACATGTGTGTTTATGTAACATGACTGCATTTTATTTAATGCAGTGAGTGGAAATCTGTAGTCCATCAAAATTATGTAAAAACAGGTGTGCATGAGATGTAGTTTTGCTAAGAAGAATGATTTTTCTCTTTATTATATATGAATACTTTTATCATTGATTATACTAGCTGAACCCAGCCTAGGAATCTAATGTTTTGAGGAACTTGAACAGCTCCCTAAGCAGTGAAGGCTCTTGGAACTTTTCATTTTTAATATTTTAGGGGAAGGAAGAGAGAGAGAGAGGAGAGAGAGAGAGAGAGAGGAGAGAGAGAGAGAGAAAGAGAGAGAGAGAGAGAGAGAGAGAGAGAACAAGCTGTCCTCTTCCTTTTGTGAGGCAAGGGGCTGGCTTGAGCCCTGATGGAGAACGCGTGTGTGATTCGTGTCAGAAGGCAAGGGAGGGAACCAGGAGCTCTGTGTCCTAGCCACCAGGGGTGGGGGGGTGGGCGTCACAGCCACAGAAGAGGGGCCATGCAAGACACTCTGGGGATGCAAAGAAATAATTGGAGAAGGTCTTTAAAGAAAAATTCTTGTGACAAGAAGCCTGGGAACTAGGAGCGTTGTGGTTTTGAGAATTCATGTCATTATGGTTAGGAACACTTAGGATGTCACCGCCGATCTAGACTTTTAGCTCTGGGGCTATGAAAGTGGAATGCACTTATCTTGTTAAGGCTGTCGTCAGTTATAAGATACACTTTGATTCGATAGTATCATTTTGTTTTCCCCAGAGAAAGCTGGAGACTGGCGAACAGAAATGAACACAGAAATACACATAGATTATAAGATACACTTTAATAGTAGAACCACCAAGATTGAAAAAGTTGCACTCCAGCCTTGAGAAAGTAGATGTACTATGAAATCGGGCTACATTGGGGTTGTACAACCAGACACTGAAAAAGCTGTTTCTTTCCGACTTTTCGTAACATCTTTGATGGCTAAGTGAGTTTAAAAGCTTTCTTGCTGAGAGGCAAAGGAAGGATTTGGGAGTCATTGTGAACGAATATACTGATGACTTTATGCAGGACACGGACTACGCTGCATGCTTTGCACCTGTTATTTCCAAATCTTTCTGTTAATTGGGGGGTGGGTATTGTTAACCCCATTTTGTAGATGAGGAAATTAAGGCTCCGGGTGTTCACATGACTTGGCAAAAGACCATAAAACCACTGGATGATGCAGACAAGATTCAACATGTGCTGTTTGGCTTCTGCAAGGCTCATGTTTCTCAGATGGGGAGAGAGGTAGCAGTTAAGCCGCACCCCAAAGCAGAACGAAGTGAAATGGGAGAATCCGAAGCAAGGGCCAGGGCGGGAGGGCCAGGGCGGGAGGGCCCTCCCTGGGCGCTTTGGAGAGGAGCACACAGCTCCTGTTTAGCTCTGTAATCACAGCAAGCACCTATTCAGTGGCAGGCGCAAGGCAAGCACTTGGCATGCACTGCTTCATTTACTTCTTAGAACAACTCCCCAAATTATTACTACTCCCGTTTTACAGAAATAATTATTCACCGGGTAAGTTTAAACTCAGGTCTCTGCGACTCCAGGCCCCGTGATCATGACGAGAAATCGTTTTGTGATAAACACGACCTACGCTTCCCCTGCCGCGTTTTCCTTAACTTGCCTTTCCTCACCTTCCCTGACTGGTTTTGTGAAGCCATCGCTGTGTGTCTGAGCCACACGGTGGCAGCACAGCCTCGCACAGCGGAAGGCCGGGGCGCGCTGCGTCTTCTCAGCAGCCTCAACCGGACTCCAAAGTCGTGGGCCGCTCGCGGGCAGGGCCGGGCCTTCGCAGTTCACCCTTCCCAGGTGCAAATCCACGGAATCCACCCAGCTAGCTCACCCCAGCCTGGTGGCCGTGGTAGTCCCAGGATCACGTGGTGGTGGTGGGGTCTCCTCCAAGACCCTAAAGAAACCAAGAAATGCACCGCGGTACATTTTGAAGTATTTTGCGTCCCGACCCTCACTTCTCTCCCACTATTTAGGTTTTAAGCTTTAAGGAATGTGTGTTTGAAACGTGCAGAAGTGGTGGCAAGTACAAGGAGAATCTGGGGAGACGAAGAGCGCAAGGCTGTGGAGCGAGGGCTGGAAGCCGGGGGCAGGGAGTTGCCTCGCCCGCTGCAGGACGGAAGCGCCCGTCCCGTTCCCCCGTTCCGGGCCTGTCTCCTCCTGCGCGCAGCGGCTGAGATCGCGGTGGCCTTGCGGGTGCTGCAACATGAGGGCGGAGTCACGGTGTGTCTCCTGGTGTGCATCACGGAACTGGGGCGTTTCTTGCGGTGTTGCCTTCCTTCACCTGGAGAGGTGTGGCAACGGAGAGCGAAAAGACCAAGATTCATCTCGAAGGAAGTTAGAGGACCGCGGATCACTCGCTGGAAAATCAACCCACAATCTGGAGATCAAGAGGATTCTTCTAAGGGCCGGGGAGATGGCTCAGTGAAATAAGTGCTTCCCTGGCAAGGGCCTGAGTTCAATCCCCGGTTCCACCAAAAAAAAAAAAAAAAGAAGAGGATTTTTCTTCCTCTTCCTCCTTTTTAAAAATGTATTTAGTACAGGGTCCACAGGGTCTCACTATAGAGGTGGGATTCGTAGTCATCCTCCTGTTTTCAGCCTCCCAAGTGCTGGGATTACAGGCGCGTGACACCACGCCCCGTCTCAGTCACCATCTCAGTGCACCCTGGGGGGAGGGTCTCAGTGCACCCTGGGGGGAGGGGCCGGCACAGCAGCCGAGGATTGAACCCTGGTCTCTGCATCTGCTAAACAGGCGCTTTAATCCTCTGAGCTATCTGGCCGCTCACTCTGCCCCCCCCCCCCCTTTTTAACCTGCTGATCTAATGACATAAATGTTTAGGAGGCCCATAGGGCAAACGGAGTTTGGCTTGCATCTCTCTGGGTCATGATGTGGGTTTCTAAAAGTTGTTCAGTGACAAGAGCTACCATGCTTTTCAAGAGGAGTGGCAACAAACATACAAAGACATGTGTTTCATTCTGAAGGTTTGTGAGGACCTTCACAGATATGTCCCTGGGACAGTTAGGTTTCACAGATATGTCCCTGGTGGCTCATGTCCCTGGTGGCTCATTTTTCAGAGGGGCCTATGTTGTCTGAACACAGCACAGGGTAAGGAATTGGCATACTCTTCCTTGAACCCTGTTTCTGTAATTTCCTGGCTTTGTGGTGTACAGCCAGTTTCTTATATGAATTTTTCTCATGAAAAACAGGGAAAATTACAGTAGCTCCTATTTTACAAGTTGATGTAAAATTGTATAGGATAATGCATGTGGCGTGTCCAACGTGCAGTTGCCCTTTAATAAATACCAGTCATTTTTAATAACTTCATCCAATTACAAGGCCAATGCTAAGATCAATCTTAGTAACTTCACCCAGTTACAACTCTTTTCTTGAGCCATGAATTAAGTGCTCACACCCTTTCAGCCCTTTGCAGCAGTGTCCAGATCCCCTGGTGTGGACATCAGGCCGAGTTGACTTCCTGTGCACTTACACTGCCTTGCTGGAGACAGCTGGGGGAGGCCTGAGGTTAGTGGTCGATTCCACTGGTTTGCAGACAGACATCTTCCAGAGTCTTAACACCTCTCCTTCTCCTTCTCCTCCTCCTTCTCTTCCTCCTTCTCCTTCTCCTCCTCCTTCTTCTCCTTCTCCTTCTCCTCTTCCTTCTCCTTCTCCTCCTCC
>NW_004524580.1:21201111-21202878 GCF_000260255.1 Octodon degus | reverse complement strand
CTCCTCCTTCCTCTCCTCCTCCTCCTTCTCCTCTTCCTCTTCTTCCTCCTCCTCCTTCTCCTTCTCCTCTTCCTCCTCTTCCTCCTTCTCCTCCTTCTCCCTCCTCCTCCTCCTTCTTCCTCCTCCTCCTTCTTCCTCCTCCTCCTTCTCCTCCTTCTCTTCCTCCTCCTCCTTCTCCTCCTTCTCTTCCTCCTCCTTTATCTGGTAGTTTCAGAGTCTCACTACACAACTTAGACTCATGGTGATCCTCCTGCTTTTGGCCTCCCCAGTGCTGGGATTACAGGCATGCACCACTAAGCCCAGACTCTGTGGCCAGCTCAGCCTGCCCTGGGGGTGGGACTGATGTGGCATATGGTGCTGGGGATTGAACCGTGGTCCTTGCACTTGCCTAAGCTTGCCTAAGTGGGCACTTTAGTCCACTTAGCTATCTTACTGGCTCACAACACTTCTTGAGCACAATTTCAATCCTCTTCCCATGTCTCACCTTTTATTCCTATTTAAACTAAATATCATATTTTTTTTCTTCTCCTAACTATTCATGGAGAACTGAGCATAATTACAGAAATTCCTTCGCTGTTGACATCCTCGGGCCAGCAGCACCAGCAGCTTGTTCGAAATGTGGTGAGGGAGGAGGGAGGAGAAACAAATGGGGAAAAAAAAAGCCAAAAAATGGGGAGGATATTGTAGAAATGTATTGAAAAGTTAATCACTTAAAGTGTCATGTTAAAAATACATTGTTTTTCTGCGTTTTAAAATGCATGTGGTATTTGCCATATTTTCAAAAACTATGTAGCATTTGTTATAAATTTTTTCTCATTCTAACTACATATTTACATTTATAGCTTAAAAAGAGAAGAGATGAAACCTCAGCCCAAACCCAAGCCCACTGCATCCCTGAGGCCACGGCATGAGTACTCCGCTGTCTGTGCTGTAGCGAAGTATCCAAGGGAGGCTGGCTCACCTTGGGTGATTTCATCTTCTGGCCTCAAAACTAGGTCACCTCTCTACCCTGGAGATGCTTTAAGATTTATTTCCAAGAAGCACGCCATTAAAATAAGATTTGGGATGCTGTTGCACTGGTCTTACTTATGGGTTGTCATACTGCCTCTACATTTTGTGTGTAGACAACCAACGGGTCTTGGCACCCTTCTGAAGCCGTAGATCTTTCTCCAGAGTGAAGGGGATGGAGAAATGCAAGGAAGTTGTGGGGAGTAGGGAGGGAGGCAGGAGAAACAGAATTGCGGTGTGTTGTGTATGTGCACTGACCGCTCCAGGGGTGGGACTGCTACTCATTGCCAATGCATGCTAATAAAAAGTCTGACTTTGGCCATAGATTGTCTGAAATAAATAAATAAATAATGTATAAATAACAAAAGAAGAAAGAAAACAAATACTCTCCCACCAAATCCAGCTCTGTTTTTCTGCCTACAAATGCATAAATATTTGACTGGTTTTCCTCTGTTATTCATTATTGCGAACCATGAGGTAGAAACATGAACTAAATTGGTCCTTTTTTTTTTTTTTAAAGAAAAACAAACCCGAAACTTAACACATACCACTTAGTTCCCTAATTATTCTTTTGTTCTCTGTGTGCATACGTGTATGTTTTCATCAAGAGAAAAAAAGCAGTCTGTCCTCATCATTTTTAAAGCTGAGGCTAAAAATGAAAACCTGATTGTGGGTTCTGCAGGAGAACATGACCACAGTTGTGGTTCCTTGGAGTTTTAGAGAGCCAATAACATGAGCGACAAAGGTACTATGTGTATA
>NW_004524580.1:21188727-21200536 GCF_000260255.1 Octodon degus | reverse complement strand
GGTGCTGTTCCTGTGGCACAGATAGAAGACAGTCTGAGGAACAGTAAGAGGCTTGCTGGTGTGCACACAATCTTGGGATAGGGTGGCTTGTCATTCGGAGACTGATTTTTAAAGGAATTAGCTTTTGTTCACTAGTAAAAATGATACATGTCGATCGTGCACACACGATGTTTTGATCCATGAATGTATTACAGAACGCCTAAATCAAGCTACTCAAAGTATGCTTCAGATATTTTTCTTTTCTGTGGTTAGAACACTTGAAGTTCACTCCCTTCTCAGGTGTGCGATATTTTGTTCGTAACTGCAGTGACCACAGTGCATGATAGATCTGCTAGACCTACTCTTCCTGTTTAACAGGAATTTTGGGTCTCCACCGTTTTAATTTTGTCCCCTAAGTTTTACTTGTTTGCTCTTTGCAGGAGTGAAGATCAAACCATTTTTTTCTTCAGAACACAAGATTTCATTCATTTTCAGGGAAAATAGCAAATAGCACCCCACTGTACACGCACAGCATGATTTCCTTGCCGTCCGCCGGTTGTGTCTCCTCGCTGGAGCTGCGAGGAGCACAGAGTAAGGTGCCCTTCCACATTCTGGTTTCGTTTCCGTTGGGTCCCTATTCAGCAGCAGCTGGCTGGATCATACAGTAGTTCTATTTTTAATATTTTGAGCAATCTCCATACTGTTCTCCATAATGACTGTGCTAATTCACGCAGCGTGCAAAGGTTCCCTTTTCCCCACACCCTAGCTGCTACTTACAATTTGTCGTTCCCACAGTGGCCCTGTAACAAATTTAAGTTGGCTATTTACCCTTGTCAGATTGTCTTGCCACTTGTGCAATGGGGGTAGCAGCCTTTCCTACCTCCCTGGGCCGTTCTGAGGCTTTAATAAGACACAAAATGCACCTTCTACAGTGCCTGTCACATGGAAAGCACTCACCACGCGAGAGTTGTCATTGTTACTCCACTAGAAAGTGGTTTGAAGCCTTCATATGCTGCCTCCATTTTTTCCCTAGGCATTGATTTTATTTTATTTTTTTAAAAATAATTTTATTGAGAAACAAATAGCAACGAGACAGTTTTACAACTGATTGCTAGCACATTTTCAATAATTAATACATTGCATATTGTTGTCTTAGTGGTTATTCATTGTACAAGATGCAGACATGATATCCTGTCTCAAACACTATTAGAACAAACCTCTGTATTCATTTAATTAAGAAAATGGAGCTGTGTATCAATCCTAACTGTTTTGAGTATACCAATACAAAATGGTTGTTCATTTCTGTCCCACTTTTTTGGTTAGTTTTGTCAGAGAAGGGCATTCCACTGTCATTTAAATGCTGTAGGTGCATGAATTCAGCAAAATATCCCAATATAGTCCCGTAGCCGATAATGGGTTTTCTGTAAGACTGGCAATGTCCGAAGTTGTTGACTTGAGCCTTTTATAGCTCAGCATATTAATATGGCTTTACTTTTTATGCTTTGTTTTCATACTTTTCTGCTGGATGGTTAAGAACAAGATAAAGCAAGACCTATATAATAAGAAATGTAACTTTTGTATCTGATAAGGTCAGTCAAATCCCCTCAGGATTTAACCTGAAACCCTGACCACAGTTTGTAGATCCTTTGTCAGTGTCAGCGATGTGGATGAGTCATGGTCATTGCTTGACCAATTTGCTGTCTGTGAAAGCCTGAGAGAATGTTTTCCCTACATGTGACTCTCCTTAGGCACACTCTACATCATCGATCACGTTGCTTTGTGGCCCCATAATCTCCTTGTTCAGAAAATTTGGGACACAATTGAGTTACATGATGTTACAGTACAGGTTCTCCTATGCCCTGAGTCTTCACTGACCTTGAAAGGCTAGGGCCAAAATGTTGGCTGTCCTTGCAGCCTTTCTTTTTCTCTAATTTTTGGTCTGCAAACTTAGGTTGTTAACTCTCCAGAAGAGAAGCTTATTATTATCCTACAACATATGCAGTTGAGCTTAACTTCACTATCTTTCTGGATATCAGACATCTTAGACATAAACAACAGGTATTTTTCATCAAGTGTTGATACATTAAACTTTGAGTCCCTCCAGAATATGAAGAAAAAAGATTAAAAAGATAAAAAAATTAAAAAAAATAAGAATAAGCATTTACATATTTTTACACAGAAATTTAGAAATCTAATCACATATAGCCTTGTAGCAGGACAGATTCACTTTGCATTTCTCAATTGGTCAGTGGTGCTGAGAAGTTTTTCAAATAGAACTTGTTAACCTTTTGTTTGCCTTAATTGAGAAACTTCTATTCAAGTTGTTTGTCCATTTTTACGTCAGGTTAGTTTTTTTTTTTTCTTACTATTGCATTGAATTCCTTGTATATTGTGGCTACTAATCCCTTATAAAATGTGTGATTTGCAAATACATTCTCCCATTCGATAGGATGTCTCTTCTCTCTGTTGTTTCCTGTGCTGGGCAGCTTTTTAGTTTGAGATAATTCTATTTGTCCCGTTTTGCCTTTAAGATCATATTAAAAACTCATTGCCCAAACCAGTGTCATGGAGCTTTCCGCTTATTTTTTATTCTCGTCTAGTAATTTTACGTTTTCAGGTCTCTTAAGTGTAAGGTTTTGATTTGTTCTGAGTTGAGTTTTATGAACCGTGTCACAATTTAGCCATTCTGAAAAGAGAATTTTTACTTTTGAATATCTTCTGCACACCAGAAACACAAGAAAGTAAATGAGAGCTGTAAACAAACAAACATTGAACAATCTTCAAAACAAAATTTAACTCCTGCAAGGCAAAAGACTTTCTCCCTTTTTTCTTTTTGTACTGAGGACTGAGCCCAGGGCTCTTAGGGATGGACTTACTCATACCTGACTTATGTCATTGTGATTGATGGTTTATTTTACCCGTGCCCCCTAATTTCCCAGAAAAGAACTTTAGAAAGTTGTTAAGGGTCTATAAAAGATCTCAGATAATCCCATAAGTAGTTTTATCTGCAGATGAGAGGGACAGGCCTTTCCTTCTTAGAAGCCAGCTTTTTAGTAGTTATTTTAAGTCGATTCATGTTAGTCCTGTTATTCTCATCCTACAAAGGGCCAGGTGCAGCCTCAGCTTGAGATATCTACCTGCTTGTCATACAGGAAAGTGCTTTGAATCAGAAGAGCTGGAGGATAATTGCTTTGCCTGTATTTGAATGACACAGAATACATATAAAGCAAGAATGAAATCAAAGCGTTTCTAAAATCAGACTTTAATACCTCAGTGTTTTAGGATCTGAGCACTTGAAGGGTTGATGAAAAGATAAAATTCCCCTGCTCTTCCTCCAAGCACTCTTGGGTCCTCCTTCCTTTGTTTCCAGTGGAAACAATTCTGCCCTCCTCTTTCCCCTGATCTGGTTCCTGGCTCTCAAAAGTCTGAGCCAGCACTTGAGGCTTACCCTCCAGGGAGGCGTATTATCAGCCACCCCCTAATTGGGGTTTGCTGGTCTTGAGCTCTGAGAGCAGAGCTGGCCTGTGCTTCATTAACTGAGGGTGAAGCGGCTCCTCATTCTTTTCGGTGCCAGCAAGATGCTTTCTTGTTCATCAAGGCAGGCCATGGTGCTATTCAGAAACTGAGTTCTGGGCTTGAATTCTACTTGTAAATTTTTGGTTTATTTTTTCTGGGAGTTGTATGAAAATACAATTCACATAGCATATAATTTACATACCATACAGTTCACCCATGTCAGATGTACAACTCAATGGTTTTTAGCGTATTCACAGAGGTTGCAAGCAGCAGCATGATCAGTGCTGGAGTACTTTTGGCAGTCCAAAAAGAAGTCCTGTCCTCTTGAGCTACGCTCTAATTTTCCCATCCCCTCTCCCATCCCAGCTTCAGTCAATTGCTGATCCTGAGGATTCTGTCACTGAAGATTTACTTGGGTCAGACATTTGGAACAAATGGAATTTCCAGGGTGCATCCTTGGCTCCGCCAGAGCACGGGTAGGCAGTGTGGTGACCACGGGCAGGAGACAGCTTGGCTTCTGCTCCATGGTTCTCTGCCTAGGACCTGCAGCCTTGGGCAGAACCCAACCTGATGTGCAGTTTCTTTGCTTGCCAGATGATGTTCCTTCATTTCCTCCCATTCAGGCTGTTTTATTTTTTATTTATTTTTTTGCAGTACTGGGGATTGAACTCAAGACTCTGTGCTTGCCAGGTGAGTGCTTATTCTACTGAGCTATCTCCCCGGCCCCAAAGTGTTTTTTTTTTTTTTTTTTTTTTTTTTTTTTTTTTTGTACTTTAGGGAAGGGTCTACAGGGTGTTCAGGGTCTCACTACTAGATCAGACTTGTAGTGATCCATCTGTTTATAGCCTCCCAAGGGCTGGGGTTACAGGAGCACGCCATCATGCCCAGTCTCAATTTCCATCAGTGTGCCCCCGGAGTGGGGCTGGCACGGCAAGCCCAGGGATCGAAACCCTGGTCCCTACACCTGCTTGCAGGTGTTTTAGTCCGCTGAGCTATTTGGCTGGCCCAGTTACTGGTACTGTTTTGTTGCTTAGTTTCTGGGTAAAGAACCTTAGATCATGACCCAAGGCTGCTATGCTGAAGATCTGCATAGAAAAAAAAAAGGTAAAATATGAAGAAACTTCATTGCTGATTAGACTGAGGTTTGACAGCAGTGATTTAACCAGTGGTACTCATTTCTTAGCGATACTATAACAAATAACTGCAAACCAGATGGCTTAAAATAGCAGGAAGTTCTTCTTCTTTAATTGTAGAGGCTGGGGGTCCAAATGCTAGGTGTCAGCACCTTTGGCCCCTTCTTTGAGCCAAGGGAGAATCCTTCCTGCTTTTTGGAGGTGGCTAAGCATTCCTGCTATTTCTTGACTTATCAAGATCATCCCAGCCTTGTTCTCCATCTTTACATTGCCTTCCCCCCTGTGTGTTTGTGGCTCTTTTGTTCTTCTTATAAGAACATCATTAATGTCGGGTATAGGGCCTACTGTACTCCATTATGACCTCATCTTTATTTGAGGACATCTGTAATATTCTACTTCTAAATAAGGTCACATGCAGAGATACTGGGGAGACACGGATTGTGCGGTGGTGGGCCACTGTTCAATCCCATATGCCAAGCACAAATGCATCGCAGCATACCATCTGTTGCCCCACCTCATCTCCAATGAATACACTCTGGTTTTGGCAGACATGCTCTTGCCAAAACCAGGAAGAACGAGATCAGCAGCAGTCAGCTTGGTTTTATGGCAGCAATGCTCTTTGAAACTTAGAGTTTGCAACCCTTTTCTGGACAAATTAGATTTCATGCCATTTAGCAAGGAGACCATTACAATTTGGTTCTCCTAGTCCTTGACCCTAACAAAGCTGTGTCTCCATCTGTGACGGGGAAGAGGAAGGGAAGAAGACCAGACACCAAGGTTCCTGAATAAAAGTTCTGCCTCCAAGCTTTTGCTGTCCAGCTGGGACTTGGGTACGTGATCTGGCTGAGGTATAATTGGCTGGACTGGAGCTCCGGCGTAGACCCTTCGATTAAGGTGGCTACGTGTGCTAGTCTGCCTGGGCTTTATACTAATTATTCTGGTATAATTGCTAACAGATCCTCCTCTGCTTTTCTAGCATGTTTTGTATATTACAGATTAACGCTCCAGTAACCCCCTTTACTGGGGACCTACTGGAAAATTCCCAGTGGACCTCTGAAACCACCATGCTACCAAACCCTGTGTGTACATTTTCATATATATATATATATATATATGTTAAAGTTTAATTTACAAATTTAGTGCAGTAAGGATTAATAAGAATAATGACAAAAAAAAGAATAATGACAAAATAGAACAATTTTAATAATATCCTGCTGTGAACAGTATGTGAATCTGCCCTCTCTCACTTTCTCCATCCCTCTCTCCCTCTTGCCCCTCTCCTTCCCTTTCCCCCTCCCTCTTTCTTCATTAAAATAGAGTCTCTGCTACAGTTTGGGCAGTAAGTGTCCCTTAACTGTGGTAAAGGTGTATTTCCCAGCAGATACTACTGGGAGCTGGTACAATCTTCTTAGGTGCTAGGCATGTTCCCATGAGGAGGGCAGTGGGACCTTGGTCCCTTCCTCTTCCAGTTTCTCATTTCCTGACTGTAAGGTGAGCAGTTCTGCTCTGTTACCAGCTTTCTGTCATGATGTGTGACTTCATCACAGGCCCATAAGAATAGTGTCAACTGATCATGGATTAGAACTAGTGAAACCAAAAGCCACGATGAATCGTCTCACTTTAAAAGCTCCTTATCCCAGGTATTTACTGCAGGGGCAGTGAGCTGACAAGCACAGCATCTTATTGTCCACTCATCCACATTGTTGGGATGGCAAGAGATGACCTGATTCCTGTGTGATGAAGTGAGCGGAATGGCAAAGGCGTTGTCCTGCGGTGTTAGGCCACCACGGGTCATCCGAGTCAGGAAGTCCTGGGTCATTCACCACTTAGTGTTTTCAGACCAGTTTTCCTGTGGTTAACTGAAGCGAGGCAAGCTGGATCCACAGAGAAAGGGAGGCTGCTGTATCCCCGACTAGTCTCTGTTGTGCTTCTTAAAAGCCATGATATATCATTTGCCAAGACCAGAGAGAATCAGCATCTTCGAGCATAAATCTTTGGCTAAAGATCTTTGCAATCTAAGATCAGCTCTTGAGCAGATTATGCCTGGTTTCTCCCAGTTTTCCACAGAGTAATTGGAACACTGGGCTTGGTAGTCAGGATAATTGGCAGTAAAAAAAGAAAATTACATCAAAGGAGTAAATAATGCTTTATGGAGGAATTGGCTTTCTTAAAACTCCAGAATTCTTGAGCCAGTTTCTTCTGGCTGGTCATTTTAGAAGCTCCTTTTGAATTGAAGAGAGCAAGGAGAATCTACCATTAGTCTTCTGAAGAAATGATGCCTAAGCTGTGGCCTGCTCGGTTTTCTTTCTAATAAATAGGCTCCACTTTTAAGAGCAGTTTTATGCTTACGGAGATGCTGAATGGAAGGAAAAAAGAGTTCTCTTATCTCTCTTAACACAGTTTCAAATCTTGTGATTAACATTTTGCATTGTTGTGGCATTTGTTACAATTGATAAACCACTGTGGCTGCCTTTATTTTTAATATGCTTTTTACTTTGGAAAAAAAAAAGAGTCTGATGTAACAGAAGACAAGAGTTCACGAGCAGTTTCAGATTTCACTTTCCAGCCAACTTTCTAGAAAGCCAACCCTTGCTGAGGTTTGGTTTAATATCTGAGAAGAGTATCACAGAATCTGCAAAGGCCAACCAAGTATCCTTGCCTTCTGGAGTATGTATCTGTGTAAGTCTGCTATTCATACACATCACCCACAGTAACATATCGTATAGCAGACTAAAAGCAGAAGCAATTAAGAGAATCTAAATGTCTTCTATGAAACCAGATGTGAAAGATTTGCTGAAATGTAAAATAATGCCATAGAAAAATTATTACTAATGACATCTCATGGATTACATTAGGGTAAACTCATGTTATACAGTTCTGAGGGTTTTGACAAATGCATATGGCTACATACGTGCCATTACAGGATTATATTACACGGTACAGGCTGTTTTATGTCCTAAAAATGCCCTGTCCTTGACAAATTTCCCTTCTGTCCCCATCTTCCAACCCCTGGCATCACTTATCCTTTTACTGTCTCTGTTATCTTGCATTTTCCAAAGTGGTGTATGGTTGGATGTGAGAAGTCAAATTGTGTCTCTGAATTAGGTATGTTGTAGTTTCTACCTCTGGTACCTCAAAATCTGACTCTATTTGGGAATTGCAAATGTAATTGTTTAAAATCTTAGAGGAATTAGAGTGGGCCCTTAACCTGGTATAAGTGGTTTTCGTCAAAGAAGGGACACAAGAAAACCTTCCCCCAGCAATGAAGTGGACTTGAGTTATGCAGCTAGGAGCTCAGATTACCTAGGGCTGTCGCCCTGTCCAGCAGCTCAGACAAAAGTCAGGATTCTCAGCTACAGGCCCTGGGAGAGTGTAACGTAACCCTGCCAGCATTCTGATTTTGGATTTTCAGTCTCCAGAACTGTGAGGAAATAAATTCCTACTGTGTTAAGCTACTAAAGTGTGCGGTCATTTGTCCAGTGAGCCCCGGATATGAAATGTGCTCAAAATAGATGGCGAATATTTACATTTTAAAATGAGTTACCATAAAAGACACACTGCCACTGGTCTCACTGACCATGCTCCACCTTGACTTGAACACATGATACCCATCCTTCTGGGCATTTCCTGAAACCATTCTGGAAGTCTTTTTTTTTTATGAGTGAATGACATGTGACCAAAACACAGTGTACACTGAGGTCAAATGTCATGCAACAGAACAGCGGGCTCAGAAAGGCATCACATTGGTCATCATCTACCTTATTCACCAGGCCTGCACCATGCAATCTTCCGGCTCTTCCTCAAAGTCTAAATGACCATGAAAGGTAAACAGTTTTAGTGGGTTCAGGCCATTGAGGTTGCCACAACAGAGTACTAAAGACATGGAAGAAGACTCCTAGGACCACTTCAGAAAGTGGCAAGAACAAGAGAATACATGTGTTTAAAGCAAGAAGGAGTATCTTGAGGAGGACTGTTGGTTATGTGTCTTGGACTATAATCATTTAGACAACCACTGTGTTTTCTGCTCATGCCTCATACACATACACTGTAATTACGCGTTGCATGCTAGGGCTTTTAGCCTGGTTCCTTCCCTTAGCAATACACATTTAAAATTCCTTCAGGTCTTTTTATGCCTTGGTAGCTCCTTTCTTTCCAGTGCTGAAGGCATACCATTGTGTGGATGTACTGTAGCTTGATTGCTCATTCATCTATTGGTTCTTCCCTGTATGGGGTGTTTAGATATATTTCTACTTTGTATGAATATTCGTGAGCAGGTTTATATGTGGACCAACATCAGTCTGTTGCATTTTCTTTCACTGTTTGTGAGGCACAGGATACACTTGTACTTTGGGAACGCAGCATAATTGGTACTCTCTGTAGTGTGTGAACAGCTTTACTTTCCCTGGACCAAGGATTGTGCTCAACACTGGAACCCTAGTAATAAATAGACGGCAGATGGCCCCTGCTGCATGAAGCATATAGTTCAGGAGCAGAGATCTTCTAATTCAATCATTTTGTACATATTGCAGATCATCCTAAGAAAGAAATATGCAGGAATCAAATGCTGAGTTGGCAGTGCAGGGTCCTGGGTCCCTGAGCTGGGAAGAGCCTGGGTGTTGAAAGGAGGCAGAGGGGCTGAGGTGTGTTGGGCCAGGGCAGGAGCGAGGCAGAGGACCAGAGAAGGGCTGCAGAAGGAAGAGAGCTGCTAGTCTGTGCCACCAAGCCACCCAATGCAGGTGATATCATGATCCAATATGTGGTTTTCAGCACTTTATACTAATGACAACTTCATGGTGACCTCTAAACAAACATCAATCTGCAAATCTGCCCCATTCCAGCATCTATGACCCAATCTGATTCCTTTCCCTGGTGAGATTCTTCTAGAAGGCCTGGGCTTGTGCAGGGCTTAGTCATGGTCTTAAGCACAGTGTGAATGGTGCCTCTGGGGAGGGGGCACCCTGGGGTGCAGCGGCTTCACATCCAGGCTTAGGTCCCATCGAAGGGTCATTTTATCTCTAGATCAGTTTGGGAGGAGTCAGGGACTACACTGCTGTAGGTGAGATTGGTTTCTCTGTTGTCATCACAACAGTTAATAATAATGTCTCACCCTAACAGATAATTCCTCTTAAAATGGTCAGACAAAAATAATTTAGAGAGAAAAATACTCCTCCAACAAATGGCAGGGGGGAGAAACCCATTTGGTCAGATTTGAGAGGTTGAACTGAGGAATTGAAGACGTTGCCCACTGAGAACTGAGCCAGTTACTGCTGCTTTTGCTGGCTTCAAGTTCCCCCTCAAGGCAATTGGTCTGCTCATGGCCATGTGGAAATGCATAATGGTGACAATAAATATTTATGGAGCACTTATGAGGACCAAATACAGCCCTAAATTCTTTCATGTGTCATTTCATCTTGTCATAACAGCTCAGTGAGAGAGATGGTAGAGTTACCTTCTCTTTACAGAGGAGATTTAAGGAGTTTCCACTCCAAGTCTCACAACAGGTAAGAGGCAGAGCTGGGCGTCCAGGCCAGGTCGTCTGATCCCAGGGACACAGTGGGTCCCCATGCGGTGGTGAATCAAAACTGGCCCAGCTGGCAGTGCGTGGCCTGGTAGAAATAGCTATGTGAAAATTAGAGCAAGGGTTATTAATGAGGCAAATTAGCTGTTGTCTCAGAATATAAAACATGGTGTGAATGTGGGTGGGTAAACTGGGGCCAAAAGACCAAAGAGGTCTAAAGGGGTGTGTTCTCCAGTAGAGGTGTGAGGTGAAGGTGGTGGGGGGAAGGACAGGACAACATGGACAGCCGCAGGAGCAGAGACAGAGGCACCCGAGACCTTCAGCTTTCTGCCAGTCTCCCTGATACCCCGGCCTCCATGAAAGCTTCTGTGCTGTGTTTCAGAAGGAAGATGATTCTGTTCCGGGGTGTATCCAGGTCCTGTGGCTCCTCAGAGGGCGCCTCCAGGCCCTGGCTACTGAGGGCGTGAAGTGCCCACGCAGCTCCTGCAGGAAAGGGACTTTCTCAGGAGGTTCCCTCCTTCTAGGCCTCCCTTTTCTCTTATGAGAGGTTCTTTCTCCTTTATGTCATGAGTACCATTTCAGTAAATCCCCTTCATCTCTTGAAGTTGCTTAAAGCTACATCTCATTTATTTATTTATTGGGCAAGAACAAAGTGAAGAACACTGTTCTTTATAAAAAGGTGAAACACTTTCTTTACATGTTTTTCAAGCTCCCACCCTACCCTTGGGATTGGAGGTAGAATTAAAAAACATCAGATTCCAGCTAAGAGTGATTGCTTTCTAAAATCAAAGCATGTAAAAGCAATGCTTATTTAGATTTTCACCATCTTAAGTGTTACAAATTTCAAGTTACCTCTCAATAGTGACAGGCGTTTTCTTTCCCTTGTAGAGAGCCAACATTGATCACGTATGTGCATGAATAATCTAGGTAATGACTTCACTGAGTAGAATAAGGTGTGAAATCGGCCTCACACATCCCCTCTACTGGTAGTTACATGCCTCAAGAACAGACCCCAGGGACAGCTTGACATCCACTAATCTGTTCCCTGACACCCAGGGTGGAAGACGGAAGTAGGGGCTCGCTGAACACCAGCGAGATGGCACACAATTTCTATTGAATGTTCCTCCCTTTTCTCCCAGTTCTACTGCTTTTCTGACCCCCATCTCCATCTTCTGATTCTGCTGAGCGTCAGTTATTTGATTTGTTGTAGGCCAGGGCATATAATGGCACTCTTATGAGCAACAAACAGGATTTTCATGAGACTTGGGATACAACTTGTACGTAAAAACACCCAGGGAATGATTACTTCACATTACCCCTTAGCTCTGTGTTTTGGTTATAAGTTGTTTCAATTTTGCTTGATTGATTTAGTGTAGCTATTTTTATCACTTGGCTAGAAGACTTTGAGAGAATCGTTTGATGCCACTTTAGTGGCACAGCAGACTCTGTACTTGGGCTGTCTGTGCGCCTCAAGTGTGACCCCTGCCCTGTGCTCTGGGGTCCAGACACACCAGGCTCCCTTCAGGTTTGCAAGTAGGAAGCCACTTTCCTTCCCACCTGATGGCCTCAGTTTCTTTTCTTTCTTTCTTTCTTTCTTTCTTTCTTTCTTTCTTTCTTTCTTTCTTTCTTTCTTTCTTTCTTTCTTTCTTCTTTCTTTCTTTTC
>NW_004524580.1:21176801-21188627 GCF_000260255.1 Octodon degus | reverse complement strand
TTTCTTTCTTTCTTTCTTTCTTTCTTCTTCTTCTTCTTCTTCTTCTTCTTCTTCTTCTTCTTCTTCTTCTTCTTCTTCTTCTTCTTTCTTTCTTTCTTCTTTTTTTTAGTTTTTAATCACACCTTCGTTTCACTACAACTAATTTGAAACTCATTTTGCCACTCTCTCTTTCTAGCATGATCTCATCTGTTTCCTTTGGGGGGAAAAATCAGGGGATTTGATCGAGAGCAATTTTTCTCAATTAAAATTTGTGCTTATATTTCTGAGCTTCTGCAGCAATGTTCTGGAAAATTTGCGGGGCTGTGATGTAACTGAACTTCTAAACTGCCCACACCCATAACCTGACAATGTTTTTCTACTGGTCCATGTTCACAGTACATGATGCTTGCATTCTTGTGTGGCATTGGTACAGGCCCACAACACGTCTTAATTCTATTCCTTCCACTGTTTCCCCTTTCATTCATCTCTTGATCCTCTTCCCATTTGAAAAAGATGTCTTTTTTTTTTTTTTGCACATGTGAGTCTGATTTATTTTACCTAAGAGTATGTTCTCTAGTTGCACCTGTTTACCAACATAAGATTCAGATTTATCCTGCTTTATAGTTGAATAATACTCCATTATGTAAAAGTACTACATCTCCCTTTTTTTCCCCTTAAATTTGATTTAATTTTATTTTGAAGAATGAAAGCAAAAGCAAGAACAAAAATCAGAAACAAAGGTGGAAACAGGGTAACATTTTTGAAAATAGCAGTTAATGTGTAGAATTTTCACCTTGATATCTCTGTGGGCTGATAACTGCATCTAAGCAACTGCACTGAGGACAGCAATGTGTAGTACAAAAGCCATCCTTGACTGCCTGTCATCTCGGTCTTCTAATTGTGTACCATTTCTAATGTCATATCAAATTATTACTATATTCTCTTCAAAATAAATTTTAGAGAAAGAGCAATCTTCCCATTTCTTATGTTTCATTTATATTTTGGGTTTCTCATAAAACAAAAGCCATAATTAAGTTTGTGCATCTGATTTTTGTTGTTGTTGTTTTTTGTATTTTAGGGAAGGGTCTACTGGGTGTTCAGGGTCTCACTACTGGATTGGACTCATAGTGATTCATCTGTTTAGGGCCTCCCAAGAGCTGGGATTACAGGCGTGAGCCACCATGCCCAGTCTCATTTGCCATCTCAGCGTGTCCCAGGGGTCAGGGCTGGCACAGCAGGCCCAGGGGTCAAAACCCGGCCCCTGCGCCTGTTTGCAGGTGCTTTAATCTGCTGAGCTATTTGGTCAGCCCCATGCACCTGATTTATTTCACGTCAGATTCATTCATTTTCCTATAAATGGCTGAAATGGTAGAGTAGTAGTCCACTATGTGTAATTACCATATTTTCTTGCTCCATTCATCTGTTGTTGGACGTATAGGCTGCTTCCGAGATTTAGTTATCATGAGATGTGCTGTATGTGGATGTGCGTGGATCACTTTAACATGATGCCTTTAACTCATTTGAACGAAGAGCTGGGTCCAGTAGAATTTCTAGTTTTAGTTCCTTAAAGATCCGCATAGTGCTTGTACTAGTTTATATTCCCACCACCAGTGGAGAAGGGTTCTTTTCTCCTGTAGCCTCACCAGCATTTGCTGTTATTTGAGGTCCTGGTGTGAAGGCCATCCTTTCTGGTGTAAAATGAAATCTCAACGTTGTTTCAATGTACATTTCTCTAACGACCAGTGATGTTGAGCATTTCTTTAAGCATTTATTGGCTATTTGTGCTTCTGTCAAGTACTTGTTTCATTTGCCCATTTTTTATTGGGTCTTTTTTCCCTTTGTATAGGTTTCCTTTTCACTCTGTTGGGTGCTTTTTTTCTTTTGCTGTGCAGAAGCCTTTTAATTTGATTCAATTCCACCCTTTGATTCTTGGTACTATCCAGATGGGGGTCATTGTTGTGGATTAACAACTGGTAGTCAACTTGTCACACCTACCTGAACTGAACCAGCATGGTGCTGGGTGTGGGAGGCCCACCTGAGGATTTCTGCCAACAAAATAAAAAGAAGAACTGGAGAGAAAGAAGTTTAAGTGTTGTTAAAGAAGCCACTGGGAGCTCTTGGTTCTCCTGGGTTGCTGGTTCTCCTAAGGGACTTGTGCTGGCTTTCCGGATGAACTCAGCTGTTCTCATCATTGGAGGAGCATGGGACCTTGTAGCTGAGAATGGCTACAGTTCACTTTGGGGGAACTCTGGTTCTTAATTTGGGCATTGCTTCCTGGCTCTGGAGGGGAAGATGGTGCACTGTTCAGCATCCTCGAGAAGCTTGTCGCGCAGGCTTTTCTCATACAGATGTGGCTGTTTTCTTCATTGGAGGAGGAGTCCAGGACCTCACTGTTGCTGAGGGTGGCTGTGGTACCTTTTGCAGGAGCTCTGGTTCTCACCTTGCATGTCACTTCCAGGCTCAAGTTCAGATCCCTCTGTGGCTGGCACAGGGCCTTGGTCTTGCTAGCACAGGCATTTTACCTTCCACCACTGACCTTTGGGCTGCCCCAGTGCAGATTTGTGAAACTGGCCTGCATAAGACATTGTCGCAGGCTCTTGGCCACCAGTTGGACTTGTGGCGGGGCATTGCCATGGGCACTAAGTCTTCAGCTGGACTCACGCAGGACACTACTGTGCATCTGGGTCCTCAGGTGGACTTTCGTGTATGGACAGATTTCCTACACTGTCTATGTCTATGATTCTTTGGGTGACTATTAAAAGTAATTCTATAAACTATGTGTCCTGTATTATTCCCCTTGAAATCCCTGACCACAAGGTCTTGCACACATTTCTCTGCCTATCTTCAGGACTCTGCAATCCAGCGTTTGTCATGGGTTCCTTTTTTTTATTTTTTTTTTTTAATGTATCTAGTACAGGGTCTATAGGGTCTTACTACACAGATCGGACTTATGGTGATTCTCCTGTTTTCAGCCTCTCATGTGCTGGAATTACAGGCATGCAACACCACGCCCAGAGGTGGGGCTGGCACAGCACACTAGGGATCAAATCCCAGTCCCTTCACCTGCCTAAGCAGGTGTTCTAGTCTGCTGAGTGATTTGGCCAGCGCCAGGGCTCCTCTATCTTGCTGCACTTTGTCCTTGTCCTTCGGCAAATAGTGCCCTGAGTGTTGTTACGTGTGATAATTGCATCAACTTCCTGAAAGCAGACTATATATGTGTTGCTTCCATTGCAATTGTACCCATAGCATACAGCATAGTGGAAAAGATTAGAAGCTCTGGTGCAATTCTTGTTGTCTTGCTGTAGGCAAACATGAGTAAATACATGTAAATAAAATTCAGGTAAGGAAATGATGTAAGTGTATAGTAGACACTCAGTAAAGATCTGTTGACTAAACACAGGAAAAATCTTTAATACAATTAATAGAACTCATCATGCAAAAAATAGGCATGTTGAGGCCAGGCATGGTAGAACATGCCTGTAATCCCGGTATACGGGAGAATGAAACAGGAACATTGCTGCAAATTTGAGACCAGATTTGGCCTCATAGTGAGTTCAGTGCCAGCGTGGACTACATAGTGAGACCACCCTCCCAAACAGAAATACGGAGAGGTAATGAAAGCTGACAGCTAACAACTGTATCAGGTACTGAAAACAGTGACCAAATACGTGGAATAATTATTTACTTTGCCTATTGGTAATGCAGAAATGGGGTTTGTCAGCACACATATATAATTTACAAGCTAGTATAAAATAGTTGAAAGTTGGTACTTGAGAATACATAAATATGAAAAGACAAGGCCAGGTAAAGAGCTAGAGTAAATATTTAGACTAGAGAGCTCTTCAAGGTTAATGAAAATGAACTGTAGATGTGAGTCCTTGTTTGCCAGAAGCCAAAACAAAAATGAAAATGTGACCCGTTTTATGCCGATCGTGGGCCTCAGGGAGAAACACTCCAGGATTCAGGGGTGGGAGGATGCTGTTCATGGCCTTTATTTATTTATTTATTTCTCAAAGAAGTCTCTTTGGGGAGACAAGCTCTTATTTTCTCTGTGGTTCCTTGAGCAGCTTGGCAGCCTCCTAAATCCTTCAGCATTTAGAAGGTTCCAGACTCTTCTCCTGAAACTCCTGTCTTGCCACAGTTAAAAAGCAGGGTAAAGTGTGGTGCCTCTCAGGGCTGGGGTGGTGGTGGGATTATTTAAGGTGGCCAAGCTCTACCTCTGTGGTGCCAGGCTATTCTAGCAGTACCTGCTTCAATGCCAAGAGTCACAGGGCCCACACCTCCAGACTCAGCTTTGGGTCTATAGGGGATGTGGAGGGCTCCCTCAAAGGGTGGGTCAAAAGGGTGAAAGAAAGTACTCCCCAAGCTGTGCCCCGCAGAGCTCGTGTCTCATAAATGCTTCCCTCTGACACATTTCTTCCTCCTCTCAGAAACATGGACTATAAGAATTCCCATCACTGTGGATATGTGACTATTCTACAGGTTTGGAGGGAGGATAGGCCCATTCCACTAGTTTAATAAACAAAAAGAGAAGAAAGAATTGAATTTATTCCATCATTTCTTTACCTGCATTTTATTTACACATACTTATTTTTGCCTGAAGCAAGACAACAAGAATTATATCACTGTTTCTAACCTTTCACTATATATATATATATATATATATATATATATATATATATAATATGCATATATAAATTGCATATATATATGCAATTTAAAACATCTCTTTTCAGATCAAGAAGGTATTGTACTATAGACTTGAGCAAGTGAGAACAGAACTGGAAGCTGTGTCAAGAATCAGAAATAACTTCCCAGTGTAGTTATGTTAGGGTTCTGCGCTTCTGCTACCTTTATACTGAAAGACCCGGCGCCACTGACCTCACCAAATCCATGCCACAGATTTCTTTCTACAGTATTCTCAGAATGTCTATTTGGTCTCTTGATCCAAATTTCTGAATTTATAAAAGGGTCACTAAGCCTTCAAAGTCTGTGATCCCTGGGAAGTCCTTGGTCTTCAAATTCACCCAAACCACCTTCGTCCACTCGAGGAGGTTCTGAGACACGTGTGGCTTCTCAGACACGCTGGTGTCGGGGCAGAGCTGAGGGAATTCCAAAGTGCTGTGCCCAGTGATTTCCAGCACTGTAGACAGAGGGATGCAATTATTTGTATAGTAATTTCCTCTGTTTTTTTTTTTTTTTCTATTGAAAGAAAATACTCTGGTAACACAACAGATCTAAAATTAGATATTCTGTATGTGTCTCATTACAGCTTTGTGGACAAAGGAACCAAAAACAATGGTAGTTTAAAAATAAAACAGCTTTGTTTCCTCTGGCCATGTCAGAAATATAGACTGTTTCACTAGGAAAAGAGGGTGCTAATTTATGTGTGGTTGTAGCACATGCGTGAAATGGATCCTATGCTGACCATGATAATTGGTAAAGGCCAAGCAGCGGAGTTGTACACAGACACCTGGGGCATTTCTCCCTATCTTGAATATTTAGATTTAGTAGTCCATGGACATCCCACTAGAAGGGCTTTAATGGCCACTGTCCATCCAGAAGTGATGCTGCCTTGGCTAGACAGTCACTTGTTCTGAACATCTGGCATTTCCCTGGGCTCGGCAAATTTCTATCTTTAAATATTTTAGGTTTGGAATAGTAATCCCAAAGGCAGTCACTGAAGATTATCCTTTGTGACTTGCTAAGGCCTACTGCACAATCCCACAGTGGGACTAGCGAAGCGACAACTGTAAGACTGTGCCACCCCCATGGCAGTGGCCGTAGTGCCTACACAGCATCTGCATCGTGAGTGGTGAAATGGCAAACATGTAATCTTCCCCTCTCTGACTACTAAGTATGATTCACAGTGCTTCAGCGGTATCATCTCATTTAACTGTCAGAGCTGGTATCACTATTATTATTATTACTATTATTATTCTTCTCATTTTATAGGAGAGTAATTGAAGCGTAGAAAGCATAAGCAACAGCTACTGTGTACCATAGAACACATGTTTCAACCCAGTCTCTGGCTGTGGCGTTTTTTGTCTTCTAAATTACTGCACGCATTTCTTCTCAAATCTCTAGTTGATAGTTACTGAATGCCAAGCAGTACAGATGAAGAAGGCTGGTTGTTTTAGCCCTCACTTCCCAACTTATTTCTGAAGTGACTTTGTACATAGTGTTTATTCTCTGCCCTTGGTTTTTTTGTACATCAAATGCAGAGAGCCAAACCAGATGGTTTTTAAGCTTCCCCTTGTGATTGCACGGTGTGAGTCTGAGATTAACTTGGATTATTTGCAGAGTCTTGGTGATCTGCGGATAGCATGGGCTGTTGTGATCCACTCTGCCGCCCTACATTTTATGAAGAGAGGCTGCTTTGTGATGACAATGCATGCTGCAGTGGTGTAGCAGGAAGTATGCTGGGCTGGTACCCAGTGACTTTCTGGAGGGAGGGCAGAGATCAGGGCGAGGTCTCCATCCACTCAAGATGCTGTGACACCGGACTGTAGGCTGCATGGTCCAAGACTGGGCTGCTAACCGACTTAGTATCTAGTGAGGGTCCATTATGGCTTTTCTAAATGGTGTCTTCTCGCTGTGTCCTCTCCTGGTGGGAAGAGAGAACTCCAGTTGCCTGAACTTTTTGTGAAGAAACTAACCCTTTCACTAGAGTTCTACTCTCATGTCCTGATTATCCTCCAGAGGCCACATCTCCTAACACCATAGCTTGATGGATTCAATTTCAATAGACGAATGGGCAGGGTGAGGTGAGGTTCTACCAACATTAGGGTCATTGCAGATAGTGACCTATTTGACCACATAAGCTTTGTCAGGTTGGGCAGCATTTTTGAATTTTGATTTTTCTCATCTGGAACACAGCCATAGGACTCAAACTCAATGTCTTGAGACCAAAAGAAGCAGTGTACGTGAAAGCCTTTATCTACCTGAGAAAATGCCTATTAGCACAGTGATTGAAAGAGTATTAACCATCACTGACCATGAGAGGCGTGAAAAATGTATAGCACACCCCCGAGTTACAGCACAGGTGGTAGTTGTGTTCCACTGAGATGGAATAGGGATATTAGGCTGTTTGTGCCCTGTTAAGGGTCTTTTTTTTTTTTGTATTTTAGTATAGGGGCTACAGCTACAGGGTCTATAGGGTCTTACTACATAGATCGGACTCATAGTGATCCTCCTGTGTTCAGCCTCCCAAGAGTCGGGATTACAGTCGTGTGCCACCAAGCCTAGTCTCAATTGTCATCTCAGTGCACCCCAGGGGTGGGGCCAGCATGGCAGGCCCAGGGATTGAATCCTGGCACAACTGTTGTGTCTGCCTAAGCAGGTGCTTTAATCCACTGAGCTATTTGGCTGGCCGTTGTTAAGAGCCTTTTTGATGTTTACCCTGATTCTACTTTTGTAATTCTTCCTGCAGGGAATAGGAAGCTGGGTGATGTTTGAGAACTCCAGGCACATCTCTGTTGTTCTGTTGCACTAGGTCAATCTGTTCATGCCTGTGGATCATCTATGGGGCTGTGGGCAGCTCAATGGACTAGGCTTGCTCATTCTTATATTGTTATGACCCAGACTGGCACCTGGACAAAGCCAGTTCTCCATGAATTATTCCTACTGTACACCATAAGTCCTGTGATCTTTCTATGCATACAACGCTATTAGGATGCACTTAGGTATGAGTAGCAATAACTATGTAAAAACAACAGCAAGAAGAATAGCTACTTTACACTGAGAGGAAGTAACTCAGTCAATGGAGAGCCAATATTTGCATACAAACCACAACTGGACTCAATTGTCTTCTCTAGGCTGAATTTGTATCTTTGGATCTGGGATTGCAAATTGTTATTTTCAGTCTGGTAGAGCTGCCCTTAGCTGATAGTGAAGTTCTGGCAGCCTCTTCCACTTTAATCTTTATAGCAGTGTTTTATTGAATAATTTGAATTTTATTTCACTTTTGCACTTATTTGGTAAAAGGCATAGAATGAAAAATTGAAAGTATGAATGCTGATTTTAATGATAAATAATTTGTTCTCATAAGATTAATTCAATTTAGAAGAAGATGGAAATCATCAAGATGCCAAAAGCTGGGACAATTTATCTTTAACTGAACAGTTATTGATCTTAAGCCAGCTTGCTGTGGCTTAATTCTCAAAGCAAAAAATCAAAATTATAGAACAAGGGCAGAACTCTAGAAATCTATGGTCCAAGATTATATTTAAAATAGACTGTGATTGGAAATTTTATCTTTTTAAATAGCATATTAATATGGAGTTCCACTTAGAGAATGTACAACAATGCTATTAGACTTTAACAAATTTGAAAAGTTCTAGCAATGCATTTTGTAAGAAAATTGGGCAGTTCATGTCTTCCTAATTGCCCAAATAATTTTTAAGGTGGCCATAGTCCTCCATCATTACAGAGAAGTCACATGCCTGGCAAGGCTCTGTGTATTGGTGTGCTAGGACCAGTATAATAAAGTATCACAGACCAAATAGTTTAAACAACAGAAATTATTTTTTCCAAATTCTAGAGGTTAGAAGACTAAGATCAGAGTGTTGGCAGGCTTCCTGAAGCCTTTCTCTTTGTCTTGCAGGTGGTAGCCTTCTCGCTGTATCCTCCAATGGCCTTTTCCCCCCGGGCCCATATCTGTGTTATAATCTCTTCTTCTAAGAATAACTGTCATTTTGGATTAGGGCATCCTACATGACCTCATTTTGCCTTAATTGCTTCTTTAACGGCTCTATCTCCAAATATAGTCATACTCTTGGGGATAGGGGCTGAGGGCTCAGCATATAAACCAGGGGGACACGATCCAACCCATAACACTGCGACATGATCCAAAGTTAGTGACTCTAAATTCATCTTTTAAAACGATGAAGTAGGACAGGCGAAGGTAAGGTCTGAAGAAACTCATTATTGGAGGTCATTGTGGAAGCTGGTAACTCAGAACCACAAAGGGAAGTGAGTCTAGGGAGATGAACATTTTCTTTCTCTAAAGCAATGTTTTTTTCTTTTTCATTGTTGATAAAGCATAACAAAACAAATCAAAAAATCTTGTGGCTTTAAGCGATGCGACCCAAGTATAATGTTAGTAGAACTAGGCCAGGCACGTATAACTGCTCTGGGTAATCACGCAATGGCTGCTCCTCAGCAAAATGGCTAAGGCATCCAGAGAGCTTTAATCAACCTAATCAGGTCATTCCTGGGAATTGAAGGGGTTCTGGTTACTAATCTTCAAAAGCGCTGAACTACTTTCTGCATCCACAGGCTAAAAGGGTTATTAAATTAGTTGCACAGAGAGACAGAATTAATACTACTTGATTGAGCTAAGATCATCATATTCTGAAAAGCAATTAAAATTGTTCTGACCTTTGAAAAGTAAATCATTGCTTTTTTATGTTACATTTCAATCTGAGAAAAGGCAAATAGCGAATTTAATAAGTATGAATGAGTCATGTAACTAAAGAACTTTTGGAAGACTTTAATATATAATTTTCTTTAAAAAGTAATCTAGCAATCATAAAATCTAGGCTTTCACATTCCCTTTTCTGTTGAAGAAGTTGGGGCTTCCTATGTGTGGAATATAGGCTCACAATGTATGTTTTGTACCTATACATACCAAGAAATATGTGTTTCTATATATTAGCCAACATTTCATTAATAGCTCATTTTTCCAAGTGTTAAGATGTCATTTGCCTTGTCATTTCAATTGCCTGTGCCACAGAACATGAAAAAAAATAGACTGACTTCTGAGAAGCAAAAAATGTATGTTGAAAATTGCTTGAATTTTCACACGCTAGGATTTAAGTCATAGCAGAATCCCTTAGTTGTCAATCAGAGCCAAAAGATTAATTTCTAATGAGCTTAAGAAGCCTGCTTTGGAGCATATGAATTAGAAAAGGGCTTGAAAAAGGTACAAAGAAAGCGAAGGGAGATAGAAATGACAGTAGACACAAAAAACACAGTGGAGGAAGAGCCCCTGCTGGGCTCCGTCGGACCTTAAGGCTGCGCTGTGTAGCCACGAAAGTTAGATCAGTAACCCAGAGCCACAAAGGAGAGATTTCCACAATCTGAAAATTGTGCAAGTCCATTCACTCAACATGTGCATGATACCGTTATCTGTGGTCAAGAAAAGCTGAAAATGGAGAACCCCTCTTAGTTTTGGTAGAACTCAGGGCAGGGCGCTGCACACAGCAGTCCTTTAATAAATGTTACTGAAAAACACCTACCTTAGAAGGTTCACAAGTATTAGAAGCAAATAAAAGACATCTGCAGCTCAGCTGTGGCTGGGTCTGCGGCCTGGGATACGCAGAGTCAGGGCGTGGTGCAGGCTGAATTGTTTGGGCCAGGGTGGGCGCAGGAAGCACGTTAGGACCACAGCGAAGGTGGAAAGGGAAGAAGGCGTGGGAGGCAGGGCGCGCGCTCTCAGACTGTGACAAGGGAACGAACCGCCTTCACAAAGTGCTGCAAGATAGGTGAGCATGCATCTGGCAGCGGGGCTTGGGGGGCATTGGCCTCTGCCCCCAGACTTGGACAGGGGGCCTTGTGCTCTAGCTGGTAGTAGCGGCTGCCTTTGCTGTGGGGCAGAGGGGCGCAGAGATGAGAGCGGTGCTTTAGAAAGACCTGCCCGAGTCAGCAGAAGGAGTGAACTGGAGAGAAAGCAAAGGGAAGCAGGAAGAGAGCCTGTTGAGGGAGCAAGACGCAGATGAGGGTCTCATGTGGAGAAGGGAGGGGAGGAGGACAAAGGGCAGCGAGGGCAGCGCTAACAGCAAACTAGTGGGGCTCAGTATATGGCAGGGGTGAGGCGGGAAGACAGAATGGCCACCAGGCACTCTGAAGCGTGGGCTGGGAGGATGAAACAAATGGGATTCAGCGAAATAGAAGAATAAGGAGAAAGAGAACAAACTTACTTCCGTTTTACGCTAGGTGAGTGGTGCAGCACCCACTTCTGTATTTATGGATAACTGTCCCCTACTTGTAATGGTTCAAGGCCCAACCTTTCCATTTGAGGGAAGTCTGAAAGCACGGAAAACATGCTTTGGGTGTTGGCTTTGGGTCTTTTCCTGGGCTAGCATCACGAGGCTGCGGCTGTGGGAGCTACAGCTTCCAGGCAGCCCTGAGACCGTGAGAAGCAGCAGATCTCTAGTGGGCTGTGCTGCCTGTGGGGTTCTTTGAGATGCTGGAATTCTATACATAATATGAGATTTCAAAATTTCAAATAGTCTGTGTTAGATGCTTTTGCTCTGCTCTGGGCTAACATCAGTGTTGCGAACGTGTCTAAGGCAGCCTAGGTGAAGCTATCGGGCTTAGCAATCTATGTGCGTTAAATGTATTTTCAACTTACGATGTCTTTATTGGACAAAGCCCATCGAAGAGCAGCCGCATCACCTTAGAGAAGTTGGTCACTGAGCACATTCCCAGTTATGCGGAAGTCATTTGAAGCTAGAACAGCTCAGGCATGAGCCAGACGTTGTGAGGAGTCTGGAAAGGGGCTAGAACGAGCAGGTGTAAGCTAGAAGTCCTGAAGAGGTCTTCCACAAGGAAGCGGCCACAGCAAGAGGCACAAGAGGCACCTTGTAACCTCCTGTTGCGTTCTCCCTTGTGTCAGTAGTTAGAAATTGTGCCTGCGGCGAGTGAGTGAGACGACCCAGGCCGCGGGATCCTGAACAGACCCAGAGCGCAGGCCCGGCGAGTGAGTGAGAGTTCCGTGGCCCAGGGATCCTCTTTTGACCCAGGCTGCAGGCCCAGCAGGGAACCCTTCAGCAGAACTCCCTGCAAGGAGGCTAGAGGCAAGACCCACACAGCTGATTCAGGAGCAGAACATCTTGCCAAAGA
>NW_004524580.1:21139572-21175036 GCF_000260255.1 Octodon degus | reverse complement strand
TTGTACCACTGTTTTTATTTTTTTCTTTCTTTAAAATAAAAATAACTGATGTCAAAAAATAAATAAATAAATAAAAGAAATTGTGCCTGTGTAATTAAAGTCATTAAATGTTGAAGCTGACTTCTTTTTCTAAACCAGTGAGCTGTATTTTGAAATGTGATCAACTAGTGTTTTGAAATAATCGTTCAATTAATGTTTTAATTCCAAGTCTTAGCATATTTTCTATATGTATATACATGAATATATATTTTATATATAACAAAATACACATGCATATATAATGTATGAGATGGGAAGAAAGTAAGATGAAAAAACATATATATATTCCCTCTGCAGAGTCAGCAGTACCTTGGAACAGAACCAAAACAGAATCTGCTGCTACATGTTTTTATTATCTAGGGCCTGGAGAATGATTGGCAAGCTGAATTACAGTGGTATTATTAAAATTCATGAACCGGAGAATTACCAATGTGTAATATTCAAAAATGCAATGGGTGCTAAGTATCTTTGACATATTCCCTAAAGCTTTAAGCATCTTGGGAAAAAAATGCTCAAAGTCTGTCAGGAACATATTGGATTTTCCCCAAGCATATGGTGATGAAATAGCAGATCATCTTATGAGAAAATATTGTCATGCTGGCTTCCTGGCCCAACGTGTCACAGTCATTTTGCATTTCTGTTTTGTACTTATTGCTCCTTTGTGCCCTTTATTCAGCAATGGATTTTCTTCCTGGTCTTGCGAGAACATCATTGTTTCAAGCCCCTCTCTTCCTTCAGGCCATTGCTTGGTCTTTATTCATCCCTCCAGGGACTTTGGTTCTCTGCAATAAGGTCTGTGTACTGAGCTTGGAGCCTAGGAGGTGTGTGCTTCCATCAAGTTTTTGTTTTGACAACATTTAAAGAGTGTCTGTCTTTTACCCTTTCTGCCCTCTGTGGCTTGTGGGCTGCTGCCTTGTCCTCTTTCCGCAGTAGTTGCTGTCATCTCAGCCCTGGCTGGTGGCAAGAATAGAAGTGGTTGTTCTCTAGCTTGTATTTGGAAAAAAAAAATCCATTTTCATTTTGAGAAGGTGGTAAATGGGAAAAATATATGCCACTGGAACCCTTTACCGCATTCTCTGCTGGGTCCCTGGGGTGCTTTTTGAACACTAAGTGTGTTCCCAGAGCGGATCTGAACCACACATCCCAGTTGGTTGCAGGCAGTGTTGTGGGTTGGCACCCTCAGGAGTGTCTGGTTTGTAAGTTCAAGTTTGAATTCCTGGAACTGTTATATTAAACTATTTTTTTTTTTTTTTAAGGTCACTACTGAGCAACACATCCCTCCCTAAGGGATTTTATTGCCTTCAAGTTTCAGAATCCAAGGGCTGGCCAAATAGCTCAGTGGATTAAGGCACCTGCAAATAGACACAGGGGCCAAGGGTTCTGGGACATGCTGAGACAGCAACTGAGACTGGGCGTGGTGGCAGGTGCCTGTAATCCAGCTCTTGGGAGGCTGTAAACAGGCAGATCACTAGGAGTCTTATCTAGTAGTGAGACTCTGAACACCCTGTAGACTCTTCCCTAAAATACAAAAAGGGGGAAAAAAAAAAGAAAAGAAAAGAAAAAAGTTTCAGAATCCAAAAGGGGTTTTCTAGTTGGCTGTGAATTTCAAATTCTTTGATACATACTCCCAGTGATTATGACCCGGTAAGCTTAGAAAACTGTTCCTCAACTCAGATCCTTCTTCAGAAGTAACTATGGTGCAACATGTGGTTCCCTCCTTCTCTCCAGTGAGGACAATGGAATCCTGGTCCAACGCATTTGGGTCACAGCAAGATTTCAGTTTCATGCTAGACAACGGGCTGGGAACGCAGGGCTGAACGCTGGACTGACCCCAGAGTCAAGCCGCTCTGTGTCTGCAGCCACATCTGCAGGGCTGCATCCACGTTGCTGTGGGGAGAGTTGCGGTGAACTTTAGGTAAGGCGGAGGCCAGAACTGTAGCCCCTGCATGGCTGCAAGAAACACTGTGAGGCAAACGCTCCCCGCAAGCCAGCGAGTTCCCAGAGCAATGGTCTACATACAAACCACTCCAAAATGCCATTTCCAAAACAGTATACTTTATTTTTCATTCACCATTGAGCGGCCAGACTTTGGAGGAGATGTTTGGAAATGGAGAAACAAAAAAGAGAGAGCTTGTTGTTTGAAACCCACTACTGACTCCCGCTGGAGCTGTTTTTGGCCTTTTCTGGATTTGAAGCGATTTCTATAGATGTTAGAAAGGTACCATCGAGACAAAACCTCCTCTTCTCTAAACAGTAGTCAGCAGAAGCTACTACGCTCCCTTGACCTCCTGCCTGGATTCTCCAAGGTGGGAAGACTGCAGGAGCATCGGCTCCAGGTGACGTCGTTGAAGTGGGGCAGGCCGTTTCGCAAAGCGTGGGTTTCCTAGACTGACACTCAAAAACCAAAATAAAACTGCGCTAAACACAACTGTGACAGGGCCCTGGCTTCTTGTGTCAGCCTACCTTTCTCCTCTCGCTTCATCTCCCCAACTTCTCTGCCTCCTGGATTTAATTGACTCTTCGTGACGTTAACAAATACGGTGCATCTTTGCTTTGTAGTTTATCTTACACTTGGGATTCGGATCATGCTAAACATACTCAGAATGCTCTGTAAATGTCACTGAGCTATCTGAAATATAATACTGTTGTTGCAAACACCATTTTCTTTCATAAAATTAATTTTAAAAGTTAAATTCCACCGAATCCTTTCATTTCCCCATCTTGTACTTACTTTATTACCTCAGTTATTCTGCGCTTAGCACCTTTCGTGCTTCTATCCGAACAGGTTCTTCCCTCGATAGTGTTCTTCCGCTTGAGTTTTGCCTCTCAGAACCTTTCCGTCTCAGCTCTCCTGCTCCTGGAGCCACATCCCCACAGCTCAGAGCAAGTGGTTTATAGAGGGTGGTCGCCTGGGTCTCAGGCTGGGCTACCAGGCCAGGAGGTCATGGAAGAGCAGCTCAGCCCTTAGCTGCCAGGAAGCGGCGGAGAGCAAGAACACTGGAGCAAAAGGGAGGCAAGACCGGATGTCGATGCTAAATGACCACGGAGCACATTCAGCGCCCCTGGGTGGGGCCCAAGCCAATCAAATGGACCGTTCACTTTAATCACACCATCTTCTTATTCGCTAAAGCCCAGTTTAAAGTCATCTCTTGTAGTAAGTAGTTTTTCAAGAGCTATTTATTGAGACACTTCTGCATGCCAAACAGTTGTCGTAGAGGCTGGAGAGCCAACCGTTAATAAGGAAAACATAGTCCCTGCTCACATGGAATTTATATTTTGGGAGCTAGCAACCCTGACTGGATAACTTACAAAGTACGTAACATGCCGTGGGTTATAAATATGAGGTAAAATAAAGGAGTGCTAGAGACTAGAACGTGGCAGGAGGAAGACCAGAGAAGAGAATCCAGTATACTTTCTTTAGTGCTCCAACAGTCTATCCCTAAACCTTAAGAAATTATGCACCCTCTTCTACATGAGAAAATGGCATACATTCGTGTGTGGTGTGAGACACTTACTGATAGGAAGTTATTTACCTTTCCATTCTCTAGCGTGTTGTATACAGTAGGTGCTTAGTGATGCGATGTGCATTCAGGAACACACGGAAAGCTAGCTTTTCTCCTCACCCCTTCCTTCATCTTGGTGTGCAGGGATCTTAGGTCAAGCGTGGGAGGAGGCTGTCGTGTCTCATGATCCAGAAGCAAGAGACGACAGTGGGGTCGGAAGTCAATTCTGGAGCTGCCAAAGGCAGAGGGCGCAGCACCCCAAAGAGGCAGACTCACAGCGGAGGATCAGCGGGAAAGGCTAAAGGCAGAGGAAAAGGAGAATGAACGAGGGGGGCCTTATGGACTAGGATCCCGAACAGTGCACTGAATGTTCAGCTTTCAGGTAGCACCCCTCTAATTTAATGTGTTGGATATTGAACTGCTCTGTAATGTTGAATGGTTCACACCATTAATGAGCCACCTTGTGGGGCTGGCTTTTTGATAAAAGGGCTACCAAGACTGCACTTGTTCCATATTTTAGTGGTTTCTCCAGAAAGTTAGGGCAGGAGGGGAAGCCAGAAAGCAGCAGGCTAAGGAGGGAAAGATTCTACATAACTGACTACTAAGAAACTCACAGTTGGTTGTCATACCACAAAATTTAGAAATTATTATTTAATAGACGCATGTAGAATTTACAAGACACCACACACCTTTCTAAGTTTTTATATTAACTTGGCCCTGCAGGCTAGGTCCTTTATGATGCCCATTTTGCACATGAGGAAATAAGGACAGGGAGCTTAGGAACTTGGCTAGGGTCTGTTGGCCACACAGGGAAGGCCCAAAAGCTGTTGTTGCCATGTCCGTGCCTTTATCCACACCTCTGGGTGGTCTACAGCACAGCTGAGCCTGCGCAGAAGGCGACCGGAGTACAGTGCGGTCCTTTCCAGCAAGAAGGAAGGCTGGATGCATCTCTGGAGCTGTGGACCATGAATGTGTGTACTCTTCCTCGTATTGAGAACTTCATGACGTTGTGGATTGGGAGTGAGGACCGCATCTGAGTCTAGATGTCTATCTTGCAACTTCTAAGAGCCAACTTCTTCCCGTCCATCAGTTGTTCAGTTAGAGAGTAGGGCTGTGGTTCTTCTACTTTAAAGTCATGTTTGGAGAAGTTCTTAAATCTGCAGCCATCTTGTCTGCTTCTAGTAGCTTCTTGATGTTTTAAGTTGTCAAATGGTGGTCTGGTGAAGGCCATCTATTTATAAATGCTTTTCTAAGCCTTTTATTTTTTAGGTAAAATGTCAGAAGTGGGCCAGGGATAAAGCTTAGTGGCACAAATGCCTACCTGGTATGTGCAAGGTTCTGAGTTAGAATTCTGGTACAAAAAATAGACAAAAACTTGGAAAAATTTTTGGCCATAAAGAAGGCAATTTGTATCTTTTCAACCATGATATCAGTATTGTTTGGTAAGGTTGACTACTTTTAAATATGAATGGAAACAATTAAAAACAAATTATAAAACTTTAAGTGAGTAAATAGGGTCTTGGTTTCAAAGTACACGTCTAGAGCAGATTGCAATGCTTTTAAAGTCTCTGGAAAGCTATTTTGGTATATGTCTCCCCTTATTTTATGAGTGCTTGTGCAGAGTAAATGAGCCTTTAGAAACCTAAGTGATTTACCCAAATTTTACAGAGTTGGAAATAAAATTCTGCTTCTAGAGAATGTGGGTTGGGAAAACTCACACAATCCTTTTTCTGGCTTCTTTACTTCATCGAATTCTCTCCTGGTTTATAAAGTTGCCAGCGGAGCTATTAGACACGTCTCACTCATGAAAAGAAGTATTGATTCTTTGCTTCACCCTTTTTCTCCTCCAAAGTGAGATGTCCTTTCACTTGCATAGAAGGGAAGGGAAGGAATGAAGGATGGAAACTGAATACCGAGTGAAGAGAGAGCGGCAAGGAAGTGAAGGAATAACAGCTGTAAACTGGCTCTTGCTATTTTAGTAAAATGAACTTTAGTGAGAAAAAGTCTTTGTATTCCGAAAACTATATATATATATATAATTAATAACGGTATTTTCCCCAAAACGAAATGATCCCTGGGTTTGAGCTAGACAACAGGGGGAAGTGGGTCAGGGATGAAGGATGATGTGGTGTTTCCTGGCGTGTGGACCCACCTAGAGCACAAGCCCACTCCGAGGCTGCCTGACTATGTCACATACCTCTTGTTGCTTCCAGGTGGGGACTGGAGCTCTTGACACCTGATTCCCCGATGTTTCAAGGTGGACATCCAGATTTACATGGGAAGGCCTCCAATTAAAGTTCAGGGTCCACTTCGGCTCTTGGCATCTGTCTGCCAGAGCACATATAGCCTTTGGTCCTACAGGTATACAACACCATGCTCGCTGGCTTGACTCAGTAAATTTAGGTCCAAATGTCACACCTGTGCTGTCCAACTCAGCCTCACATAGTGCTGTACCAAACACATTTGGAATGCTGTTTGATGGCGACTTTAACGTGGCTGTCATGGATAACTGCCATCAGTATAGCCTTTAAAGGAACAGTACAGACATGCCGGCACATACCAGCCAAATAGAAGGCCTGTTTATATCACATGTTAAGGGTCAGCAAGATAGCTCAGCGGTCTAAAGTGCTTTCTTAGGCAAGTTTAGGCAAACGTGCAGGGACTGAGGTTTGGTCCCTGGCACCACATGCTGTATTAGCCCTGCCCCCAACGTGGGCTGAGCTGGCTACAAAAAACAAAAAAATAAAAAAAAATTAAAAAAGATCCCATGTTAATATCCTAGGACCTGTTGACTCACGGGAGAGTTCTCAGGTTAGGAACATCGGCACCATCCGCTCGTTAGAAGGCTGAGTCTCAGGCTCACCCCAGACTCATTAAATTCAAATCTGCATTTTACCACAATTACCAAGTGTATATGCATATTATGACTAGAAAAATATTTTCTGGAAAAAGCTCCCTGTCATCTACCATATCTTGTGTCAAATGTATTTAAGGACTTCTTTTGTACAAGGTTTTACTATGCTATTTAGGTGGGCCTGGAACTACTTTGTAGTCCAGACTGGCCTCAAACTAACAGTGATCCTCCTGCCTCAGCCTCTGAGGGCTGGATTACAGGCATGGGCCACCTCGTCCAGTATAAGTACTTCTTTTGTCACCGCTAGTAAACAATTAATTTTGGGGAGACAAAATTGACACTGAAAAAAATGGCTATTGTAAATGTTGGACAATTTCATTGGGATTAAACTGAAAAACTGATGTATCAGTAATTATAATTGGGGCTTCAGGATGACTCACATTTATTGGGTGCTTTTTATGTTCCCAATGGACTTGCCTTACAAATCTTGTTTTGTTTAGGCTTCCCAATAATGCATCACTATTTTATATACATTATATGTCTTTTTCTGTATGTCCTTCTTTGTACACATGTATGATATGTAAAACATCATGCACATGTTGTAGGTGCAAGGGCAGAGAAAGCAGAGGATTAAGTATTGCACCAGACACGAAGGGGGCAGAGAGTACCCACCTCAGACACCACACCATCATGTGTTATCATCAGATGGGTTGGTAGAGATGAGTGAGAAAAGCAGGAGAGGAGAGGAGGGAGAAAATTACTTCCAGCGTGTGAGCCCGGGAGCCTTGGAGAGGAATGTTTTCCTCCTGCTGGTATTGCAGACATCATCCATGGCTGTCTTCAGGGTCCCGTCCCGGAGATAAAATGCTTCCCTGGACAATGGGGACTGTCGGCCTCTTCAAGCTCACCCCAGACCAGAAGATGGAGCACTTTTCTCTTCATCTTTTATTGATTCATCTACCCCGAGATGAAAAAGCAAGAAAGAACATTTTTTGCCTCTGACAGCCGCCGCTTTTGCCTTTTCTTCTGAAGCAGCGAAAGGAATTAAGAACTCAGCTAACTGTAGGAAAGATGATTGAGAGCGAGGAGGGAAAAATAAAAGAGGAAAATGTCACTCAGGTTTTCAGATCCTGCCAGAGAGAAGCAGAGGGCTGGAGAGACTGTGCCACCAGGAGGACCTAGGAGCGGTTTAATGGGACTACCATGCAGTAAGCGATTGGGCAGCACGGAATGATTCTTAGTATGCATGTATGGCTAGGAATCAAGATGTGTCATAGTGCTGCCTGACACTAAAGCAGCAGCGATGGAATTGACAATCCTTCTTGTGTACTGGGACAGAACCTAGCCTAAGTGTCCCACCAGGGGACATAAGCATGAAATGACGAGCATAATGAAATTAAGGCTGTGTAGGACAATGTGGGAGACCATTACTAAGCAAGCTTGGAAATACTTTAAATTGCTCTTTGGACAAGATGTGTTAGGTTACACACAAAGCACTCACCTGGAAACTAAAGCCTCCAGCTACCTTTCCATCACGTTTTAAGTACTAGGCAGTGACTATGACAGAGATTTCTGCCAGTACTGAACTATTAGCTTTGGAAGATAAATACCTTGCAAGCAAAACAAATTAGAAAGCAAACAAAACGTACCAATGCTCATTCCACAATCTAGTGTACCATGGTCCCTACAATTTAAGCAATCTTTCCACCAGCATCATAGACAAATGTTATCAGCAGAATATGAGAATCTGTCAACATCACAGTAATTGAAAAACATCAAAACTCTTATAGATATATTGTCAAAAGTCAGTGAACATGTCTCATGAGTAATTTCCTTCATTTGAGGCTTAATTAATGCCTTATAATAATTTATTTAAAAATCTACATGGAATCACACATCTAAATTTCCATAATTATCTCTTCTGGGATAATAATAAAAAATTGCTCCTTTTAGTTGATCAGAATCTTATATCTTCTTACTGGGCACTTAGGCAACTCATGTGGCTGCTCCAAATGTAAAAACTTGGCCTAAACATATATTAAACTGAGCTCTAGCATGAAATTAAAAAAGTTATGATTTAGGATATAGAAAAATTTAAATTATGGAATTTTTTCAAAACCTTGGGCTCAGCAATTTATTATATGGAAGTCAGGGAAAATGTGCAGCGTACTGCCAAATATTTTAACTATGCAAGTGTTTTATGCCTATGATGTATTAACTAAAGCTCAATGAAAACCTTGTTCTACATAAAGCAAGCCACAAAATGGCTTTATATTTTTCTACTTAGGTCATGAGTTGGAAAAGGACTCCAGCTGTCTACCCTGGCACGGAGGCTGACTCCACTTACAGAGGAAGTGTCCACGTGGACAGGTCCACACTGGAGCACTCTGCTCCCAGTGAGGACTCTGGCAGCAGGGCAGCCGACTGCAAGGTGATCAGGAGTTCAGAATCTGGCAAGTAGGTCAGGAAGAGTGCTTTCCAAGCTACACTACTGTGCACCAGGGCAAGTTGTGCAAGGTGTGCCGCACTTCCACTTCTGTAAAGGGAGGGTCATGAGGGACGTCTCTGTTGCAAGAAAACTGGGTGGGTCAAATGAGATTGTGTGTGGAGAGGCAGGACCTAGTGTCCTCTTCCCAAGTAAATGCCCCCAAACAGCTATTTCTATTATTAACAGCAGGAGCATAAAGCCTACTGTCTGCTTTAGTCATTCAATCAACTTGAATGGATGGTTATCATTCAACTTTATCCTTAAAAAATAACATTTCTTATTTATTTCATTAAATAAGCCAAATACAATCATTATAAACTATAAATACCAATAAGAAAAAAATTGTTCACAGTGTTAGATCCAGAGAAGACATCAGTACTGTAACAGCATTACACTATACTATACTATACTACACTACACCATACTACACACACACACACACACACACACACACACACACACACACACACACAGAGGGAGTTTTTTTTTCCAGCACAAATATGTATCTCTATGATGTACAAATAATCAGACCTAAACCAAAGTAGTGTTAAAAACTATGATGTTTTGTATAATTTCTTGATTTAATTCTTGGCTTGCCATCCTCTAAGTTACACAACTTCACTGGAATTGTGACCTCTGGTATTTGTCAGCTCCAAGTGGTGAGGACGAAGGGGGAGAATTTATAGAAAGTGCAAGACCTCCACTGCAGGGTGCAGAATGTAGGTGTTGTCTTCCAATGGTTCCCTGTTAAGGCCTCTTTAGTGGAAAATTGGCCAGGTGGAGCGGGCCTTCATCCCTAACACATTTCTCCATTCTTAGCCACTTGGACTCATTATGCCTTTAATTCTTCACATGACGAGCTTTGAAATTCCTCAAAACTATAAATGACTTAGTAGTGAACAGACATGTTCAATGGAGGCAAGTTGTACCAGCAGGAAGATTCTTTTCCTGGTGTGGTAGTTGATACATTGTGTTAACTTGGCTCAATCAACTCCTTCAGTTCCAGGCATGGCCGGCAAGGCCTAACCTGGGGTGCCACTGGTTCCACCCTGGGTCCATGGGCCACCCCAGAGTGACTCAGCACGAAACATGTATATAAAGGAATTAAGGAAGGCTTCCTGGTGGCCCTGCCCCACTTCCTTGGAGAAGTCCCAGTCTTTGGAGGAGCTATGCTGGGAGCCCCGGTCTTCCCGTAGAAGGAACAGAGAGGCTTGATTGTCACCACAGCTGCTGCTCCTCCTCTACTCTGTATTGTTTTCTGCTTTTGTGAACTGCAGTCATTTGCCTTAGAGCCAGCCAAGTATGAACTGCAGCCTCCACAACTGTGAGCTAAATAAAACTTTCCTTCCTTCATTTTGAGTGTCAGATATTTGTCCCAGCAACGAGTCAAAAGCAACTAAGACATATGGATCAGATTTCATCAGGTTGGAAGTCAGACCTTGCATTGGTTTGGAGTTTTTGCAAAGCAAACAATATACTATAGAGACATCCGATAATATTACTTTATAAGGAATCACCCAAGAATCATATAGAAGAAGTACAAGAAATCTGTCCATACACTAAATACTAAAGACTCCAGCTGAGGGCCTGGGTCCTAATATCTTGCATGAATCCAGATGAAAACTTAAGGGTTCATAACAGTGCCCTCCACAAGCCCAGCTGGAGCCCTAGAGCCTGTGACAAGGTCTCATGCAGGCCCGCTTCATGGGTCTGTGCTGGAAAGGCCCAAAGGTTGGTGGTAGAAGCTAGGAAGTTTATGTCAGTGGGATGAAGGAGCTGTGCTGAGGGATCTGCACTGGAGGCAGGAAGCAAGGCTTAAGGTAAGCACCAGAGCTTCCTTGAAGGTTCCACAGCCAGCCTCAGCAGCACTGAGGTCCTGAGCTCCTCCAGCAGTGAGGAAATCTGAGTTCCCATGAAGAAAGCCAATGTGACAAGCTTCTCCTTGAGGCTGAGCAGCTCCATCTTTCTCTGCAGATCCAGAAAGCGATGCTCAAGATGAGGACTAGAGCTCTTCCAAGGCTCACTGAGAAAGCCAGCATGACAAAGTCCTCCTAGTTCAGCACAGCCCAAGAGAACTAGCAGCATCTAACAGCTCCTCCAAACCGCATCCCTGACAGCATTTTGGCAGCTTCTCCTGTTCTGCCTCTGTGCTGCCAGCAGCAACCCTCAGGTGGGCCTCCCGCAACCAGCGCCATGCCAGTTTAATTCAGCTGGGTGTAAGATGCTGACCACCTGTTAGAAACCTGCTACAGACCTGTACCTTATACTTGCTTATGCCCACCTGTTATGCTTTGAATCTTAAAATTTGATGACATGGAAGGACCCTGAGTGGTCTATCTAGTAACAGTTACCAATGCAGAGGAAGTTAATTTGGAGCCCTAACTGAATTACTCATGTTCTCTAGTTTTAGAGGAAGCCACTGAATGATCTGATAAAAAGTTTCATATACCATGGTCTGAAGTACTTTAGAATTTTTTTTATGGCTTTGCTTTTATGCCCTTACAGGATTAAATACCTTTCCATCAAGTTGGTATTTTTGTCTCTTATTTGTCAGTACAAAGTGTGTTAAGGCAAAAGATGAAAGAAGTGAACTAAAAATCTGAAATCTCTCCAGTGATGGTTACAGCAGAATTCATTCATTACAACTTTATAATTAACACCCTTGATGAAATACACATATTTAATGAGTTTTTGGAGAAGTCTCTCTTTCTTCATTTTCTCCTTTTTGAAGGATAATTCATTTAACTGAAACAGACCATGGGAAGGAAATGTACCCAGGCTTGAAATTTTGTTTGGAAACATTTTAAGTTCTGCCTTTCCCAAAATATAGATTGTGCAATTAATGAGGAACTTGGCTAGAGCAAGATTGTTGACAAAATGTAGCTAGACGTTTTGAACTATTTTTAGTTATGCTTTTTGTACTTAATAACACTTAACATGAACACTTACATGAAAGTTGTTCTTTTAGTCTATAATGAGAAAGTAGCTGGCATTTCTTTTGAGAACTATCCAGCGTTTAAAGAAAAACAACAAACCAAAACCAAATAACAAAGCACCCTATACTCAGCATAAACAAATGTCCTTATGTATCTTCATTCATTTTATGGGGGGGTGAAATTGTGTTAAGTTATATAAAACTTTATTTTAGAAATTCATTATATATAATATTATTCTGAAGAAGTAAAAAAAAAATCTCATTTCTAAAATATTTCAGTTTTTCTTTTTTTTTTTTTTTTTTGCTTTCAAGTGTATCAAAATCCTGAAAATAGCCTACTAAGATCTTATATAGTAGGGAAATTTAAGGGAATAACTATAATAAATATGAATGATTCTCAGACATCACTGTCAGCCAAAACGGTCCATCCAAAGTCCTTGCATGTAGATGGGTTCTTCTCCTCAATAGATTGCTCCCACGTCATCTACCTCTCATTGCCTGCTCATCATTGGTAAAAGACAGTTTGTGTCTTGTCCTGGTCAAGTGCCACATGTCTCCGTTGGGCGGACGCAGTCATGAGATACCGAGCACTGGACACTTTTGTGGTGACATCTCTCTTTTTTTTTCTTGTCTCTTGTTTTCATTTATTACCCAACTCCCCTTTTTTTAAACAAACATTTACTTGAGAGACAGTATGGCAGTAATTGGTTTGACATGACAAGCAGTATGTATTTCGAAGACCAGAATGATAGGCATTCCAAGCATTTCCCTAGTATTACACACTGCTATCTTCAGTGCAGTTGCTTAGTTCACAGGTATCAGCATATATAGTTAGTCAGGGTGAGAATCCTACCAATTAACTGCTAGTTTCAAAAACCTGCTGAAGATTCTTGGGATCATTGCCTTAGCCATCTTGTGCATATAAATGGATGGCTTTGCCCCTGTCATAGCTTTTCTCCTTGCCTTCTCTTCATCGACATCTCTGACTCTATCACCAATGAGCAACCCAGTTCCCACAAGGCTTTGGGACAGCCTCGTCAGAGCGGGCGGGTGCTGTGATTCTGGATGGAGCTTGTCCTGCTTCCCTTGCGAAGCCTGAATCTCCCGTTGACCAACTTCACTGAAGCCTGGGTTCTTCCCCCTGTTCTCAGATCGGATCTGCACTCAGAGTCTAAGCAGACACCTGCAACTCCAGGCTGTCCAGAGTACGGCAAATCCAAAGCCCTCTCGGCAGTCCAGCGCATGACTCTTCCAGAAAAACAGAAGGGCAAAGATACTCTTTTCCTGCTGCAGACAGGACTGGACCAGGAACTGAGGGAACTCTAAACAGGGAAGGAAACAGCAACAGAGCCATCCGCTAGGCAGCCCAAGGGGGGGCCAGGATTGCCTCCCTCTGTTCCTTTCTGTTAGATTAAAATGCAAAATTTTCAAGGAGTGTGATTGTGTGCTTCACTTATAGTTCAGTCCAAGATAGCTCTTACTGGCAATAATAATAACAAAATAAATATATAAGAATGAAAATTAAATAAAAACCCTCCTATCCCATCCTCCTCCTTCCTGACCCCCATCCCATTTCCTTTCTTCTACTCTGTTGTCTCAGAAGTCCCTGCCAACGAGTCCTTCCCGTGGTCGGATTGCGCGAGCGAGCGACCGCACTGTCCCACAGCACTGCTCCTCCCGCTCACGACCCTTGCCGTCGATTCCTCTGCTAGCATCTGCTTGCCTAGCCATGAGCTCTGTGCAGATGGAACGTGCTCGGTCTTGTTCTGCGGAGTCTCCAGTGGGTAGCACATAATCTTATAAACTTAGCTCTTATGTGTTATGATCTCTAAGGAAAACGACAGCGATATAAACATAAAGACCCTGCAGGGATCCAGCCTGAGGAATCCCTCCGCAAGACTGATGAATTGTTTACTTGCATGAAGTAATTCCCATTGCTCCTTGCTAAATTGCCTAACCTTAAACTGGCCGAGACTTGTTGTAACTAAAATAAAGGGAGGCAATGCTGCTTTATGGATTGGGTAACCTGAGTCACAGAATCTAGTTCCTATATTTACCAAGACTCTGTACTGCCTTGAAGAGGTCTGGGAGCATCTTGGAGCGGCAGCATGGTGGTGCTTGGCTTCAGTAGCCTCCCACCTATCATGGCAACTGGAGAGTTGTGCTGGGTTAGAAGCAGTGGTTCTCCAGCCAGTAAAGCCAAAGAAACTAGCACGGGCTGTGTTCTCATGGGGTCTTCTTCTGTGGCAAGGAAGATCGACTCCCAGCAAATGAACACAGACCACAATTAATGCATTTGCACCTGGAAAAACTGGTGTCAAGTAGGAGATCAAAAGGTGATGAAAGGTAAAGAGGGTGGGCCGGCCAAATAGCTCAGTGGATTAAAGATCCTGCAAGCAAGTGCAGCGGTGGGGGAGGGGGGGTTTCAATTCCTGAGCCTGCCCTGCCGGCCCAGCATCCCCCCCTCAAGGTGCACTGAGACAGCAATTGAGATTGGCCTGTAATCTCAGCTCTTGGAAGGCTGTAACAGGTGGATCACTACGAGTCTGATCTAGTAGTAAGAACCTGAACACCCTGTAGGCCCTTCCCTTAAAAAGTACAGAAAAAAGAAAGAAAGTAAAGGGGGAACACAGGACGCGTGGCCCAACATTATTAAGTAGAAATAGTAGGGGCCGGGTGTTCATAGGTAGGAGAAGAGCTGGTAGAGTAGTTAAGATAGGAGCTGCTCATGTCTCTACAACAGCATCTTCCTCCTGTGATCTCAAAGGAGTCCACTGTGGATGAGGAAGAGGATGCCAGGGAAAACACAAGGTTTGAGAGGCAGATGAGGCTCCATTATGCGGAACTGTGGAGCTGCGGGACTTGTCTGCATGCAGATTTCTGGTCTGCAACTGCTGGCTTCTTGCCTGAAGACTAGTTTTTGAGGATATAATAGAAAAAACTTAAAAGCATTTCATTGAACAGGAATGTGCATTTCTGTTGGGGAAGGGAGGCAGCCATGGCATGGCCAAATGCACTTTTCTATAGCTACAGGGCAGAGAATAGAGTGGAAAAAGGATAGCAGAAGGAGAGATTAGTCAGCACCAGTGGTCTATGGAAGAAATAACAAAAGCCTGGGCCAAGATGGTGGCAAGAATAATGAAAGATTAGTAGACAGGGTATGAAATATTTTCAAGATGGAATTTGTATTATTTTTCTCAAGATTGGGGAACACAGAGGGCAATTCAAGCTTGTCCTCTAGGCTTCTGCTGTGAACAACCCTGTGAATGTGGTTTCACATTGTCACTGAATGATATGACAACAACAGAGGATGACTGGATTAAGGCTTGGGCAGGTGGGTTTCACAGATATTAATAGGAGAAACCTCTTATAATGAGATTTTTAAATAGCAAGATACTTTATAAAAGGGTCTGTGGAGAGAAAATTTTAACTCTCGAAGTTTATAAGCACCAGTTTATGTAGTCTGTATTTTTAGTCATAAGGTTTCTATACAAAAGCACAAAGAAACCCCTCAAAGTGTGATGAGATATGGTTGCAGGGAAGGGCTATCCTCACATACTAGCTGAGAGAGATGTCATCATGATTCATTCAGCTATGTGACTAAATTCAGTGACAGTACTGTCATGACCTTGATGGGGACTTCTGAGTGGTTGAAATTATAAATGTTAAGTTCACACCAACCACGAGTATGTTCATGGTGGGGATCAGGAGCAGGTAGGTCTCGTCTCAGTGTCAACGCCAATGATGTTTTTCAGTTGTTCAGGGGACTGTACACAGACTGCATATAGATTTGGTGCAACTGTGGTACCCATCAGGCTTCTACATGTGCCACAGATGCAAGACGAAACTGTGGCCTCCGCAAGTATTTGCTGGCTCGCTGCATCTTTTGGGCATGGACTGCACTCCATGCATTGGACAAATGCTTCAGCATGGGCGGCACTGGGATAGCAGCTCACACCCTGCGAAGCAGAACAGGAGCTGACTTTGGAAACAACGATCTGTGCAAGTAGAACCGGGACCAGATTCCAAGAGCTTCAATCCAATGCTGCCATTGTTTCTTCTCTTGACAATGATATTTGAGCTCAAGCCAGCTGATAAAGACTTCTGAGATGTCAGTGCAATTTTGTCCTGGGAACCACTAGATATAGAAAAGCCCAATTAAGTCTAGCAAATTTTGTAGGTCTGGCTGAGCCAATTGCCATGAAAGTGGATCATACGATTGTTTTAGGTGATGTGTGGATTGTTCTCAGTTTCTTCTACCTTCTTAAATATACAAACACTGTTTGCTTTTGTTCACCAGTCTCAACTTGGTAAGGCTCTGTCATGCTTCCAACTGCTTTCCAGATTTTTCCAGAAAATGAGACCCTTTACCTTTTACCCTAGAGGAAATTTAGTCACCTTGTGAAGCACTGAGAGATTCCACAGAGGTTTGGATTCATTAGCGTCGGAAGGTTTGTTGAACAGTGGGGGCGGGGGGTGCCTTCAACCTTTCTCAGGTGGCAGGACAAAAATGTTTTTGTATGATTTTAGAGACAAACAACCAAAGACTCTGGCCATGAATAACGACAGAACTAATCATCACAATGCGAGAGCAGTGAGGGGATGATTTGGTGAAATCTGGCTGAGAGTCAAACTCAAGTTTTTTATTTTAGTAAAAAAGCAGACCACTTGTGATTTTTATGATTTAGACATTTGGTCAAGAAGTATATACTGCTAGGCAGAAAGGAATCCAACCAAATTATTTTAAATCTACCCTACAGTACTTGCTGAGGGTATGAAAATTAACTAAGGTGACAAGCGGATGGCTATTTGTTCTTTAGTGTTTTCTGGACTCAGAGAGTTTTGCGGAGATATTTGAGGTCAGATAATCTGTGCGATCTCAAATCCTTTCACGTTTAGAGTAGCATACTTTTTCAGAGAAACAGTTTTATGTTAGCTCCAATATAAAGCCTTTAGAAGCAGTGAGGCCAGTGTAGGAGAAGTGAAGAGTTGAGAGCCTGTTCTCTTTCGCTTGTGTTTCCTTCCATCCATCTGGTCTGTCCATGATGGGCCTAACCTGGACCTCCCACCCACCTGGTGTACTCATATGTGTTCTAAAGACTCAGTTAGGAAATCCAGTCTCCTTATTTTATAAGCAGGGGATGAGAGGACTTGCCCAGAACCACACAAGTAGTACTCGAATCGGCTCCCTCCGCAGTGCTCTTTCCTCTGAGCCACACTTGGCGAGTGAGGGGTAAGCCTCTTGCTTCCCTGGCTGTTCCCTAACCCCTGGCACTTCCCACATCATCAGGGTCCTGTGCATTACTTACTCCCCATGTCATTCAACACATTCTATTCCCAGCATTTCAGTTCTCAAGACAGGTTAGTGGAAGACACACTGGCTTGCGTATACCAGTGACAGCCCAGATGAGAACACTGGCCACACCTTTCTTAGGGAAAACCCACAGGGGCCACTGCCCTAGCACTTGCTTGGTGAGGATGGGTTCTGTTCCATCAGCAATGTTGGGAAGATCTGTCTTGTCCTCTTGTGTTTTAATCTTCTCTGGCCATGAGTAGTAGAAAGAGAAACTTCTTGGAAGGATCAGGTTATTCTGAGCTGTGACTGTCTTTCTCAGAATTGATGTTGTGCTTGGCCTTTGATAAGCGGTAAATGCTCATACCCTGTCCTTCTGGACTTCAAATCATGTGTAGTCAATAGATCCTTACAAAGCACAAGAGTGCTTTATATGACTATGTAGTTTCTATGTTTCCCTGAGGCTTAGAGCTAGATACTATTTCAAGAATTTCTCATCTAAGTTTTTCTCTTATAGGTGAAGAAACTGATGCTGAGAGTTCCAAGGGCTGGATCTGGGTCTTTAGTAAATCAGCTATTTTGAGGAGAGAACATGATTCTCCTTGTGTGAGAACTATTGCTTATCCTACTCCTTACTTAGGTTGATTTGTTTGAAGGACGACTCATTGTACTGGAGGCGTGGCTTTTAGGTGGTCAGGTTGGGGAAGGTAATTGGATTGTAAGGGCTCTAATTTCTTCAGTGGATTAATTTAGTGATAGAGTCACAGTTTGTGTGCATTATCAGGAAGGGACAGAAGTATAGCAGGTGGCCACTAGCTGAAGGGTGTGGACGATGGGGCCAGGAGCTCACTGCATCAAGAGAGAGAGACAATCAGTAAACAAAGCAGCAGGAGATGTACAAGGTGTCAAGATGGCACAGACAGGAAGTGCCTGAGTCTGCAGAGGCCGAGGGAAGCTCCACACAGGAAGTGACAGATATGCTGGGTGGTGAAGAATGAGTCACTGTTTGTTAGACGGAGGAGAGGGGTGAGTGTCTAAGGCAATGACATGTGCAAAGGCACAGAAGCACACCCCAAAGAAACCAGCAGTATCTGTCAGCACAAAGGGCTCTGAAGGCTCAAGGACACATGGCCACCCAGCCTTTCCATTCTAGAGGACACAGCCTTGGGTGTGGTTGTGCCTGCCCACCTTGCCAAACCCTGCTTTACTGGCTACATTTTGTCCCTGGGTCATGCAGGCATGATTCCAGTTCAGAGCAGCTGTACTTACTGCTTCTACTTCTGGAACATTCTTTGTCATTTTGTTGCACGCCTGGATCCTTCTCATTGTTCAGACCTTATGTCCTCAGCAAGGCCATTCATGGTCATCTTCCCCGAAGCAGGTCCTCCAGTTTCCTAGCACACTGTGTATCACAAGGAAGGCATTGTGACTGGTAATTACCTTTCTTGTCTCCATATTCACTACTTACCCAATTTTCTGGAAGGTGAATGAGCCATGAGGGTGCCGGATGATAATTACATACCACCTTGCTTCTCTTGTGTCCGTAGTCCCCCGATCAGGCACTCTGCTGCTGTACCCAGTTGAAAGTGTTGAGTGAAGAAATAAGAATATCAAACAAGATTAAAAACTTAGGAAGACATTGTTTTGATTATCTTCCATTGGTTTCTTCAAGCCCAGTTTCTGCTCTTTGGTATCCAATTCTGTCATGGAATGCTCACCTATGTGACCTGCATTATCTTCTCTACATTCTCTCTGTGCTGAGTTCAACTGATAATAAGCTGGTAAAAGGAAAGGAGCATCCACTGGAGGGACCTCAACTATCACCCCCCCTTTGAAGGTTCTATGCAAGGACCAGCTCCATGCAGGCCCTCTTCTCCTTAGTACTTTGGGCCTGGGAGGTGGGCGGTGACATCTCCTATCTTCCATGTCACCATCCCTTGCAGTTGTTTCTCTACACCTACAGCTTTGTAGGTAAATGAGCCTCTCTTTGACTTACCTGTGCCAATTTATTTCCTGCCAGAGTCCAGACAAATATGAGAAGGCTGGGAGCAGATCCAAAAGAACCTCATATGCACAGAGGGAATGTAGAGAGTATTCATTTGGCAATGGAGCAGCATTAAAGATGAATGTTTGTGCAGGTGCTGGGGTTAAAATTCCATCCTAAACCAGGCATGGTGGCACACTCTATTAATCCCAAAACTCTTGGAGGCTGAGGTAGGAAGACTATGTCTTAAAAAAGGGTTGGAAATGTAGCCCTGTGTGAAAGTCCTGGGTTCTATCTCTTGTATATATAAAAAAAAATTCCTACCATCTACAATATTAGGGGACCACTTTTGAGAGGTAGTGAGATTCTAAAAGTGGCTCCCTCAGGAGTGGGATTAGTGTCCATAGGAAAAAGGATCAATCACAGAGAACAAGCTAGTCTGTTTTTCACTAAGCGGGCACCCTGGGAGACGACAACCCTCTAGGAATCAGTAGGCAGACCCTCACTAGAACCTGACCGCATGATGATTCTCCAGAACTGTGACAAATAGATGCATGTTGTTGAATATCCAGCCAATGTCAAGGCAGCCAGAATGAAGGCAGCAGGTGTTCTGTGCAACCCAAGGGTGAGGCGGAGCATCCAGGGTCAGCATTCAGCATGTTCTCCCAACTTTAGTGGTGCCACAGAGCGTTTGAGTATGTCCCACTATTTCTGCATGTCTCTGTGTTTGTAAATTAGATACAAGTGCGCTCACACCAATCACTTTTTATAGCATACGATATGTGTATAATATAAATTCATGCAAAGGTAAAATAAACTATAGTTAAAGCACTTTACAGTTGCTTTCAGTTCTCCCCTCACTAAAAGTAGTGTTCTGTTTGCTTAGTTTTTAAGTGTCATTTAAAGTAGCATAGCTACTATCTAATATACTTGGGGATGGAATTCATTGCTGAGGAAATTATATATAAGTCCATATTCTGCATCGTCTTCTTGGGTAGGTTGGGCTGATGTCTTGTCAGATCTAACTGTAGTATAAGTGTGGTAAGAATTCAACACGACAGAGCAATTCTATTAAGCAAGGGAACTCCTCATATGGGTTGTTTGGTCACATTATCTTTGACCCATGAATTCGCCGGGGAGTCTTTTTAAGTTTGTCACCCATTTGGGGATATTTTTAATAATAAAAATTGAATGAGAATTACACATGTTCCCTTAACCAGTTGCATATCATGATTAATGAAACCAAACAATTTAAATCGTAAAGGGACCCCTGTGCACCCCTCTGGGGTGTGGACCCCATCTCATCCTCATGCAGGACTCTCCACAGACTCTGCATGAGGGGTGACCACTAGCATATGGCTACAGAGTGTCGTATCAGAAGAGCTTAATTGCTTATTCTCTATGATGGATATAAATGGATATAGTAGCTCTAATATTTCTCCTGTCTCCTCTATTGATTTCTGAGGACACCTGCTGGGATTCATGTTCCATGCTTGTGACTACTGCTGTGGCTGCAGATGAAATTTATAAGTAGAGGACGAATTAGTTAGGAGGCTGGACTCATACTAGCCATGCGATCTTTATTACGTTCCACTCAGAGCCTTGACTTCTTTCCATGATACGTTTCTTATTCTTTTGTATATCTCTAGCAAAGCAAACGAGAAGGTAATGATGATATGTAATTTGGCTGCATCATTAAACACAGATCAAGAACTTTGGAATTTTAGGGAGCATCTTAAGCTCAGATAAAGGAAAGTCTAGAGTATTTCTAGTCACAGTCTAAATAAATTTCAGATCATTTCTGTAAGATCAGTATGATTTTTACTTTTTTTTTTTTTCTTCAATGAAGGAACTTGCTTGGGAAAACCCAGGAACTTGTCTAGGAACTTGTATGTGACAGAAAATGCTTGGATTTACTTCCGGCTCTGTTTGAGCCCAAAGAATTTATGCTTAATGTATCATACAATGCCTAGAAAAGAAAATCTGGGAAGCTTTTGTAGGTGGCATTGGCTTTCTCAATATGATAGGAAAGAGTTAGTGTACTAAAGGCTGTATTCACATAACATAGGGTGAGAAGAGCTGACCATCAAATTTGAAGGCAGAGTGCTTTTGAAGTTTTTCTTTCATACATCTATAATTTGAAGCTATACTTTCTGCTCTTCTCATTAAAAATAAGGATCCAAATTCTCCCCATATAGCAATGTTCCTCTTCTGCTATCATGCTTCCTCGTAGCTCCTTCCTCCTCAGCTGGTGGTACTTGGCTGGGTGCCAGTGAGCAAATGTTTGGAAAAGGGGGAAAAAGAGAGTGTGCGGCCACTTTATTTGTTTAGTTTTAGTTAATTGTCCTTGGACCTCACTTGCAAGGTGTTGACATGAATGTCAACTGTATCAAGGGCCTGAGGGAGGAAATGACAGGAGTTGACTCAAGAAAGCACATGATGGAGGATTACTCAACTGCATGATGGGAAAAGGTGTGGTTTCTTTGTACAGGGACCTGGATGAAGATGTCTGGCTTGCTAGATGGCTGGAGGACAGCAGTCACACTTACTGTGGTACACTGAGCACTATCGTGTATGTGGAATGTCTCCGAGTCTTGAGTTTTACCAGTATTGTTGCCTTTTATAACGATTAACCAAAGGGTCCCAGCCACCAAAAAGGCCCAGGTGTGGGGCTGGTTGTTTAAATGAAGGTAACAGGATGAAATGGCTGGAAGAATAAGTGAGATAGAGAGACAGGGCAAGTACTAGAGTAGTAGCCAAGAGGCCAAGAAGTAGACCTAGAGTCAATTAGAAAGCATGAGTGTGGGGTAGAATAGGTCCTTCTGTGCTATTGAAAGGGAAATCAAAGTTTTAAATAAAGCCTGCCCAGAATGCCTGACGAAACCAGATGGATATGTCCAGACAAGCCTGATAACTGAATATGCCTTCCTTTGTGTAACCCATGCTTGTTTAACTGATGGCCTTGCAATGTAACTTGAGATATTTTAACCCTCTTAGCAACCATGATGTCATCCAGCCCTCCAATCACAATATGCCAAATCTGCTTTGGTAGGTTTGTTTGCTTTCCCTATGAAAACCCAAACCCCCCCATGGGTGGGGCTCTGACTCTTTGAGAGAGATCCCACCAGTGTATAAACTGCCTCCTAAGCCCTCTTAGTGCCATTTCTCCCTGTGCTTAGTTTATTTCCTGTAGCATCATAGTGCTTTTTTATTTATTTATTTTTTTACACTTTAAGACATTTATTTATTTATTTTTTTAAATTTTACTTTAAAGAGAAAAAACAAGAACAAAGACAAAAACAAAGAATAAAAAAATACAGAATTTCAAGAATAGAAAAATGACAATGGCTGTTACATGACATATTGTTATTATCAAATTTGTTGCTCAGATTACCAGATATAGGCATGCAAGACTGATCAAACATTTGAACCTTAATTCCTCCTTTCAATAAACCAATAGAAATTTATCCTACCTCTTTAAACTGGGCTTTCCTTCCTATTGGTATATCACCTCCAGAGAAGGCAGGCAGAGAAATAAATTGCTTGTTTGTGAAAAATATATTTAAAAAGTGATATTCTAAGATTAGAGGGAAAACAAATAAAATTTCATGCCTACAAATCATTTCCTAGTAATCCACTGAGATGTGGTGGGAAATACAAAATGTTGTTAAAAATGCAAAAACGTGGCACTTTTCACTTCCTTTCTGTTATTTCTGAATGAATAAGTCAAGCAGTTTACATTATTGAATACTGGGTTTTATGGAGACTTGAACAGTTTTGAAAGGCGGTAGCCTTCTTGATTAAGCCCACAGGGTGGAGCGTTTCTATTGGCCATGATTCATATGCTGTGGATCTGCATACACAAAGGTCCACGTGCCCTGGCACTGGGGACAAAGCACCATGGCTGGGCTCCACACGCAGAAGCCTCTGAGGCCTCCCACTGAAAATCCTTCATGAAATCACTAGATGCATCTGAGGGAGAGGAGAGGACGGGAGACTGGAGGTATGAAAACACTGTGTTGTTAGAACTCAGGAACCCTTGAGATCTGTCAACTTTCTCTTACACACAGGTCTTGCCAATATTAAATTCCATTATTGTCTTGTTTCCTCTGTTGCTGTGTGAAACCAACCATGTGAGTTTCCAACTCAACAATGCATTGTTCACGCTCTTTCCTCCCCTCCCCTTTCTTTCCCAGCGTTCTTCACTCATTAGTGACCTGTACTGCTTGGTGAAGATGGTCTGCTCCCCTGCTTTCCTGGGAAGCTTTGTTTCAGGTTAGCTTCCATATTGTCCCCTCAAGTCTCTGTTTCATTGCACTTTTAGTGGGCTTGCCTTCCCTCTGCCTGGGTGCTCGCTCATATTCCACTCTTCTTCTGTCTTCCTTCCTGCTGGTATTTCTTCTATGCAGACCATACTCAGTTCCTCCTTTCATTTAAAATGTTTACTCTTAAAACGCTGGCCCTATTTCTCAAGACAAATTCCCCTTTTATCTAATAACCTGTATTCCTAACATTTTTAAGGGTGCATATTTTAAGATTATCCAATGTACTTCGTGACTCATTGACTAATTTGCTGTGTACTTCCTTTCATTCTTTCAGCACAACATCAGGGATGGTTGAAGAACACAGGAATGCTTAGTTTGGAGAAAAGAAGATTCAGCTACATAGGGAAAGAATTACTTATTTTATAAGCCTACAGTGAAGAAGTAGAATTAGTAAGTGTCATGGCTTGGGGTTTGGCAAGGGAAAGCAATACAATACAAGACATATTTTGTAATATTATTTTATAATGAATCACCCAAAGAATCATAAAGAAAGAGTGCAGCAAATCTGTCTGCACACTATAGATCAAAGAATCCAGCTGAGGGCCTGGATTCTAATATCTTGCATGAGTCCAGCCGAAAACCTAAAGTTCATAACAATGCCTCCTGCAACTGGAGGCTTTGAGCCCATGACAGTGTCTCATGCAGGCCTGCTTCATGGATCTACACTGGAGAGGTCCAGTGCTCAGTAGTGGAAGCTAGAAAGTCTATGCCAGTGGGGTGAAGGATCTGTGGTAGCAGGCTGAGGAATCTGAACTGGAGCTAGGAAGAAAAGTTTAGGGTGAGCACCAGAGCTTGCCCAAAAGTACCTCAGCCATCCTCAGCAACAGTAAGTTCCCAAGCTCCTCCAGCAATGAGGAAAAGCTGAGTCCCTATCAGGAAAGTAAGCCAACACAACAAGCTTCTCTCCGAGGCTGAGCAGTGCACCATCTTCCCCAGAGTCAGGAAGCGATGCTCAAGGTCAGAACCAGAGCTCCCCACAAATGAACCACAGCCATTCTCAGTGACAACGAAAGTCCCGAGCTCCTCCAGCAATGAGAGCAGCCAAGTTTGCCAGGAAATCTAGTATGGAAGGTCCTCCAGGTGAACAGCCCAAGTGAGCCAGCAGCTTCCAACAGCTCCAACAGCTTCACCAGACAGCCTCCCTAATAGCCTCCTGTGCAGCTGGCAACAGCCCTCAGGCCTCCCACACCCAGCCCTCAGGCCTCCCACACCCAGCACCACACTAGTTCAGTTCAGCTGGATGTAACAAGTTGACCACCAGTTAGAAATCCACTACGGTAAGTAAAAGCTACAATGAGCAAATTTCAATGCAATATCAAAAAGTATTCTATTACTGCCCATAAATCTCCAGAGATAGGTAGCAGCAAATTTCCTGTTACTGGAGGTATTCAAGCTTGGGGAGATTGTTGTAGGATACATTGAGGCATCAGATGAGCTCTTAGATCAAATGCATGCTTCTGCATCCTTGCATACTGTGATTATCATCTATAAATCATTTTCAAGTTCACTTTCATTCGACCTGATTGCTGCATAAGCCATTTCACAGTTCATGCTATATTTATTTGTGTGTGTGTGTGTGTGTGTGTGTGTGTGTGTTTGTATACAACAGTAATAATTGTAGTTACGAAAATTTTTTAGTGGTGCTTTGTGACACCGCTCCTTTCAGTTCTGCCGATCCGCAGCCTAAGAGGCAGTCATGGCACCTAGCCGGAATGGCATGATTAGGAAGCCCCCTTTCCACAAGGACTGGCAGCAGCATGTGGCTACCTGGTTCAATCAGCCAGCTCGGAAGATCCGCAGGTGCAAGGCCTGGCAGGCAAAAGCGCGCCACATCACCCGGTGTCCACGTCCGGACCCATCCGGCCCATCGTGCGCTGTTCCAGGTGCGATACCACACCAAGGTCCGAGCCGGTGGGGGCTTCAGTCTGGAGTAGCTGCAGGAGGTAGCCGGTATTCACAGGAAGGTGGCCCGGACCTTGGGCATCTCGGTGGACCCAAGGCGGCAGAACAAGCCCACCGAGTCCCCGCAGGCCAATGTGCAGCGGCTGAAAGAGTACCGCTCCAAGCTCATCCTCTTCCCTAGGAAGCCATCAGCCCCCCAAAAGGGAGACAGCTCTGCTGAAGAACTCAGATTGGCCACCCAGCTGACAGGACCTGTGACGCCCACTGGCAACGTCTACAAGAAGGAGAAGGCCAGGGTCGTCACGGAGGAAGAAAAGAACGTCGAGGCACTTGCCGGCCTGCGCATGGCCTGCGCTAACGCACGGCTCTTTGGCATCGGGGCGAACGGAGCCAAGGAGGCCGCAGAGCAGGATGTTGAGAAGAAAAAGTAAAACTGTTGGGATCTTGTAATAAGTGCTCAGAAAAGCTTAATTTTTTTTTAGTAATACAAAGTATCCTCATTCTTTTTCATTCACTGAGTTATTATCATTGTTTGGTGAAGATTTTTTGGGTAGATATATGAATATCTTTCTATCTAGCTATGTATGTCTGGAGGTTTATTTTTGTTGTTGTTGTTGTTGTTGTTTTGTTTTTGAGACATGGTTTCACTATGTAGTTTAGGATGGCCGTGAACTCTCTTATGTAGCCTAGACTGGCTTTAAACTCAGGATGACCCTCTTGCCTCAGCCTTCCAGTGCTGGGGTATTAGGCATGTGCCACCATGCCTGTCTATCCAGCTAAACATGTATGTTTAATAAATGGCCTCTACATCATCTTGTGCCATGCAGCTTAGCTTCCTTCGCCAGGGGATATGACGGGAAAATACAGTTCGAATCTAAAAAGTTCCTCCAAGTCTCCTGCGTTTAATTCTTGGTCACCTTCTTTGGTTCTCTTAGGAGGAGGTGGGACCTAGTAGAACAAAGTGACATCATTGAGGGTGTATGCTGAAGGGAATGTTGGAACTGTGGTTTCTTCGTCTCTCTTCTTTGCTTCCCAGACACCAGGAGGTGACACGTGCTCCTACCGAGGTGTTCTCTCTGCCACAGACTCAGAGTGACCAGGCCTAGAAACCATGGTCCTTGTCCCCTGAAAGTATGAGCCAAGTAAATGTTTTCTGCTCATCAACTGCTATGTCAGGCGTCATTTCCCGGTGACTGCAGTACCACCGTTGTGGACACTGATTTACACAACTTACCTCCTTCCAGGTCACTCTATAGTTTTCCTTCTCAGCTTTGATGACAGCATAGAATTCAAAGCATAGAATTCTGTTCCCCTAAAGGATAGGTGAGCAGATATGGTCCCTAAGGTCTCTGTCCTAACCAACACCATGACATGTCATCAAAGCATCCATAAAGCACACAAAATGAGAGACAAATATGTCTATCTAGGGACACATTTGTCTATCTTCCGGTAAAGCTGTCTGCACTAAATTTGAACGTCTTGAATATTATATCGTCTGACTTTTCCCAATGATGAAAATTCATTCTCATTGGGAGCTGCACAGAACAAAGTGGAGGTTAAGATTCAGGCCATGAGCAGTTATTTACTGATCCTTAAAATAATGTGTTACGGACGCACCTTGTGTTCCCTTCCACGGGGAGGCAGAGCAAGCTGAGCTCTTCCTCCCTCCCTAACTGCATGAGGGAAGAGGAGGCGGCTTGTTGTGCTTATGCAGGATGAGGAGAAGGGGCGCGTTCTGTTCTCATCCTCTTTGAGAGCCAGCGGCCTACCTAGGACGTGTACTTCTGCCCATTCTGTGAGAAGGTTCGATAGATCTCAGCCCTGCAGGATGGGCAGTCCATCTAATCCCGATTATCACTGTGAGAAAGGTCACTTGCTTTCCCTGTTCAGCTATAATTTGCTTGTCCCAACAGCAACTTTATCAATAAATAAAGATACTATGCTGTTCTCTAGCTTGTTTTGCTCATTGGTGCTATTTCTCATTTGGTTTAGGCACACAAAGTAGATTGTTGTGTGGAGTCCTCACATTAACTAAACTTGGATTTACCATAATTCATTTAGCCACTTCAGACTCTTCATTGCTGGCTCTTTCTGCTTCTTTGGTGAACCACTCATGTAAAGCTCCCGGACTAATTCCATACTCCCTCACTTTTCATGACACCTTGTAAAAGATTACAGCTTGTGGATATTTTTTTTTTTTTCTGCATTTTAGGGAAAGGTCTACAGGGTGTTCAGGGTCTCACTACTAGATTGGACTCGTAGCAATCCACCTGTTTACAGTCTCCCTAGAACTGGGATTACAGGCGTGTGCCACCATACCCAGTCTCAATTGCTGTCTCCGCATGCCCCAGGGGGAGGGCAGGCATAACAGGCCAGGGGATTGAACCTCCAGCCCCTGCTTACAGGAACTTCAATTAACGCTGAGCTATTTGACGGGCCCTCCAGCTTGTGGATATTTAAAATCTCTCATACCTGTCTCTAGAGATGACCCCCACACTCTCTATATCCTCATCTATTTCTTCTTCATTTCTTACCTGATACCACCAGTTTACCATTCCTGCAGCCTGGCTTTGAAGGCCAGATACTTGGAATGCATTTGTTCAAAACGTTTCATAGATCTCCATCACCATCAGATAAAGAATAAGTCCTTTAAGGCTACTCAAAGTGTTCTATTTTTTAAATATTTTTTTGTGTATTTAGTACAGGGTCTACAGGGTTTCACTACACAGATCAGAGCTGAAACTCTCCCCTTATTTTTTTCAATTTTAAGGGAAGGGTTTACAGGGTGTTCAGGGTCTCACTACTAGATGGGACTCGTAGTGATCCGCCTGTTTACAGCCTCCCAAGAGCTGGGATTACAGGTGCGTGCCACTATGTCCAGTCTCAATTGCTGTCTCAGCATGCCCCGGGGGCAGGCCGGCGCGGCACACCGGGCATTGAACTCTGTCTCTGCATCTGCCTAAGTAGATGCTTTAGTCCGCTGAGCTATCTGGCTGGTCCTTTAAAGTCTTCCATATATGGAGGCTTCAGCTTCCAAAATTTTCAAAAGATTTTAGTACATGGTTGATGTTTATAAAATGTGTCCAGGATGTAATAAGCATGGAACACATGTCAGCTCAAGTGTTGTCCCCTTACATATGCTAATCATTTTCAAATCATAGCAACAACTTGCACATTTCTACTGAGCTGGCTTTCACCTGTACTTTCCTTTTCATTCCAATGACTTCAAAAGAACTTTGTCAAAGTACTCAAGATGTTTGCCAGTTCATTTTTTTTTTTTTTTTGCCAGTTCATTTTGAAAGGGCAGAAATATTCCTCCACAAGCTGAGACAGTGTATCTAAGGAGGGCTGGGACTGCACTTGCTGCCCTGGCAGCCTTGACTGAGGAATGTATTCTTCTTCCTCTTCTTTTGGAAAAGAAGTTGTGACTAACGCTTTGTGTCCCAGCAGGAGAAAAGAATGCAAGTTGGCCTGTTTTTGTTCCAGCAGTAGCGGACAATGGCCTCATGGCCTTGACTCAGCAGTGTCATGTCGCTCGTCGCCATCCTTACAGGGCGGGCTGCCTTCTCCCTGTGCTATCAGTTCGCGATGTACTGCCTTTTCTCATCTGGTTTCAGAATTTCAAGGGGAAAAGAAAAGAACCATGAAAAATGTGTATGTTGGATGCTATTCATTTGCTTATTTATAAATAAATGGAAACTGACAGGCACTCCTTCAGGAAGTGTTTACTATGTGGACAAGTGTTTCTGACACGGGCTGAAGGAGTCTGCTGCCACCAGGACCAGCTGCTCCTTCGGTGGGTACCATTGTGCAGCCTGGCTTTCATTTGCGCTTGGCATATGCATTTCCAGCTTGCCTTACATCGACTCTCTGGTATACTTTATCTCTAGCACTGTCTGCCAGAGACAATAGATGGGCCTTTTGACCAGCTCTGAAGGCTTGGGCTTTGTGTGCTGTTGATCTCCGCTGCTACGGCTGCTAACATAATGGACTTCCCTTGACGACAGTAGAGGCATCTGCTGTTGGCCCAGTAGCTTTGCCTCATGGAAACAGCACTCAATATTTTGATCTTCATGCTTCTGGGCTAACATTTGCTAAGTTGGACAAATGTTTTTGTTTTTAGTAGGGAAGTAACACTACTCATTGCTTAGCTAGAGGGAAGTGGATTAAGTTGATAGATTGATAGTAGGTCTTAGACCTGCTCAAATCACAGATTCACCATAATTTCTCCTCTACTACTGCAAGCAGTGCCATTTAGGGGACCGTTGGGGAAAGGATGGCTGGATTCCTTGAGGAAGTGCTGCTTTATTGTAGGGATTGTAGGGTGTACCTGATTATTGCATGGATGCAACAAAGGAGTTAAGTCCCTGTCCCCCTACCTATCAACCAACCATTCTATAACAAGCAAGCATACCTCCAGGATCTGCTTGAATACAGAGCATTGTGATGGATTATGTAGACAAATGGGCACTGGTGTTAATCCTTGCTTTAGGGATATACAATCGGACTAAGAAAAATTACACACACACACACACACACACACACACACACACACACACACACACGCACACACACATCAACACCTACAGAGATGTAAGCTTTTGTTTAATGCATGTCTGGGCCCCTTATGAAAGTGGGGAGACCTTTGTGAGGTGAACTTCCTGTGGAAAACTTCTTTGGGGAAATAAAATTTAAACCTAACGTGCAAGACTGATGCAATGTGGGCTGAGTGCCCCCAGATGATTGAAAACATGTAGTCATAAACAGAACTATTCCTGGATGTGCAGTGGTTATTTTAGAAACTCAGACACACGGTGCCCTTAAGAGTCACATTTTTAATCCCACAAGAAGCATGATGTCATTTGGCTTTGTTTTCTGTATCCTACAGGGACCTCAGCACCCTGAGTTGGGGGAGCAAGTACTGACATGAATTAGCCCTGCTCCTTTCCATTTCTCTGTAGTCCTGTGTGGAACGCAGCATGGCTCCTATTGTCAGATGAGGAAACCAAGGCTCAGAGGGCTTCACTTGCTGGTCTTGTCTCACAGTTTTGAAATGGCCGAACCCTCTGCATTCCTGCGTACAGCTGGCGATGTACTTAATTTTACAGGTAGTTGAGAGAGTAGAGAAGTTCCCTGTAAATTGTCTTTCTAAAAATAAATGTGCAGTGTTGCTTGTTTGATGAGAACATCTTCAGTAATTACGAAAATGGGTTTCAATGACAAAAAGAAAAATAACTATAAAAATAAGACAGTTGATGTATCCCATTAGGATGCATATGTCATGGGACATGTCATCTGCTACAGGAAAAACAGATTGTGTGTGTGTGCCTGAGCTTGTGTTTGGTGCTGAGGGCTGCAATCTTTTGAATCTGGTGCGCTGTGCATTCCTGGTACTTAGTACAGAGCGGCTGTCAGTTGCATTAAAATTCTGTTATAAAATGATGAAGAATTGCTCCGCTCAGGCGTTCAAGGTGATGGATCTTCTCTTGCTAAAATACTGCTTTTGGGAAACCAAAATAGATCCACGAATCTCAAGTAATGAGCCAAAAATACGAGTAAAAAAATAGAAAAGGAAGACTTAGCACAAGCTAGAGCGCTATGTTTGAGTGATGGTTCCCAAATTTTCCTCTCTGGGTCATGCTCTGGGCTGACCTATCTGCTCTCCCCAGGGCCTCTTCTCCTAGAATAAAGGGCCTTCCACCCTCTTGGCCACCCAACTTCTGCATTCCTGCATGAATGGAGCCGTGGGGCCCGCATCCTCCATTCCCCAGGGCAGTGGCTTGGCCAGGCAGGAAGTGAGGAAGAAAGGAAAGGCGCTACTTGTGCAAGCAACTGCCTGCAGACTCTCCCTTTGCCCAGTGTCCTTTAGCCATTCTTGGTGAACTTCCAGGAGGATAAATAATCCCTAATGGAGGAGCCTGACCCTTGTGTAACCCTGGCAGGGACATCACAGAGCCCCTGTAAGTCTTGCTTTTGTGTCCTGAGCTTGTACACAGACCAGAAAAATGTGCCTTCCTGGGACTTGCAGCTAGGGCAGGCGAGGATGGCTCTGTATCTGCTACGCCACCACCTCAAGAAACTGCTCCTTCAATTCTTGCTGAAAAGTAACTCATCACACAAACACCTCTGTCACCAGTCCCGTCTGCCCCTGAAATCTGTGTCAGGCTTTCTTGTGTTAGCAGAAGCCTGCAGACTTAAAACCTTTTGTAGTGTTGTAACACGCACAGGGAAGTCCACCAGGCAACTGAGTGCTCTTGTCAGTGCCACTCAAGACACAGCGAAGCACACGGGCGTCACCTCCAAGGTTCCCAGCTATCCCTTTCCAGGCCGGCTACTTCCTTCTCACAAAACTCCTACTTGGGCTCAGGAGGGCCCATGTGTCCAGGACATTTTACCAACAAACAGTAGATTTTGGAAACTGACTTTCTGTATGTTTTACTCTAGTTCAATTTTCCAAGGAAAGACCCCATGGTGAAAGGCCAGGATGCAGCGCCTGCTTGGTTGAGGCTGCCAAATGATCCCTGCTGGCATTTCCTGGCTATCTGCTTTTGAGCAGATCATACACACACGTTCCTAAAGTCCAGATCCCTCAAGTTTTTTACATGTTGAGTAGGAGATGTGTGGGTGTGCTCAGGACCCCTTCTTGCTCGAGGTGCTTGCTGCCTGGTGACGAGTGTGAAGTCCCCTTTGTTGCCCCTGGCCCCCAGTGCAGTGGATCTGTATCCCTACCTCCTGTGGTGGGCTCCCTGAGCTCCACCCTGTGACTGTTTGCTCTTCTACCTTGCAGTGCAAGGGGGTGAGTGTATGATGGTCCACAGGGCCTGATAAATGGTAGTCACGGAAGAACTGCCGGACTCATAGAAGGCTGTGTGATGAGTGAGTAGGAGACACTTCCCTTGGCCCCTTTTCTCAGAGCTTGTCAGCTGGTGGAGGAGATAAGGTACATACAGAATTAACAAGGACAGCATCACAGGAGCTCTTTTGGAGCACTGGCTTGGTGGCACATGCCTGCAACCCCAAGTACTCAAGATGCTGAGGCAGAAGGATCTCAAGTTCAGAGTGGCCTGGGAAACTTACAAAATAAAAAATAAAAGTAACTGGAATGTAGCTCAGTTGTACAGTGCTTGAGTAGCAAGCGAGAGACCCCAGGTTAAGCTTCCAGAACTGAAAAAATACCAGTATGATTTCTCTAATTGTTACCTGGCGAAATCAAGTTCATGGTCTTTGTGAACTGTGGCTAATAATAGCTATGTTGGAATCGTAAGGAAGAAGTGAGAAAAATAGGTGTATTTCTCACAGTAGAGCCTGGGACCTAGTGAGCCTTCCCTGCATATGGCTGTTCATTACATTCTTACTGTAAAAGAGTTAGTGACCTACTGGCTGATTTTGCAGGAAGGAGGAGACCGGAAACTTAACTATCTAACAGACAGTTCTGGGATTTGAGGGGACAATCTCATGTGCATTGGGCGTGGAGGTCACGTAGCATTTAAATTTGACTTCTCTACCATCATTGAGTGTTCGTAGCCACTCTGCTCCTCCTCTGTGTTAGTTCCCTACGTTCTGTGCCAGGGTTTCCTACCCATCTTCTGGTCTGATCATAAACGCCTCTCACTCCATGAAGACTTCCGCTGGTTCAGCACACAAGGTGGCAATACCTGGTCATAGACTCAAAACCCTGCACGGTTGCTGTTCAGAGAACAACTTGCGTTTGTGGATTTGTTAGTGTAATTATTTGTTTGATTTCTAGTCCTTCCATTAGATGCTAGGGAAGTATTTGTGACTTTACCCCCCAAACAACAGGGTCCCCAGTGCCTGTAAATATAGCACGGAGCTTGCAGTAAGCCCAAATATGTGCTGAATGATTTCATGTATGTACACACACACACACACACACACACACACACACACACACAAGAAGTCATAGGAAGGGGGACAAATAAACAGAATGAACAAACAGAATCATAGATGTGGTGTCTTTAATCTGAAATTCATTGCAGCAATGCCCTATGAGAGTTCTCCCTTTCAAACAATGTGTGCTCGAGCTGTAATTTCACGGAGGCCCTGCCCCTAACCAGAAAGAAAGTCTCATGAGTGTTTTAGAGGACATAAAGTGGGAGCAGAGGAAGTCTAGCGGGCTGGGGGGCCCGGGTGGGGGAGGTGAGCCTTATTGGTCCCTTAAATCCTGCTTTCCCTGCGGGTGGCCCGGATGAAACAGCAGGACATGGGAATGGAAATGTTCAAGAGGCGCTGGGGAGGCAAAGAGCCCAGCGCCTGGGACCCTGCCCTGGCAGCCAGATGCTCCGCTGCAGTGAGCAGGGCTGAGCCAGTCTGGCCACGTATGGGAGCTCCATCTACAGCTTGGAGGTTAACCCTTTGCCTGCTCTGCCCAATGGGTCCCAAGTGTTTCCTATATGTGCTTTCCACCAACTGTAAAACAATCATTCAACTGAAGGCAAGTTCTAGCATCTCCATTGTCTTAGAACTGGAAATGCACAAATAGTGATGCTGTTCTTCCAAGGTTTTGTGAAACTGCTTCAAGGAGTGTCAAGCCTTAATTGGAGAAACAAAAAGAGAAATGTTTAAAGTGCTACAGAGAAGCATAGTAAGGATTTGAGACTATGCATCATAGAAGACTTTCTTGGGAGAGCTTTCCAGAAAGTAGCAGATTATGTGACTGGGCAGCTATTCTTCATTTCCTATTAAGTCAGTTGTGCAACCATTTTTTAAAAAACATATGAAATTTAATTCACTAGCACTGGACCCTGCAGGCTGAAACTTTATTTATAAAGGACGCCTCTTTGATGAGTTAAAAAACTCCTGAGCAATGGAGCCAAGCACGCAGCAGAGAGAGAAGGCAGGAGTTACTTCTGCTGGCTTGAAGTTCGCACAAGCAGCTCTGCACAGGCCGCTGACCCAGTGACAAAGCTGGGGAGAAATGCTCTCTTTGTACCAGCATGTCTCGTCTGCTAGGTTAGTACCATAACCACTGCAGCAGTTATTTAAGATTGTTTTGATTCCTCTCATTCTAAATGAGACGTATTTTCAGTTTTTGGTGGAAAGATTTTGATTTTATTTTTTGGCTATGGGATAAAACAGGAAGAAAGTGTGTGCCAGGTGTGGCTGCCCAGTCTTGAATTTCCTAGCCTTTAGAACCAGGGGAAACATAAACCTTTCCTCTTTAGACATTACCCACTCTGTGCTATTCTGTGATAGCAACAAAAGCCAGCTAAAGTAGCTACCAAATTGGCTAAGGTTTCAGATTTATAGTGTTTATATAGAAGCTGTGAAATGTTTCCAGCTTTTCTGGAAGGTAATTTGGCAATGTGCAGAAAATTACAAACGCAAAAATACTTTGACTTAGTAATGTCATTTCTAGAACTTGTTCTTAAGTAACTAATTATAAATGTGTTACAAGTTCTAGCTAAGGATGTGCATCCTGGTATTTACAACAGCAGAACAACTGGAAGGACACGATTGTCACATGCAATTATTTATTATGGTATCACGTAGTAGTGGTTGATGTTGCTATTAAAATGATAGTACTGGAGGGACCCTGGGAGTCAAGGCACTCCCACCCCACCCTGCTCCCAGCAGCAGGAGAGAGGGAAGAGATGTGTTAGCTGTTGGAACAGATGAGGTTGTATAAGGGGAAGGAGGGGCCAGCTAAACATGGGTCTTGGTTCAGCTTTGAGCTGTCTTTGTCTCATGGCTCCTGATGCTGAAAGCCAGCAGGAAGTAGGTGAGCAATGGCCCTCGAGAAACACAAAGTAAGGAGACTACTTGGGAAGACTGCCAAGGGGCTCGCAAAAAGACATTGGTTGGAATCTCAGGCCCCAGAACCCCAGCCAGAAGCCAACATCAGCCTGCAGATCCTTGGAGGTGAGCAGCAGAGTTGTTGCAAGCTGACCCTACTGCAGGCTAGGCAAGAGTGCCTTACACTCAGCACTAACCCTACTGTAGACAGGATGGGGTCACTCAACATAGGCTGGACCCTGATCTGGACACTATCACGGAACTGCAGACGCCAGGAGATAGCTGCAGGCCTGTGGTCAGAGAAATGCCATCTTGTTAATTCTAGTTTTCTTTCTTTCTTTCTTTCTTTCTTTCTTTCTTTCTTTCTTTCTTTCTTTCTTTCTTTCTT
>NW_004524580.1:21135713-21139357 GCF_000260255.1 Octodon degus | reverse complement strand
TTTATTTATTTATTTATTTATTTATTTATTTATTTATTTGATACAGGGTCCCGCTACACAGCTCAGACTCATGGTGATCCTCCTGTCTCAGGCACCCCAGTGCTGGGATTATAGGCATGTGCCACCAGGCTTGGTTTCAGTGGCTGGCTCAGCCCCCTGGAATGGCAAGGCATGTGATACTGGGGATCAAACGTTGTTCCTTGTGCTTGCCAGGCAGGTGCTTAGACCAGTGAGCTATCTCCCCAGCCCCTTTTTCTAATTTCTTGGCTGTCTTTTGATTTTTTTTTCAAGTGAATGAACATTATTTTCAGTTTCTCTGGCTCATTTTGATCTTCTTTTGCTGTCTCCAGTACCCCTGTCCTGTCTTCCTCTCCAGTGTCCCACAGTTTGGGCGGCTCCCTTTGTCCTTCAGCTTTGCTTCTAGTACCTTTCTCTTTGTTCAGGGTTGCAATCATGAAAAGAAAGATTTATTTAAAATAGCAAAGACCACAAAAAATCAATTGAACAGCATGATGCAAAGAAGAATAGTAAAAGATTGATCTAAATCAGTGAAAAAATTCAGGCAACAGAAAAAACAACATACAAACAAAACAAAAAGTAAAACGAAACAAAAGCTGTTCACAGAAGTAGTGGCAGAAAAATTCCCAAGCATGGAAAAAAAAATTTGACGTAAAGATAAGTGATGCATATAGAACTTTGATTGCGTATGATCCCAAACAAAAAAAAATTACACTGAGAGATATAATAGTCAAGATTTCCAAAATGAAGTGCAAGAATAGAATATTAAAAGCTGTACGAGGAAGAAAATGGTCATCTGTAAAGGAAAACCTATCAGAATGACAACAGACTTCTCCATGTAAATCCTTAAGTTAAGCAGAGTTTGGAGTAAAATATTGCAAGTCTAGAAGAAAACAACCTCCAGGGGCCAGGGAGACGGCTCAGTAGAATAAGTGCTTCCCTGGCAAGTGCAAGGGCCTGAGTTCAATCCCTGGTTCCATTAAAAAAAAATCAAAAAACAAAAAACAACAACAAAAACCCCCAACTGCCAATGCAGACTGATGTATCCCACAAAATAAAAGTAAGTTTTAAAATTAATGAAGGAATAAGATACTTCCATAACAAAGAATACCTGAAGGAATTCATAATCCCCAAACCAGCTCTCTAAGATGTTCTAAATGGTATTTTTGAAAGAGATAATGAAGACTTCAATTCCATGAACACCAGTAGATTACTATATACTGCTGATAGTCATTAATCTGTAGTTATTTAAAGAAGAATCACATTTCTTTTTTTGGCCAGCTCAGTCCACCCTGAGGGCAGGGCTGGCACAGCATGTGTTTCTCAGGACTGAACCACAGTGCCCTGAGCCTGCCCAAGCTGGCCTAAGCAGGTGCTTTAGATGGCTGAGCTATCTCACCAGCCCCAAAGGAAGAATCAGTTTTAATATACTGTGTGATGGGAGGGTGAGGCAGTCCATGGTACCATTTCTTTCTTTGTATTCTCATGCATGGTTTGGGAGTGCAAGAACTCTCTAACATTAACGAATTCAACAAAAAGTCAACACCATGGACTGTGGGAAAAAAGAACTGAAAGAAACCAGACCCCCACAAATTTAAAGACTCAATACAAAATGGGCATCTGAAATGAATAAATACTTCTCAGAAGAAGAAGTGAAAATGGCAAATAAATATATGAAAAAATATTTAACATTACTGGTCATTCATAAGATGCAAATGGAAACAATCTTGAAATTTCAGGTCACACCACAAAAAAGGAATCTACCCAAAGCAAATGCTAGAGGCTCTGGAGGGAGAAGAAACCCACCTCTACTGTTTGTGGGAGTGTAGACTGGTGAGACCACTGGTGGAAATCAGTGTGGGGATTCCTCAGACATCTAGAACTAGAGGTTCCATTTGACTCAGTTGCTTCCCTTCTTGTTATGCTCCTGCAAGAATTAAATGCATAGCAGCATAAGTATATAAGCACACCCATGTTTATAGCAGCACAACTTGTAATAGCCAAATCTTGGGAACAGCTCAAATGCCCATCAACTGATGAATTTGCTGTATTTATACAATGGAGTATTACTCTGCCATTAAAAAGGATGAATTAGACATTTATATGTCAATGGATGCACCTTGAGACCATACTCTTAAATAAATTGGACACACGTCTGTAAACACTGCCCTCTTTCTGTGTTGTGAAAAACTGAAAGTATAAATAAGGATCAAAATGTACAGTAGGTATTGAGAAATGTGAAGAAAAAGTTCCAAAGGGAAGGAGAACAAGAGAGTGAGGAGGAGAAAAATAAAGAAGGAGAAAAAAGAATAAAAGGGGAAAAAAATGGAAACAAAGCTTTTGTGAATAAGGAGCAGAAAAGGGGTTGAAGGGAGGAGAGGTGCGTAGAAACAAAAGAAGGAGCAAGATCATCACGTACAGGCACAAATTTTCCATGATGAATATCATCATTATGTATGTCTGGAATGTACCAATAAAATTAAAAAAAGTGTAGCACAGCAGAGTATTCCGCGCTATGCCATCCTAGTCACTGATTGATATCAAGATGTGGTGATGTATATTTTTAGCAAAAAGCACGGATTATGAAGCAATGCCCTGTATGATGATGAAGGGGTGGTGCATGCAGGCATATGTGTTTTACATCTGCGTGTACACACGTGTAGGAAGCACCTGGTGGTCTTTTGTAGGTAGAGTTGTTTCCTTTTTGCTTGCTATCTAGATTTTCCAATTTTCTGCCATGCACACATCACTGTTATACTTCTAAAACTGTGACTGCAGTGAAAGCCACAGAGGAGGACATTTGAAGTATTTCTAGGAAAATGGACATGCCTTGAGCCCCTAAGGGTAAGTGAAATAAATGAGACACAGAACATGAGACATCACGTGGTTGCCCTTACACAGAAAACAAGGAGATGGGAGTAGGGGCAATGGGAAAGGATCCGGTGACAGGGTGAGGTGCAGGAAGGGGGAGGGAAGAAAAGCCAAAAGGACCAAAATTTAAAAAAGTATTCTATAATTTTTTAATATTGTTCAAAGGAGCTGGTTGGCAAGGGCAAGCCAATCTCTGCATTCCCAGCATGCAATGGGACTCCCTTAATCCACCAAGGGAGGATTAAGCAAGGTGCCTGCAGTGGAAAACGTGAATGAGGCTGGAATCAGAGGAGAACTTTATAGTGGCATTTGAGGGACCCTCACAGATACTAATATTCATTCCATGAGCTCAAAGTGTCACAGCCTTGTTTGTGTAACTGGGAAGGGGAGGTAAATGGTAATTTCTTGCTGTACTTTTCTGTGTATCTATAAGAAATAACATGGGGGTCTGCCCCTTAGCTCAGTTCTTTAAGTGGCTGCTTCAACAAAGCAGTTAGGCTCAGGTTGCTGCGGTTCGATCCCCACAACTCTAGCCAGCCAAAACTGCCCTGAAGGCATTTGGAGGAAAAAACCCCCCAAAACAAAAACAATAACAACAACAACAACAACAACAAAAAAACATGCTTCCATGCCAAGAAAGTTCTTCAGCTCTCAGAAAGGTGCATCTTGCATCTCAGCTTCCATTAGCTCTGTTATCTTTCTCCCTTCTCATCACTCAAAGCATGTGGCCTGTTTGGGAGATTCATTTTGTGGCT
>NW_004524580.1:21117536-21132808 GCF_000260255.1 Octodon degus | reverse complement strand
GACCACATGGGGCCTGATTTCTGACCAAAGACATGATTGTAGGCTGGATTTCCAGGCTTCCTGGACATTCAGGGAATCACTCAACATCCTTTGAATTGATTCCTGTTTTGCTTAAGTCAGCCACAAAGAGTTTGTTTTGTGGGTGGATATGATTATCTACCCTGTACCAATTTCTGGACAAATAGGTAAATCAGCCTGGAGTCCTGTGTGTCATGTTCAGAAAGAGAGACAGGGAACAGGGCCCTCCTTGGGGAGGGCAGCAGTGGGGGTGTAAACAAGGCCGGTGGACGCTGGGAATCATGAGTGATCATTGCCATATTATGCTCCTTTCATACAGGAGGATTAGGCTATTTCTCAGCACACAGAGAGGCTGATCTGAAACACTCTGAGATCATGTAGACATTAAAAACAAATAAAGAAGATGAAGGGCGGGGCTCATGGATTTTTGTCAGACCGTGGACCAGAAACGAGAAATGAGTCACAGGACGCATCTGGAGCCAAGCTGGCCTTCAGTGCCAATGCTGGGAACAGGTTCCCTGGCGTGTGTGTGGCGGGGGCACCGTGGAGCGTGGGCTGCCCAGGCCCAGCCTGCCAGGGAAGAGCGGGCGGTAGGCTTAGATTTCTCCCTGTCTGTCTGTGGAAATAGAGGACAATGAGCTGAATTTGGTGGTTGGATTTCTGGCCCAGTTTGCCCAGGATCCTAAACTTCCTAAGACTGTCTAATTTCTTCCATCGTAAGTTTGAAATCCTGTGATTTCCAGCCCCCCACCCAACGGGCTGCAGTTTGTGCTGCTCTGTACGTGCTCAGGATGGGGCGAGCGGGAGCAGGGAGGCGCTTCATGGTCTAGTTGCCTCCTATTACACAACTAGCGTTCATCAAGCATCTCTAGCCTGCCAGGGTTCTTTGTCATTTGTCTTCAAAATGAACCTCTAAGCAGGGAAGATACGCTTAGTTTTCAGGCAAGGCCTACAGAGGGGCTAATGCCACAGAGCGGTGCAGACAAAAACTTTGACCACAATCCTACCTGCTTTGCTGGCGGCAGGCAGGAGGAGCCCTCGCTCCTCCTCCAGACAGCTGAGTCAAGGAATCCCAAGTTCTATGACATGGATGGCCTCCACCCTTCTGTCTTAGGTCAGCTCATTCCTGTCAGGTTAGGGGGCCTTCAATAAGTGCTGAGCATTTCTATAGCATCGATTAAGATCAGTTACCTCATCGGGAAGGGTATCAGAGGTGAACATGCTTTTGTTTTTGTTTTAATTTTGTAATAAGGGGCCTGGCCCTAGCTCAGTCCTTTAAGTGGCTGCTTCAACAAAGCTGTCAGCCTCAGGTAGCTGGAGTTCGAACCTCACAACTCTCCCGCTAGCCAAAAGTGCCCTGAAGGCATTCGAGGAACCAAAAAAAAAAAAAAACACCTTAATTTTGTAATAAATCTACTTTATAAAAGAACCCATGTAGACCCAGTTTCTCAGCGTAGAGTGCAGCTTGGTGACGTCCTTAGCTTAGTTGTTAGGACGAGGCTGTGGTTAGTTGGGGAATGTTGCTCAAGATCAAAAACTTGAGAGGGGGCTGTACGGGTCACATCTGCCAAATCCCACAATTAGTCCCAGAGGGGACATGGGCAGGCCATTGTGAGCAGCCTAACACTTTGTATTAAAGTTATGATAAAACAAAAAACATGTATTGGGAACCTACTCTGCTAAATTCTGTCCAAGTAGTCAGAAGCATCTTCTGCACAGATCTGAGTTCCTACTTTTCTAAGCAAGGAAACAAACTCTGAGCAAATCATAGACAGCAGGTAGCCTTTATGAGATTCAAACCCAAAACTTCCTTCCTCCTAGTTGAGTGGTTTCTGCTACTATTTCTAGTTGAGTGGTTTCAGCTACTTCCAGGGGGAGCTACTTTTGAGTTCTTATCATTCATTCAATGTTTATTAACAAATACTAGCTTCCTGATGGGTGACGTGCCCCCGAGCAAATGAGACATGGCCTCTGCTCCCATAGTAGGGGAGAAGAAAATCAAATGAAAGCAAATAAAAACGTTTATAAATGATATGATGCACTACAGAGAAAGAGGACAGAAAGATGAGAAAAAATACACCAAGAGGACCTCATCGAAGCTAGCACATCAGGGAGGCAGTGGCAGTAGAAGCTAGAGGGAAGAGTGTAGTCCAGGGCAGATGACAATGGGTGGGAGAAAAACACAGCTGGGTAGAATGAAGGACATGATTGAGGCCCTGAGGGAGGAGGAAAGATCTTTAAGTCTGTATTAATTATGCACCATGGATCCAAGAGACAAATTTAACCTGTAAGTATTTGTTTTGGCTCACCGGTATTTTTTTGTAAAGAAAGATGTGAGCCCCAAAGAGCAAATACTATGCAAATAGTCTGGCTCTCAGCTCCCCTGGACAAGTCCTAAGACCTGGCACGCTCTGGCCTTGAGGGCTCCATAGTGGCAAGGACCAGCGCTGTCCCCGGACTTCAGGGGGTATGGGTGCTGCATCCGGCAATCTGCTGCTCGTTAGGGTCACATCGCTGGGGCCTCCATAGCGCTGATTGTGAGGTCTGCTTTATTGCTCTTCTTGCACTTAAGAATCCCTCCTCTGAATTCCAGTTTGCACTTACAATTACAGATAAACCCAGAGAGCCATGTGTTTTTCTCACTTTCAGTGTGTGTCACTCACAAACCTCAGTCCCTGTGCCTCTGGACATGGGAAGCCTTGCTCTTGTCTTATTTTGGAGGAATCAGACCAAAGACCAGTTGGCCTTCTGCCCTGTGAACGCCTGAATATGTTGATGTGGTTTCCAGTTGCACATGCTCAGAGAGTGGGCCATGCTTTGCATGCTTCAATGCCACCAGCATGGTAGGCCCAGAAAGCTGAGTATCCAGTTGATTTTTGGTCAAAGGCATTACAAAAAAAAAAAAAAAAAAAAAGCTAGTTTTCTTTTAAATGTAGGGCCCCACCTGGTTTTAATCATAATTCAATTTATTAAGCATTTATACTATATTAAGCAAAATAAACCTCCAGATCCCCTGTTCTGGAGAGCATGTGTTACTCATTCCTTTCTTCGTCAGATAAATTCATCTTGCCATCTCCAAACCACTGTTTTTTATATATTAGCAAGACACCAAAAATTAATTTTGAACCTTTCCTAAACATTTACAAACATGTCAAGTAGCACAGGCCTCTCTGGTGTCATGTAGGAGCCCTGGCCTGTGACCTAAAGATCTGGTTTAGTTTTCACAATTCATATGTTCCCAAAGTCAGGGTATAAATCATGTCACACGTTCTGAGAACTTGAGGACCCTGGGGACTTGGCAGTGCATAACTTTTTAAAGCAAAGACACTGAATGTTCTATGCAGAATCATTTACTAATATATTTTTTTCCAAGAGTGCACTACCATACAAGGATTTAATGGAGTGCATTTGCACGTATCTATGGTAGGATGTCTGACATGTCAGTTTCATGTCAGACTCAAGTTAGTTGCTTTTTACACTTGTGTTTGCCTTTTACGTGTTGGTGTGTAGTTGCCACCTCGATTCCTTTTCTTATCTCTTTTCCAGCTGTTTTCAGCACAACTAAACCCTGCTACAACTGAACCCTTCAGCTCTAACTGTACCAGCAGAGGGTACTGTTTGAACACTTAAGTGGACTTGTTGTCTTTGTCTTTCTCATCTAAAGAAAACAATATCCAAATAATAGGCAGGGACGAAACTCAAAAGGCAAGTTGCTGGTAAGAAAGTGTGCACCAGTGAGCATATGCAAGCATTGTTTTGCAGAGAATTTCCTTTGTTCTTTGCAACTCCTAAAGGCATTCTTTGTGCATGCCCCCGAAGTTCCTGGTGGTACATGTGTATGTTTTGAAGATAGAGGAAGAGACGACAGTGGAGTGGAATCTCCATATAGAGTTCTGAGTATTCTCATTGAGGGAGGTTTAAGGTTCCAAATAGATAGCAATCCCCCATGACCTCATCCTCCTGGGGAACGGTCATGAATAATTCCTGCAGTAGCAAAATGACATAATCTGCCACTGCAGATTATTGAAAACAATCAGACCTTCCCTGAGCATTGTTGACGAGTGAGCACAGACGTCTTTAGAGCGATGGGGACATTGGAAGACACTTCACATCTCTCTGGGTTTGAGTACTTGAGGAAAAACTAGCCGGATGGCTATTAAAATAAAGTCTGTGTCTGCCGACGTTCACAACATCTTCAGGGGAATATTTTGTCACAAATTTTACGTAAATTGGTTCAGTAGTGTAGAATGATTGATTGCACATTTTGGAGTAAAACTTATACCCTTGAATTTTTTGAATCATTGAAAAATTTTTTATGAAAAAAAATTAAAAATGCACATGATAACAACAAGGGACAGAAGCACTGAGGTAGAAAAGCAATAGATTTTGGTCCTGGTGTCCTCAGTGTCTCTATTCATATGTAACTGTTATTTAATGCATTTTTTATTAGTTACCTTTCTTTATTAAATTTACTTGTGTATTTTGTACAGGGTCTCAGTACGCAGCTCGGACCCGTAGTGATCCTCCTGTTTTCACCCTCCCCAGTGCTGGATTATAGGCACATGTGCCACCATGCCCAGAGTCAGTGGCCGGCTCAGTGTGCCCAGCGACAGGGCCGGTGTGGCATATAGTACTTGGGACTGAACCCTGGTTCTGGCACTTGCTCTTAGCTTTCTTTCTGTCTCCGCCTTTCCCTCTCTAATGTGCTTGTATTGCCTTATTGAGTTGCTAGCCTTAGATATCTGCCATGGCTTGGACACAGCCTGTGTGTATTCTCCAGGTTCTCATGCACTGACGCTTGTCCTCTGTGTGGGGACACTGGGATATAGTGGCAACTTTAATTGGTGCAGCCTAGTGTCAGGTAAGTAGGCCACTGGAGACTCTACTCCTGGAAGGGATTAATGTAGCTATTTGGGGAACCCAATTGCTTCTCACAAGAATGGGTTGTTACCAAGAAGCACGATGGATCTCCTGACTTTCTGTTTCACTGTGGTTCTTGTCCTCTTTGCATGGGTTCCCATCACAATGTCATCTTCCTGGATGTGACACAGAGAAGGCAGCCCTCATCAGAGGTTGGACCCATGGGGCTGCCCAAGCATTGCATTTCAGCCTAGGGGAAAAAATAAGTGAGCCAAGTAGACTTCCTTCTTTATATATTATCCAGCTGCAGGTATTTTGTTATAGCAAAGGAAAACAGACTAATATAATATTAAATACTGCTGTACTAAATGGTACTCATAGATTGGAATGTAGCTTAAGCCTCGTTATAACTCCTGTTCATTTTACTTTTATGTCTTTACTGGTTACCCATGAAAGTTTCGGTAAAATACTTATTTCTTTAATAGCAGTAATTTATTCTTCATCCCCCATCTTTTCAGTTTTTTCACCTACTTCCATCTCCCATTTTTGTCATCTTTTGTTCTGTGTTGTCAAGACCATTGACATTTGCTTTCTGCTCTCTAATTATAACTCTACCATCTTTTCCTGTAATTTTATAAATCAGTAAATGCTATTTACTTTGGAATTCAAGATTGTTTCTCACAGTGTCAAGTAGTGTGCTATTATTATACTTCCTGTCTTGTACAGCTTTTAACTTTTTTAGAGTTTCTAATTGTCTTTTAAAAAATGCTATTTATCTTCATCATGTACTCTACGCTTTGTCCATTCAGTGAGAGATCTTGTTAACTCTTTTTCAGGACCTTCCTCCTTCTGCAACTACTTCAAGAGAAAGTCCTGCCCTCCACTCTTGTCTGCTTGTTCTCTGTGCCTGCTATGCCATGGGGCTGGCTTTATCGGTCATCCGCCTACGTTCCTTCTCATTTGTAGGACTTAAGCTTTTGCTTCCTTTTCCAGCTTCTTTTGCTGAAGTCAGGACGTACTTCACACCTGCTCAAGGAATTATACATGAGGCAACTTTTCTGATTCTTTAGATGCATGAAAATCAGCACCAGCAAGTGTGATTTCTGTTTACATTTGCATAATAACTCAATGAGGCATAGATAGTACAGTTAGAAAGTAACTTTTTCTTAACAGTGTTTGGACAGAATATCCTGTCTGCTTCTTGTACTATACATAACCACTAAGAAGATAACAATGTACAGTGTATTGACTATCAAAACTGTCCTATTAATCAGCTGTGAAACTGTCTCATTCATATTTATTTCTCAATAAAAAAATAAATAAAAAAGAAAGTAACTTCTCCATGTTGGAGAGGCATGTTCCATGTTGTTGAGTGTCTAGTATTACTGACATGAAGTTCAATGCCAGTTTAACTCTCAAAATGTTTTCCCCATTTTTCTCTTTCAATTATGATCCTAGGTCAAAGTCTTTGTACAACCACTTGAATATTTTTATTGTCTAAAATCTTAATTCTTTGAGGTACAATATTGTCTTAGATCATTAAAATGATCCTTCCATCCATTCTTCTTTCCATGTTACTATTCACTTGACTTAACTCCCATTAATTATCTGTTAGTTTTTCCTAGTTTGATCTTTTTTGTCTCTTTTCATTTTGTCTTCCATGAGATTTTCTAAATGTTATATTCTGAATTTTTTGCAAAAGCTATGGATGTGTGTGTTACATGTATGTATAAATGATGTCAACCTTCCTTCCTGAACTCAGTTTACTTTTTTCAGAGTATCCTGTTCTTGTCTAATAGAAACAATGAATGCTTGACTTTCTCAAGAATGTTAGCATTTTTGCAAACATTTGTGTCCTGCGTATTGTTATTTTTTGTTTAGGAATTAGTTTTTGCTGCTTGGTTATCTTGGTCAGAGTCTTACATTGACGACTTTCCCCAAATGTGTAGGAGTCTTTGGTTTTCCATTTACATTATAGAGCAAGACAAATGCCACATTTGAGCTTGTTACTTACATAGTGTTAAAATCAGCTTTCCTTGAACAGATTTTTGATTGATTTCTTCTACATTTTAACCTATGTCTCCTGTTCACCTCATAGCATCTGAAGTTTCAGAATTCTCAGCAACTCAGAAGTTTCTCTAGGCAGCTAATCTCCATCCCTGGTACTGTCTTCCCCTTTCCTCAATCTCACTCTACTCTGAGTCAGCTTTGATCAATACTTTTTATCTACTAGCATCTCTTCACTTACTTTTCATCTTGCAAAAATTTTTGGAAATATTCTAGCAGCTGATAGCCGCCTCTTACTTTTATTTTTCCTTGTAGTTTTGAACCTATTTGTATTCTTTTAATAACATTTGAATAGACTTTTGCTTGAAAGAGAATATAAGTACAAATGCATAATCTGCCATTTTTCTCTGGAAGTTCATGCTCATTTTTAAGTGTGCATTTGTTGATCTGAATTTTTACATGCATATTTGACATTCATTGACTACATTATTTGTCAAAATGCAGTTTAGGTGGACATGTTTAATATTTCTTTTGACATGTTTCATTTTCCCAATAGTTTTCTTGATATTTAAAGCATAACAGTTATTTCAACATTTGTTAAATTTTTTTTAGGTTATAAGTTATTTCAATTATTATAACATTTTATTCTTCCTAACAATGCTGTATGATAGGCATCGCCACTATCCCATTTACAGAGGAGAGACAGAGATTCCAAGATGATTGGCTAATGAGCCCATGAGCACGGAGCTGGGCTGTTGGCCCGGTTAGATAGAACCAAGCTTTTTGTGCTTTTTATCCTATAATGCACCATATCTGAGACTCCATCTGTTAAAACCAAGTAAGTTCAACAGCATAAAAACCTTCTAGAGAATACATTCCTACTTTCAAAGGGGTTTATGTGTGATGCTTTAGTTTAAGGCTTCACTGTACTTTTAAAAAATATTTAAAACTAGTCCTGAATATTTGGTAAGGATACAACATTTCTAACTGCTCCTCCCAAAGAACTCTGGGGTTAACTCCGGCCTATAAAACAAGTCATGTTACCTAAAGGAAAGACTGTAATTCCAAAAATATTAGGGGCAGGACTAAGGCGCAATCAGACTATTTTCATTGTTTTCTATTGTTATGTTTCTCACGACATTTTATGTCAGAGAATGCAGCTTGTAACATTCAAAAATGTATTAATTATGGGATTTTGCGACAAGATTATGCTGTAAATGTTTGCCAGTTGGGAAAGAAAGATAATTATGTTTGAATGTAGGTCACATTTAAGAAACTCTCTTAGGCCTATGGGAACTGTGTCTCCTTAAAACTCGAGAGCTTATGATATTGAAGACAAGGGGTCCTCGCTCATGCTGTGACCCAGTTCTTTTGGTCAGAGACATTTCTCACTTCCCTGGTGGGTGCACTTAGAGGAAATTCCATGATGTCTTGTAGGGCAGTTGGGTCAGCTCTGGTAGCTGCGGAGCTGGTTCTTGTGGGTGTGTGAGAAGTCAGGGCACGAAGCTAACGAGATGGTCACAGGGTCATTTCTGGGGTTGATGGCATGGGAAGGTAATTCTCCCCATTCCTTCAAAGTTGTTTCATGCTGGCTTTTTTCTGGGGAGACTTCTGTCTCCAAGTAGTTGTTTAGTTTTATACTCTTGGAAATGTTTCTATGTGCTCAAACTTTCAGTGCTTTTTACTTTCTTTTTCCGGAGTATTTTTTGGTCTTGCCATTACTAAATGCCAAATCTGAAGTATGCCATTTAAAATGGGACTGAACTCCCCTCAAAATGATGGGCTTGGGTAGAAAAATTTGAGAACATTTTGTAGCATTCATGGAATCTCTGCCATACCTAATTAACCATTTGAATTGTGGTATTAAAAATACTCTACTTACAAATTTTCCAACCTCTGCTCTATCACATCCAACTTTTGTCCTCGCTACCAGGAAAAGGATATAAGAAAATAACAAACTGTTGAAAATATCCTAGAATGGTGAATGACTTTAGGAGATATGCAAAATAGATCTGACTACTGAACATCCAAGGCCAAAGTTTGATTTACTTCCTATTAATTAAGTGGTCTTGTGGTTTAAGCGGTATTGGAGTTCCTACAAAATTGCCTTTTGGAAGGCAGGTGGGGAGTCTTCTAAGTTTTAATTTACAGTTTGAATGGAGGCCTCTCACTGCTAATGGAATATTGTACTAACTAGTCACGAATGAAGTTCTCTGCACATAAAATTTATGCCTTGTGTCTCTCATTGTGTTTTTTTCCAACTTTATGGACTTAACGTACTTCAATAAACAGCTTTAAGGAGCTACTAATACCCTAAATCCTACTGTGCCTTTAGATTATTGGGCATCTTTGAGTGCAGATGCAAACCTTGGAAGGAAGGAAATTTGTTCTATTAAGGATGATTGAGACCAAGAAGTGACCAAGCTCCTGAAATAACCCTCCTGGATGGGTCTCTACACCCCCTCTGCCCACACACCCTTGGTCTACTGCCTCAGTGCTTAGCTAGTCATTTCCCTGCTCCAATCCCCAAGGAGATATTCATGTGGAACTAGATTCCTCAGACTGGTTTGTTTAAAATCTCTTCAGGGAACTCTTCATATCTTTTTTCCTATGGTAGTTCCAATGACACTTTCATGCTATTTACTGAACACAGCAAAAGCTCATGGCAATCTGTGGGTAGTTCAGATGTGTCTTTTGGCTGGGTCTTACATGTTTAGACCAAAAAATAATCTTGAAATAAAAAAAAAATCAAGCAAACATAATTGTTTCCAGGCCTATTCTGAACCATATAGCTTTAATTTCTACTTTAGAATTCTTTGGAGTGATGCATGAGCTGGTACGTGAATTTTTCCAGGTTTTGAGCATTATATGAATGGGGATTCTAGGGTGGTGAGTAGTAGCACAGTCATGCAGGAGCTGTTTGTCTTTTGGGTGTAGTATATTTAGTTAAAGATATCGACTACAATGGATACCGCTTGCTAAATCTTTAAGCAGAAGATGCGATCTGTAGACCAAGGGCACATGAAGAAAACATTCCAATTATTCTTGACACTCCCTAAGTCTCAAAACAAAGGGTAGATTCACTTTTCTATGCAAGAGTTGCAACCTGCCCAGACCGATCTCTACTCAAACATTGTAGTTGGATCTTAACCAAGAGCCTAGAAACACTGCTTTAATCAAACTGGGCATTATCAAATTTGTATTGCAGGATGAAGAGGGTGCTGTGGGCAAAAGCTTTAAAACTATGCTTAGTGTTTTAGGAGATCATTCTGGGAGCAATCTAATAGATCTACTCCAAAGATCCATGGGAAGGCATTCTTAAATACTGGGAAGAGGGAGGCTCATAATAAAGGATTTCGCTGCATCTTCTTCAATTCTTTTTAAAGCCCTAGGATAGCTTGTTAAGGTGAGTACATAACAAAGCAAATGCAAATATTTCTGAGACTTTAAGACTTTCTAAATAACATCTTTGGGAGTAGATCCAAGAGTTTGCAACACCAAACAGCGAGAGGAGAGTGGCATAAAGAGCATTACAGGAAGAAAATCTAAATCTGGCAAAAGTAAGTTAACGATTCTGCTTTTTCCTGTTTTTAATCACTTTCACTGGCTTGAAAATAGAACTGTGGGACCATTAGACCATTAGGTGTGTACTGCCCAATGTATCAAATCATTTTTATAAGCAGACGAGTCAATTTTGAATGGTTTTTGATGTTTAGAACATCACATTTGGTAATCTTATTATAAACTTTTAGGCATACATTATGGTCCATAAAAAAGCTACAAATTGTATGGATTTTTTAAAGCACAGAACTATTATGTGCTGCAGCATCTAGATTGGATTCACTATGCCTCCTAGGCCAGCATTATTCTCCAGGGTCCAGAGACCTGGTACCAAGTCCAACGAAGCAATAGGTCAGGACTGGCTGAGAAAGAAGTTGTTGCCTGGCTTGCTGCAATTGGAAATGAGATGAGACAGCATTGTCAGTATAAATAAACTGAGTTTTATTATTAGTAAGGAGTGGCAGGAAAGCAGGCTCAGGACAGCATTTACTGAACTCTTGTTCAATGTCGCACATGTTATTAGTTGCTTTTGTACATTATTTCATCTTACCCTCACTAGATATGAATGTTTTATTTTCTTCATTATTATAATAAGGAAACAGGAGAGGTTAAAAATTGCCCCAAGATGTTCAAATGTATGCACTTTAGAGTATCTAAGTACTCCAAGGTATGTTTTTTAAAAATAATACATCTCAGTTAAACTTTTATTTGATGACTTATTGAGGACTTCTATAGATCTATAACTGGGCGGTTACCTTACCTGCACAATGGTTGTGGGCAATTGAATTCTCCTATTTTCAAGGGCTCTAAAATGTCAAGACACAGAATTCACAGGCAATGAGAATTAGTTGCCAGCCTTGCCAATCAGAATTAGTTAAGTGCTTGGGGTTCATTCCAATAAACATTTGCTACATGCTAGGCACTGAGCTATGCTATGTCACTACAGCAGGAAACGAGGAATGCCATGCCTGTCTTCATGAGTGTGCACTCTGGAAATCATAAGCAAGAGGCAGGGGATGCTAAGTTTAAGAAGGGATTAGTGAGTGGGATCACAGTGTAATCCTGCTGTCAGGTTGCCACAAGAATGAGATGTGGAAGCTTAAATATGATATGGTTTCTCTTGTAGGAGAAACCCAAAGCATAAATGAAGAGCACAATGAAAGATAGATAATGGGAAGTAGTGAGATAGGCCTTTCTCAAAGGGAAAGAGGGTCAAGAGCTGGAGAAAAAGGGGAATGAAGGGGAGGGAAAGCGGGCGAACCACAGGATGAAGGTATGTTATTTCCATGCACTAACTCCGCATGGGGAATGTAAGTGTGATGTCCTGCAAGTGTGGAAAACAGGAGATCGAGGGCTGGACGGAGGGGGTGAGAAGGAAAGGAGAGGAAATTAAAAAAGGAATTCAGACTTGTTACATAGCACAAGGAACGTAAGCATTATGTAGTTCAAACATGTACAAATAAAAATTTCAGAAAGAATGTGATGTACAGGTAAACTAAATATTTTGTTTATCTGCAGAGCTCATTAAGCAGTGGGCCAGGAATCTCGAGAAAAATATGTCTATGTTGGATCCCTCACCAGAAAATGATGTTCCTCAACCTTGTGTGTATACAGTCCTTAGATTTTTGCTTCTATAGTTTTTTTTTTCCTAGTTTTTGGACAACTTTACTAGAATTCACTGGTACCAACAGGGTAGTATTAGTACAGTTTAGTAGGGTTGTGCCATCTGTATTTTGGGATGTGGATGTTTTTCAAGAAAGGGCATGATTTTTTTCTTGTAAGAAGCCCACAGTGTTTTGATTCAAAGTGTTCTCAAAGACATACAGGTGAAATTAGAATGAAATTTGCCAATGATTAATATAGTGACATTTATTTAAAAAGAAATGTATCAAATAATGGTATATAATTTTATAGGTGCATACACACACAGGAAATGTTCTAAGAGATAAGCCAGACCCTAAGGAGGAACCTGGTGCATAGCTGGTGGTCAGATGGTATTTTTATTTAATTTGTGCAACAATAATATTTTAGCTAGACAATGAGTCCATATATTTTTATAATGAGAAGTAATAGCATGGAAAGAAACACTTTTAATGGAGACTAAACATCTGTTGTAATAGTCAAGGGCAGAATTTCTTACTTGACAGAAAAATGGGGCAGCATGGCCCAGTAGTTGAGAACAAAGTTTTTGATGCCGGATTGCATAGGCTTGAATTGTGCTCTTCCCCTCTCCAGCTGTGTGCCACTGGATAAATTTCCTCATTTGTGTCACTGCCACTTCATCTGCAAAAAGAAATGAGAGGAATACTACCTGCCCACTAGGGTTGTGATAATTAAAAGATTTGGGACATGAAAGGTACCTGGAACAATGTTTGCTTGGTACATAGCACGGCCTCTGTAAATATTAACGACAATGTCAGGGGAGGGAAACAGGGTTGAGCTTGGAGAAAGAAGAGTGACAAACAACGGCAGATGCTCGTACATTTGATGCCAGGCTGATCTGTGAATCTTGTGGGTCTTGGTGAATCATCGTACTTTTTGATGATCAATTCAGCCATATAATATCAGGTCAGAGCAGGTAGAACATTGATTACTCATTCTAAGGCAGGAACTGGATGTTATGATCTGAACTGAGATAATCATCTCACTTAGCCTCTCTGTATTATTCTCTAACTTTAAGTTAGCAACCTTGGCATGTATCAGTTGTGCTTAGATTTTTCAAAAATAACTAGTAAGGTGACTATTCCCCTGATCACTCTTTTGCATTTCCATCACTGGCAAATCTGCTTGTATCTGGATAGCGTTGTGAAAAGCCAGTCAAGCCAAAGGAAAAACTTCTCACCTCTCAGGCTTTATGCTTGTGTAAAAACACAGAGATGAATGTCCCTCCGGCATGGGGGTGGGGAGGCAGATTCAGCCCCTCTGCTTACTTCTCTGAATTACTGTGAGGATGTAGTAAAGGAAGTACGCTTTGGGAAAATGTAAAGCATATTGCAAGTCAGTATGTAATCTATGGACTTTCTGCATTCTGTTAAATACACCTCAAAGAAGATTCTAGATGACTGCATTCTGAACAAACAAGATGAACTGAGTTAGCATTTCTCTTTTGGGATTCGGGAGACAGCTCAGCAGAATAAGCACATCCCTGGCAAGTGTGAAGTCCTGTGTTCAATCCCTGGTACAAAAAAAAGAAAAGAATATTTCTCTCTCTCTCTCTCTCTCTCTCTCTCTCTCTCTCTCTCTCTCTTTTTTTTTAGCTATTTCAAGTAACAGAAACTCTTTGACTTTACCAACTATTGGGTAATTATTTAAATTGGCATTTATTCACTTTAAATTTAAGACACTGGCAGGACAATTACTGAGCCTTGGAAAAAGAACAGATAAATATTTAATGTAGACCTTACTCTTCTTTCTCCACTTACTGTCTTCCTGTACGTCTTTGCCATACAACTCTTATCAAAATTTTGATGACATAAAGCCTGCTTGTCTGCTCTGAAAAGTCTGTGAATCTTCCCTAGAGGTCTTAGTTTGATTTTTTATTGCCTTAATTCTGGGTCATCATTTAGCCCAGAATCTAGGCTTTTCGATAAATGTACAAAAATCTACAAACTATCGTCACCATTGCATTTCTTTTTCCCTGCTGGCCTACGCTCCAGATCATGATGTCTTCTTGCTCACTGCTTTAGGAAATGAGTGCTTTCGTTACTATTTGACTTATAATTTGTAAACTAAGAGTACAGGTTTACATATTCCTGTTTGCTTTCTCATTTTTTTCTCACTCCTCTGTCAGAAAATAGCTTAATATGATGTAATCAATTTGAAATTGGATTCTCACATGAAGAAAGTACTAGTATTTTGCAAAATTCTAAGACATACTTTTAAAGCACACTATTTTATTGAAGCATAGTTGGCATACAATAAGTGATATATTTTCCGCGTACAACCTAGAACCTAATTCTGAGTAATAACATTCAATGAACTTCCCATAGAGGCTCCTATTGGGCATTAGCCCATCTTTCATCTCCAAGCTAAGCTTCTGCAGGGCATGGTCTTAATTCACTTCCTTAATTACTCCCCTTGCTGCAGAGTCCATCCTCAGGTACTCTTAGGAAGATTTCTCATTACTCACTAGAAATCTCTAGTCCAGGTCAATTGCAGTCAAGCCCAGGGGGCATTTTTCTAGTCTTTTCTTACCTGTCTCCTTTGTGGCTTTTGCCAGCAGAGGTTATTCCCTGTTCTCATCAAAATTCAAACTTTCGAGACCCAATTCTAACCCAGGCCAGGTGAGTGTTTGGGAGAGCTTCCGGCTACCCTGCGCTGGCTGGACCTACTGGTTCCAGCCCAGGTGCAGCGTGGGTGAGACCCTTTTCAACCCATTTGGGATGCCCCACCACTGCTCCGAAACACCTCCCCTACCCTGCCTGCTCAGTAGGAATTTCTGCCTTGTTCCGGGAACCCCCAGATCCAGTCCTAGCCCAGGCCCGGTGAGTGTGTGTGAGAGCTTCTGGCTACCCTGTGCTGGCATGACCTACTGGTCCTAGCGCAGGTGCAGTATGGGTGACACCCTCTTGGGACACCCCATCAATCCATAGTACCCCCCGCCCCTCCCACAGAGTAGGAATTTCTGTTGCGTTTCAGGAACCCCCAGATCCAGTCCTAGTCCAGGCCCGGTGAGTGTGTGGGAGAGCTGCCTCCCCCCTACTCCATCTTGTCTCCTGGCATACAGGCCTGGTGTGAAACCTTGTAGCTACAATCCCAGCAGAGAGTGAAGGGGACAGAACCACCCAGCTAGTCCAGGAGCAGAACATCTTGCCAGAGGGGCACAA
>NW_004524580.1:21064666-21110916 GCF_000260255.1 Octodon degus | reverse complement strand
TAAATAAGATATCATGTCTGCATTTTGTACAACAAATAACCACTAGGAAGAATGTATGCAATGTGTTAAATATTGAAACTGTCCTACCAATTTTGTTTGAAACTGTCTCATTGCTATTTGTTTCTCAATAAAATCATGGAAGAAAAAATTCAAACTTTCTCTTTTATCTTTTTCTCAACCCAAATTCTACCTTTCCTGGCACAGTCCCTGGTCTCCCTCATACCACTATGTGCTTCCTCCTCTGCCAGCCCCTTACTTCCCTGGCAGCCCTCCTGTGCACCTGCCCTGCCACTCTGCCACTCACTTTGCACTGCCACCGTGTGAGCTCAATGCACTCCACTTGGCAGTGAGCCACACAAGGCTGATAGGTGCCAACCAATGGGGTCAGTTCAGATGTCCCTTTTGATATCCAGATGTGCATTTGATAGCCACTTATTGGGTGTTTCTACCAACATATACCACTGCTGTGTAAACCTTAGTACATTAAAATCTTTCTTCATTTTTACCCCCTCCAGAATTTTCTCTTCCCCTGACCTCACACATACATTTTCCTTGCAGGAAGTGTACAGCGTTGGCAGGGGCAACAACATATGGGTGCTTAAAGTCATGGCCCAAAGCCTATGTTGTCTGTGTCAGCCTGGCATAAGGAAGCAGCAGAAGGCACAGCAGCACTAAAGGTACAGCCTGAGCAGAAGACAACTGCGGAGGGTCAGGCATTGGTGACATGGAGGAGCGGGGAGGTGCGCACTGTGTTCAGGAAAGCAAAGCCGAGGACCTGGGCAGGAGCCCAGCCTCTGTGCCTTCACTTACTCAGCAGGTGCCACAAAGCCATAGTTCTGGAGAAACATCAGTGGGTGAGAGACAGGACTCTTGCTGTCATGGAGCTTAGGAGCAACCAGACTGTAGCCATAGAAAACAGCAGTAGAAATATATTTTTAGATGGAGATAAATAATGCAGAGGAATTAATAGAATGCAGTGAATTAGAAGGCGATAGAAAGGTAGGACATCTGATAAGGAAAACTTCTCAGGGGTGTATTATTTGAGCTGTTGAATGAGTCTCTCTCTCTCTCTCTCTCTCTCTCTCTCTCTCTCTCTCTCTCTCTCTCTCTCTCTCTCTCTCTCTCTCTCTCTCTCTCTCTCTGATTCTATGGAAAAAAAGAGTTTAAAGGCAAAACTGAACCATTCAAAATGATCCACAGAGCAGGTGTGAGGCCCAGAGTTTATCAGAATCTCTCCAACACATCTGAGAGAAATGTTTCTCTCTGTCACTTTCTTCAACATTTTAGATGAGATGCAAGCTTATTGAACTTCTCTTTTGCTCCAAATATTGTGTGTTAAAACTTTGTGCAAGAAGACCACTCGGTGTCTGAAGGGAAGAATCCTTAGCAATAGGCAAACTGGTTTCCTGATAACCATTAGCAGTACCCTCCAACGCCACCCCTCCTGCAACATATGAGGGGAAAATAAGACAACATTGTCCTATAAGTGATACCCCCATGTTTCACATGAAACTGGATTAGGACACTGGGTTCTAGAAATACAAGACAAATTCACATGAGAAATCGTATCTTCCAGCAGGGGAAAGCACAGACTGATAGATAACAACATAATGTCTAAGAATGAGAACTACTATCAATACAACAAAGAGGTTAAGAGGGTGGAAAGCAATGGAAGAAGGAGAAGAAGGCCTGAGGGCTAGGAAGGCATGTATCATCAGAGGGGAACTGAAGGGAGAAGCCTGCAGCAGGCTGGGCATCCTGGGACAGAAAGGAGCCCTGTATTCTCAGTGGATGCAAAGAAGGCTGGTGTGGCCAGAGTGGAGCACCATGAGGCCAACAGAGAGCATAAGCAGACTCCGCACTTACAGGGAGGAGTTGAGTGTGCTCTGTGCGTGGACGAGAGCTAGAGATGGCTCGGAGCAAGGCAGTGATGTGGTGGGAGGCAGTTAAGCTTTCAGTGGGGCACTGATTATAATGTAGACAATGGACAGAGGGATATTTATATTCTCAGGGTCCTGCTAAGTTGCCCAGGCTGGTCTTGAACTTGTGGCCTTTCTGCTTCAGCTTCCTCAGTAGTTAGGATTTCAGGCATGGATCACCACACCTGGTGGAAGGGTGTATGTTGATCTAGATAATTCCCAAAGTGTAGGAGAGCAGAGATAGCTTTTTTTTTTTTTTGAAAGAAAGTATAAACTTATATGACAATAAAAGCTGTGAGCCAGACACAGTGGCACACCTGTAATGCCATCATCATGGGGAAGCTGAAGGAGAAGGACCAAAAGTTTGAGGCCAAACTGGGCAACTTAGTGAATAAAAAGATCCTGTCTCAAAACAGGGAGGTGAAGGCTGGGATGTAACTCAGTCCCCAGCATGGCAATGAAACAGAACAGGACAGAACAACCCCCAAACACAATGTGATCATTCTGGCCTTTCAAGAGATTGCGTCTCATCCCTCAAGAACAGCGCTATCCTGAATCTTCCATGGGCGTGGCTCATTGTTTCTGGGATCTGAGAACGAGGCTCTTCTTCACTGCCAAGGGGTGACAGGGCAGTTGGCTGGAAGTGTGGCTTATTCAGCAGAGGGAAAACTCCTTACTCACCTGCTTTCCTTTGTACACAACATCATTTTCACAAACATGGCATTTGGGGCAGAAAGAGAAGTCCAGGGATCCTCTAGACTTCTTACATCAAGGGAAATTTTCTCATCAAACTCCGATGATGAGTAATGCCCTACAGAATGTCCCTAGAAAGTGCACACTCAGTTCATTTGCTGGAGACAAGATTCATAAACAGTTTGTGTGCTGTGTATCTAGCTTTTCTGCAGAAGCAAGTGGCTAAATACAAAGTTGAGTCCTTTTGCTCAATAAGTTATGAGGTAAGAAAATGAGCATGTGTCATGTTGTCCTTGGTAGAGGCTAGAGCACATCACATCCAGAGTGCTTAGCAAGCTTGCTTTTTCTTTTTCTTCTGCCTTGGAAATCCCCAAATTCTCCTTGGGGATTACAGCACCTCGCATGAAGTAAGCACGAAGAACTAAGACTTGTTACCACGGAAGAGACGCCTGAAGTCGCTGGTTCTTGCTTTTCATTGTTTCTGGTTTCTATTTGAAGATGCTGATTCTTGGAGAACGCATGATGCTGAGCAGGGGAATTTCTTCTAGAGGTTTGCAAATGACCGAACTGGTAGCCAGATAGAAATCTTGTCTTTAGAGAACATTTGGAGAAGAAGATGAGCCTTGAAGTCATGGCCTGGGGGTTGAGAAGACCTGTCATCATTCTTCATGCTGTGTGGCTACAGCAAGTCACAGAATCATCTTACAGGACAGCAAGGGTTCCTTGAGTCTGGTGTTTGGTATTTATAAAGCACTTAAAAAGGATCGTTTATTTCATTCTTCAGACAACCCTTGTTTCTACTTCTGGGGTTTCTCTTTCCTGGACTCATTCTCCCCAACAAACATACTTCTGTTTTTGGTGCCATCCTTAGTTAAAAGCAGTTTGTTTTATTTTATTTTTTTAACTTTATTTTTTATTTTTATTTTTTTTAGCAGTTTGTTTTAATTGCTCAATTCAGCACAATAAAATTTTAAACATAAAAGAAAGTACCATACTATTGAAGAGGCCAACAAGAAGTCAGGTGTGCCATTAAACTTAATCTACCATCGATGGACCAAAAGAAAGGCCAGAAAGACCATAAGCCCAGGGTTGGAGGAGTGGAGTAGAGTGTAAGGGATAAATTCTGTCAGGACAGCCAGGAAACACTCTGAGGAGAAGTGCCAGCTCAGAGGAGAGCTCGGTTACTGCACAGCGATGAGGCCGATGCACAAGGCCGAAAGTGGTGGCCGAACCCTGTGGAGGGCCGTACAGGAGGATGTGGTGCCGGCCGGAAGTCCAGACTGGCATGGATAGCATGTTTCTGGAAAGCACAGCAGCAGCCAGCATGTGCCTCTTGAGTGCCGCTGTCACCATCAGAGGGCTGAGCACAGGAAGGAAGGGCAAGTCCCCACAGGCCCTGAGACACACTTGGGAGAAAGCGGTAATGACAGGATAACCTCTGCTCCTGACAGCCAAGCTGCAACTAATCAGGACCAGAAATTCTAGTGTGAGTAACAAGGTCTCAGAAAGCTTTCCCACCATTACTCCCTGTCCCCCCTCCACACACTTCTAGCTATTTATCAAAGAAAAATCTCTAGAATTAGAATGTCTGGCTTGAGTCCTGCTTCCCTCATCTTGTGTCTGTATGACCTTGCACAAGTTTTCCACTCCTTCTGTACCATGGAGCTGTGAGTTGTGCCGTGCTCACCTCACTGGTGGAGTGAGGAGGAAAGGATGACTTACGGAGGAGGTGTGTGCCACACAGCCCAGCACACAACACACACTCACTAACCAAGCTGAATGAAAATGAAACCAGAAGACCAGTGACAGAGCCCAAGACGGGCTCGCATAGGAGAAGCAGATGGTTCACAAGAGAGCTGCTTTTGCCTTTGGAACGTCCCATGCGGGATCTCAGAGTGGGCTTGGTTATCACTTCTGCCTGACAAGAGGGGTTGGCTCTATGGATGCGCACAGGGTTGAGATTCAAGGGTCGACGATGAGGGCCAGGAGAAGGAGGTCCCTAGAAGGTGAAAGCAGCCATCCAGCCCTCTCTAAGAAGTTCTGAGGTAAAATTACAGAGAGCTAAGGTTGGTTGAAAATATAAAGAGAACTGAGGGAGAGCTCTTTAGAGTGGAAGACTTGAGCGAAAGGTTGGTTGTGGAATGGATGACAGGAGTGAGGGAAAAATCTAATAAACAAGAGAGAACATAACTCTTAGGAGAGACTCCAGAGGAAAGAGGGAGAGTGAGCCCAGGGCTTAGGAGGTGGAGTTGCTTTGGAATGCGGAAGACAGTCCTCTTCTCAAAAGGGAGAGTGATGGGAAGAAATAGCGAGGCGGAGAAGAGAGAAGGTGAGGACGTCTTTATCTGTCAGCCCGAATCTCAGTGAAGAATGAGGAGCATCTTGGGGGGGGGGAGAGGGGAGGGTGAAGGGGAGGCCTAAGGGAGAAGCCTCAAGGGGCAGCTGGGAGGGTTTTGTGAGGGAGCCACTTGGAGGTGAGTCACCCATGGTTGTGATTTCCACATAGCTGGATGTTCCTACCTTGGGCTGGAGGACAGATGGAAATGGAAAATCTTCAGTGAGCCATGGTTTGAAATAATCCAGCCAGATTCTGCCTCCTCCGCTGTGCCTGGCCAACGGCCCACGCCCACTTCCAACCGCCAGCTCTCACCTCGCGCCCCTGCAGGCTGCAGATGTGGCTCCCTCATGTCACCCAGGCCACCCAGAGGCCCGTGGCCGCCTTTCAGTTCTCACTTCTACTGCTCTCTGGAGACTCCATCTCTAGATTTCTTCCTGAAACTTTCTTCTTCCTCACTCCACAACACCACCGTTGTAGCGGGCAGGTTTCTCTCATTTTGAAAGGTGGCATTTTAAAAGTTACAAATTTGCATTTTCTTGATCAGAAAGTCCCTTCCAGCCCTATATTCTTACACACTCACCAGAAAGAGGACATAGAGGGCTGTGTTGCTCATTTCTTGGGTCTATTACCTACTAGTCTATCAGCTCCATGAACGCAGAACTACCAGCCAAGCATGGTGGCATACTCCTATAATGCCAGCACTCAGGAGGCTGAGGCAGGGAAGATCTTTGTGAGTTCAATACCAGCCTGGGCTACAAAGTGAGCTCAAGGCCAGCCTGGACTGTGTAGTGAGACCCTGACTTAAAAAAGAGAATATAATTTGCTTCAGAATAGAATTTGCTCAGGAAGACAGAAGCACCATCTGTCACAGAAGGCTCTGCATAGTAGATTCTGTGCTAATACTGTGCAGGGGAGGAGATAAGGAGAAGGATGACCTCTGGGACTTTGTGCCACCCTGTCCTCTCTTCAAAGCTCACAGGCTGTGCATCCTTCTCTGGTGCCTTTTCTTCTTGTCCCATGAAAAGTGCTCCCTCATGGTTCATCTGCAGGACTTAGGCTCGCATCCCTGTGGTCCTCTTTGAGAAGCCTCAGCCTCCCAGGTTGACCAGATTTCCCAGTCCTGAGGAAATGGACTGCTATCTCTTTATGTGAATGGGGCAAACCAATTGAAATGTCCCTCCTTGCTGGTTGGTTCCATTTCTTGATGTCTTGTGGTGACACGTTCTTTTTCTTTCGGTTGTTCTCCATAATCAGTTCTTCCCCTTTCTGTGAATCTTCCTTCAGTGACACAGCCATCATCTCCTCTCAAAGTCCATAATGCATTTTTTTTCTAACAGTAGGAAAAAAACATACTTTCGAGAATGTAGCTTTTTAAATAAACTCAATTATCAAAAATAATAAAGGCTGGAAGAATTACCTGATATGAAGCCAGTCCTGAAAACACTGTAGCCATGATCCACTGGTAAAATGGTTCCCACTAGGTATCAACCAAGTGAGTAGATCAGACAGAGAATGGGTTCTCTTCATCATCTTGTTTCCTAGATCTACTTCACCCAGCCACAGAGATCCCTGTTCATGAAGCACCCTAGATAAAGAAACACCTGCTTAGGAATGTGGACTCTGGACCCAGCTTCATGGATTCAAATCCTAGCTTTATTGTTTACTAGTGGAGCAACCTTAGTTACAATTCTTCATAGCCTGTGGTGTGGCTTTATTTCATTTTTCATTGCTGGAGATCAAACTCATGGCCTCATGCCCATTAGGCAAGTGCTCTACCATCGAACACATCCCCAGTCCTGTGCAATGGCCTCTTATCTGTGAACTGATGGTAATAATTGTGCTTAATGTGATCTGGTACAGGCAGTACTTAGACCTGTGTCTGGAACATCCTAAGTGTTATTATCATCTGTCTGCCAGTTACAGAGTGGAATACAATCACAGACCCAGAGAATATGATTACAGGACAAAAATGGAACTGGGGATAAAAGCTCCAGACTTCAAGTAGTGTTACACCTGGGGCAGAAGCATGGGGATTTTATCAGAAATAGAGGAGTGTGCATCAGACATCAGTTTTTACTCTTGGCAACACAGGCAGTTGTCTGTAGCAGGGTATGAGGGCCCTGCACACACACGTATCCTTTGAGCCAAGACCACCACCAATCTTTGTATTCCCTACTCTTGAAATTCAACCTGCATTCTGAGGAACATTTTCACCCTTCTTTCAGAGGGCTGGAATCTTGCTTGGACTCCCTACCCACTGCTGCCTAGTTCCCCTATTTGATTGCAACCACTCATGGTAGAAGCTTCTGAGAACCCTGGCAGTGGAAAACATGGGGCTTGAGCCGGCCCTGAAATCCTCCCAATTGTATCAAGGCAAAGAACACTCTTACTGCCATTTCAAATCTTCCCATTGTCCCTTGGATTGTATCTCTTTGTGTGATTGTGAAATAGGAAATCAAGGTTATTGTACAATGCTACAATTAGGCTACATCTATGTTTCTGAATTTTTTGTTCCATAACCATCATTGCAGGACCTTGGATACTTTCAACACTGGTCTGACTGCCATCTGACAAAATTATTTGGCAGAAACTATATTTTTCTCTTCTTAGAATGTGTGTGTGTACTCTACCCCCGAGTACCTCCCAGTGTGACCTTACCCATCTCTGTAGCTCTCTCCCACATGTTATGTCCCCGTGAATATGCCGTTGGATTTGAAACACTGAGTGGTATCTCATCCTCTTAGATGTTTTTGTTTAAATGAGTCACCCAGGAAACCATGGTAAAATCTACACTATCATTCTGGAGGTGTACACAGGTAAGGAGCTACCAGATGGTGTCTATGCTATAAGTCCTGTGCATATCCACGACACTTGGCTCATTTTATCCTGGGTGCAGTTAGATTGGTGCTATGTCTTGCACTAGTCTTGGGATACTTGAGGGCAGTGTGTGCACACTTACACATCATTATACCCTCCCCAAATGTCTGGCACACTCTCTTGCATCTTGTTGATGACCAGTGCAAATATCTGTGGAATTTGTGGTGGAAGCTTGTAAAGTCCTACCTTGACCAGACTGGACTCAGGTACAGGCCTGACTTGTTCTTTGCTTTTTCTCTGCTGGTCTTGCCTCTCACCACCACTAACATGTGACACCGCCAACCTAGATGCCATCTGCCATGTGAAAGAATCTCCTTCATTCTAAAATGTTGATGATTTTAAATGTCTTCTCTCTCAAGAATATTTGCATAGAAACAAGAGCACTTGAGAGATGAGGTCAGTCTTGGGTATGTGTGTGCCACCCCGGTCTCTGAACTGCTTTTTGTGCTGCCCTGGAAGCTCCTATCCTGCCACCTTACTGAGTGGCAAAGCTGTCCTGCATATATCTGAATCAAAAGAGAATTCCACTACTTAGAAGTTTCATATCTCAATATCTTTATTATATAGATTTCAGAATTGTATATGCTTGTATAATTCGCTAGCTGCCTTGGCTTCTGATTAACCACTTAACCCATCTGATAAGATAAGGTGGGACTGCGTTTTGGTTCAGGTGTACCTTTTCCTCCTTGTCCCAGGACTTCTGTGAACATTCTGGCTCTAGTGCTTCCCCAAATGTGCCTGGTGTCACATGACAGTCTCAATTTTGGAAAAAGAGAAAAGTCCTTCCTCCTCCTTTCCAGGGCCTTGTCATGCCTGCCCCTCCTGTGCTTTGCTGGGGCCTGGCTGTGGTCTCTGAGGTAGCTGCTGCTGAGGATTGGTGAATCCTGTTGTCACTGCATGGACAACTCTGGGCACACAGTCTACATCAACTAATTCTAACATTGTTGGGTAGAGAGGGAGAAAACTTCATTTCGTGCAAAGGGCCACTTATTTAAATTTTCCTTCTCATCTGCACGATGGCTTTCTGGAGAGATCTTTTTTTTGATCCTTTTATAGTCAGCTTTCTCTCTGCCTACTTAGTTCTTCACCTTCTGATCTTCTCTGTAGCACTCTGCTGTCACAATCCAGATACACAAAGGAGCAAGACTCTCATGAAGGGACTCTGGGACCTTTTGAATTTATGTGGAGAGATACACTTGAGCACAGGGTGCTCCACAGACCCCTGAGTCCATCCTGAATGTCCCATCACTTCTGCTTGTCTCGCTGCCCCCCTGATCAGATGAGGCTGTCTGTCTGAATGCACTGTGGCTTTGGGAGCTGCGTTGTCACCGTAGACCCATGAGGCCTCCTGTAGGCACAACAGTATCCTGGATGTCCTTCTTTCCCGCAATCCTTAGAACTCTACCTTGAACCACAGACTTTCTGAGCTCCAAGTGATGACTTGTGGGTTGTGGGACACACTGTGCTGGTGGATTATCATGGATGGGGACAAAAGGGGAATTTATACTCTCTTTGTGCAGACTGCTTGCTTCTTCTCAATCTTCCAGTGTCAATCTTGGTACTTCACTCACCTTAGACCTGTTGTCCTCATGAGTGCATTTTCTGTTTGTGACTGGATGGGTTAATGTTGCACCTTACTCTCTTTCATGGGGGCAGCATGAGGCTCTCCCTGAACGTCATTCAAAGTGACCTGTCTTTCAGAAGGACGTTGTTCAGGCTGTAGTCAAAGGCTCACCCGAAACCTTAGAGAAATAGCAGGTAGAGAGTACTTCACAGCATGTTGGAGAGTGTCCGACCTAAGGTAATTATTAAAAGTCTGGAGCAATAGCTATCATGTAAGCTGTTTCAGAAATTAACTTAATGCAGGAATAGAGGTCACTGGACTTGCTGAAGGGTAAAGACAGGTGGCATATGGGCCCATGTTTGCCTTCAATTTCCTGTAGAAGTTAATGGGCGTTGCAGGTACTTATCTAATCACGGTGTTCAGACCGGTACGTTCTGCTCACCTAGGACTTTGTAATGAGATGTGATGTTTATGCTTCGTGCTCTTCCACACAGACTGCGAAAATTCCCTTTCTCAGCCTGTGTAGTGCCTGCAAGTGTCAACAGCCAAACTTAATGACAAAAACTAGGCCGATCAGGCAGATGCCCTGATACTTGACACAAGAGGATCTCTTTTCAAGGAGGAAAAGTGGTTAAGCAATCATGTGAACTTCAGTCAGGCTAAGGGAGGCTGAGGTAGCTCAGAAACTCAGAAATAATAACTTTTTATTGAGATTGGTGGTCAATTTTGAATGTGGAGTAAGGGTAGGGAGGTGGATGTGACCAACAGAAAACTTAACTCGCTGAGTCCTCCTGAGATTGTTGCTGTCCAGGTGGACACTGGGCAGTCACACTATAAATTTAAATTCTGTTCATTGACATTGAACAAATACCCACTAAGGGTGACTTTAGAAAGTCAAAAACAAAGGGTCCTGAGAACTGACTGTCACAGTTCTCTGTCCGACTCTGAGTCCATACATCATCGTTTGCAACCTCTTTACTAACCCTAGCCCCGCAGTGTAGTCCCCCACAAACTGGGCTGCCCAATGACCCTGAGAACTTCCTGCATAGACAATCTTGGGAGCACCAGGGCTAGAAGGTCTCATCGGATATATTTAGGGAGGGCTATGAGACTCGGTATTTTTCAAGTGGTTGCTTTTATTAAATGTGTTTGTTTTTAATGTTTCTTTTATCGTGTTAGACAGTCTGCTCTTGCACCCATCAAGGCTGGAGGTGTCAGGCTGAACAGCCTTCTGGTGCTTCGGTTTTGTCTGCCTGGCCTTACTGGGTGGTGGTGCACTGTGTCTATGTTTATCATTCTTACAGACTGGTGAAATCTGGGAAGCTCCTGGGGTTTCTTCAGTGCCATGACAGCCCCACGTGTCATGGCAGAGTGGTGCCCGAGGTCCCTGGTGGCCCGAGTACATGCAGACTATGCCTTTGGAGCCCACTGTCACATGTTTATCTTGAGAGGACCTGGGGCTGCCTGGCTCGCTGAGTTTCTCAAATATCTCTTGTTAATATCTAGCCAGCTGGCTGTGGGATAAAACAAAGGTCAGAAGTCTAATTATTTTTAAAAGTGGGCTTTTGTGTTTTGCCAAAGACTTGCGAGAGATCAAGTTGAGCCCAGATTTCTACGCTGCTGTTTTCTCCTCGCTTTTTCTCCTGTCCAAGTGCGTGGCACAGATGCAATCTGTCCCTCTCCTTTGTCACATCCAGAAACCCACCCTCCCCGCCTCACATGACAGTGCCGTCACTCCCGTGTGACCTCAGGGAGGGTCCTGTTTACAGCTGAGTGAACCTGGGACTCTCTCTTCTGGCTTCAAGCTCAACAAGGGACGAGAAAAACCTGCAGAACCCGTTCAGCCATTTCAGACTACAAACAAGCAATCCGGAGGGAATAGGGGTGGATGTTACCTTATGACTGCAATTAAAGTCTTCTCTCCCAAGGTTGTCAACACATCGGGCAGCACAGGAGCCTGAGAATGTTGCTCATTTCCCAGGAGGGTTTACTGGTTAACGCCATCTGCAGAGCTTGCTTATGCAAGATACAGCAGGGTTTTATTTAATGTGTTCTGCTTTATCAGAACCCATGTTTTCATGTACACGTACATAAATCTGTGTAGACACACACAGTTGTTTACAGTCTAGTATAGAAATAGTGGAAAGAGAATATTATGGTTGTATGAGGGGGAAAACCCTTTTATTTTGTTTATTTTATTTTATTGGTGCCAGAAATTGAACTCAGGACTTTGTCTCGCCAGGCAGGGCTTGTCCTGCTGAGCTATATACCCATCCCTGAAAAAAATCTTTTAAAAGGCAATTAATTCATTCTCAGGAAAAATGGGGCCAATGATTGGGAGACAAATGAGACCAATAACTTAGCCAATAAATATGGGGAGTGGCTGTAATTCATATGGTATCAATTTTATATCTGCAGTACAGAGCTACAGTATTTCATTTCTAATCTTTATTAGGATAATTTGGGAGACACAAAAGAAATATAGAATACATTTCTTATCTTCTAATATTTGGGGAGAAAAGACAACAAATGTGAATGTGATTGAAAGACTGAATGAATGAGGCATACACCTGAGAGAACAGCGAAGACCTTGAGGGATTGAGGAGGAGACCACCTTTACATGATTTCATTTATTTATTTAGCAGAACCTGGATTGAACTCAGGCCCCTGAGCTTGCCAGGCAAGCGCTTATTCTACTGAGCCATCTCCCTGGCCCCTTTTACAGGATCTTAGAGGAGTCTCCCTGGCATTGGGATGCAGTAGCCGGGGACAGGTTGTATCTGACTCACGTCAGGAGGAGCCCACCTGATGACAGTGAGGTAAGGCTGGCATCAAGTTCATGGCTGAGCTAACAGAAGTGGGGAAGGCCATGTCTGCCTGGGTGTGGGATGTCCTGGGGTACGGTGGGGCTCAGTGGCAGGGCTCAGTGGAATTACATGTGTGAAACTGAATCATATCATGGTAGAGGCTGTGGTCCTCGGTTCAAATCCCAGGTCTGCCACTTCCTACCTGTAACTCAGGGAGAGTAGTTCTCTTGGAGAATTAACTTCCTTTTCTATAAAATGGGGCAATAAAACTGTTTGATGCCTGAGTTTTTCCGAGGATTAAAAGAAATAATCTATGTTAAGCTCTCTATGAAACAGTCACAATGAAGCACCCAAGAGACAGTAGGTATTAAATTATGATAGCTCTTGCATGCTCAAAGGGAATTACGTTTTTCCAAACATGTATGTACTCATCTTTTCTATGCATTTTCTAGTCACTTGCTCTTCTGAGACCACTTCCTCCTCCTTCTCTGGTCCTTTGCTTGAGCTTCACTGTGCTCCCCACAAAGAGCTGCTCCTTGAGTTCTCCGAATCTGCCGAAGCCTTGCTTACCATGTAAATGCCTTGAGATAGGACTAGGTCTCTGTTTTTGTTTTGTTTTTTTGGTGGAACCGGGGATTGAACTCAGGCCCTTGCACTTGCCAGGGAAGCACTTATTCCACTGAGCCATCTCCCTGACCTCAGGACTTGGTCTCTGATCAGAGCAATCTGGCTGATGTAGCTCTGTACCTTTAGCCTGGTCATTTGCATCCCTAACGGGACCCTTGATGCCAGTAGAAAGAAAACAAAAATCAACATCACCACACAGCCACTTTCCACTCCCTGAAAAGCCTAAACTTCTGAGTATACACAGTACACTGAGTTGTATTCTTCATTGCATGCAAGCTAAGGCTTGGTTAAAAAAATTTAAGAGATGTAAGTAGCAAGTTAGAGTGGGACTGTTCAAAGGAACTAAATCCCTGAGGGCTGACATGACACACTGCAGTCACTCAGAACAGGTGTCCCTAGGGAAATTGCAGGACTTTTTGTACAACATATGAATCCTGTTGGTTGATTTATAGAAGCATTAGCCACTTTATCTTCCCCTTAATTAGTGAAAGGGTAATACTCGTTATTGGGTCCAGAAGAATTATACCAAGTAAAGATTATGCATGGAACATTTATTAGGCACAGTATCATTTTCATAAATAGAAAGACCCTAGAGACTATGTCCCCTCCAAGGGACAGCCAGCGTGTCTAAATTACTAAGGACATTTCCCACCAGCTGACATAGATGGGTTACTCCTTTGATGGGACTGATGGTGGTTTGATGGCCGTGAAATGCCACTTAGCAGAGGGATTCATGTCTTTTTGTTGCTGATCTTTAACCTGCATGGAGCATGAGCCTCTGAGGGGCCAGCTCTTATGTTGTGTTCACAGAAAGTGACTTTTGCTCTGCCTGGGCCAACCGGTTGCTGATTGCCAGGGCCCATGTGTGCTGACTGCTGTTGTTTTTCCCAGCACTGCCAGCGGGACCTTTCCTTCCTGTCTGTGCCTCTGAGCCACCTTTCCGGGCAGCTTTGTTTACGTCCCTCCACCCGGCTGACTTTTGGTGGCTCAGGGATACCTGTGTCTCACCCCTTGCCCGGTGCCTGGGTCTCTTCCAATCTGATTTCCAAGGCAATTTCAGTGTGGTGACACCAGGGATATCCTCCTGAGTGGTCTCTCTTTGTGCTGTGTTTGTTAGGAGGGACTTGCAGAAAATCCTCTAGAAAGCTTGTCAGATGGTCTGATGAGAGTGTCAGGGAACCGTTTCTTGTAGTCGAGTTGTCATTCCTGTTTTGCTGTTGGGATTCTATTTGAAGAAATCTCTTAAGACATTGGACTTCTACCATGAGGGTTCAGAGTGGGAAGCCACGCTGCTGGGGCGGCTTCTTTTTTTGCTCTGAAGCTAAGGGAGCCCTGCCGGCCTCTCAGAGTCCCTGGCTCTCACCCAGCCCTGCTCTCCCCTCTGGTCTCCCGTGCTGTCTTTCCTTCTTGGAGGTAGCCTGGTGTCACTTCCTGGATTGCATGTGGCTTAGTGAGTTTCTGATGGATGACACTTGGGCATCTAAAGATCCTAAGCAGTAGCAATGACCCGTACGTGGTTAACAATGTCCAACAAGACAGCCTAGGCCTGAGGGACAGGAAACAAGACATTGCAGTAAGTCTCAGTGGGTGTTTGCGTAGTTACTCTGCATCGGGCCTGAAGATGAGCAGTGTACACAAACTGTGTTCTTTGATTTTTACTACATTCCAAGAAGTAGGTTTTGCCCCCAGCATTTCCATTTCACAAATGAGCACACGGAGGCTCTGAAAGATTAAGTGACTGACTTGAAGCTACAAACTCACCGGCAGAATCAGCATTTGGTCTCTGGGGCCGTTGAGCCCCAGAGTCTGAAGCTTTCAACATTATGTTATATTGGTTTAGATCTGGTGTCTGGGGCCTCTTGCCGACCTTGAGGATAAACTCTCTTGATATAAATAAAGAACAAACATGGGTGGGCCAGGTTTACAGACACATTCCTTTGAGTGGCAAAGGAGAAGAGGTCAACCTCCTGACTCCGATAGGAAACAGAAGCCAGGTTATGAAGCTTCTCGGGAAATTTGAGGTATTTGGACACCTGTTTAGCTATTCTGGGATTCTGCGAGGGGTAAGGGAACACAGGGAGGGTGAGGTCATTGTTGCAAAAACCATTTCCTGAGAGCTCGACTTCAGGAAATGCTGGAGCATTAAAAATACCCATTGTGTGGGAGCCGTGGTCAAGCATGACTCATATTTAGCAATTGTGTCCATAGGTCACAAAGGATTGGGGGAACACAGGGGATATTCATGCAAGATTGTTTTCGTGGGTGGGTGGTTCATTATGAAATTGCTAGTAGGTTGAGAGCTTGGTTGCTTTTCAAGAGGAGTGACATTTAAGAGTCTCCATGGAAATTGCGAGGACTTGGCCATTCATGCGCAGATTGACAAACACTAATTGTCTACCTACTAAGTGCAAGATTGCAGGAGAAATACAATGTGGTTCTGGCCCTTGAGAGCAGTATTGTGAGGTGGTAGCAATGTGACAGGCTGCTTTTAACTGCTTTGCTTTCTTTGCCTCTGGGAGCTTGGACAAAAGCAAGCTAGCCTTAAAAGAAAGATATTTTGCTTTACTTTCCTGAGCAAATCAATTTTAAAATCTAGGCCTGATAACTCCCAGTCCTTCTGCAAAGTGCAAAAGGATTATCAGGAGGGGCTTGGACTGATTTAGGTAAGTTTTTGGTCACTGTAGAATAAGACAGTGTAGAAGGAAAAGAAATTATTAGTCGAATGTTCATGTTCTTTGAAACATGCCAGAAGATTATTTTGGTTTACTATTTTTAAATTAGATTTGAAACTTACTAAAGAAGACACTAATATGTATGTACACTAAAAATATAATAATATGATCACTTATGAACCATCACCCAAGTACCAGACCAATACTCATTACTCATATTTCTCTGTCTCTCCTCCTCCACCCTAACCCTTGTTTCTCCCTCCTCTCTCCCGGGGGGAGTCACTCTCTGTTGAAGTTTGCACTTATGAGGCAGAGTGTGGATATTTCAAATCTGTCAAGTGGTATGTGTCTCTGTGACACAGAAAGCTATGGGATTCACGGAGAAATAGCTGAGTGTCTCAGATTTATTTCACTGCGATTGATGGATTCAGAAATCTGTGGCTTTGTTGGCTACCATGCAGCCCCATAACCGATCGCATAGGTTATGTGCAAAAACTATGCCGCGTTATCCGAGGGCTTTGAGCATCTGGAGTTTGGTATCTGAAGGGGATCCTTGTTACAGTTCTCCATGGAAACTGTGGGATGACTGTAGACAGATATTATAGACAACAAGAGATGCTCTTTAAGAAACAATAATTATTGAGTAGCTATTGCTCAGTATTCTCAGCTAGATTTTTTGAAACAATTCAATACTGTACTTAATACCTCATGATCATACTAAAATTTGATGGCGAAAGGTTTTAGATAATAGGAAGTACAACAGAAAATGTTATTGCCCATCAAATCTTTGCACATCACCATTTTAAAACCTGTTATTATGCTTGCTTCTTACTTTTGAGTGACAGGAGACAAGAAAGGAAATGATTGGTAAATTTGGCTACATAATGAAATGTAAATACGTGTTCAACAGCAGTAGCAAAATAACTTAGGTCAGCAGATAGGAAAGAATTATGCCCCACATGACAAATGACTCGTCTCTGGGAAACTCCAGCAGAGCAGCTCACAATGGGCCTCTTCCTCCCTGTGTCTGGGCTGTGAGAACAGAGGACAGAAAGACAGGTGAAAACAGGGCTGCAGTCTTGGGGACCTGCATGTGCTGAGAGAGAATGGTTAGCCTGACATACCCAGCTCTGCCGAGATGCTGGGGACTGGAGACTTGAGAGGGTCACGGGGCCTGGCAGGGTGAGGTGACCCGCAAGATGCCCCTCCTCCAGAAGGTAGAGACTAAAGAGGCGCGGAGAGAGGACACCGTCCTAGAAAATCAACCACTGTGACAGGACCTGCCTGCCTTTGCAAGGAAGAGAAAGGCAGGTTCTCCCAGAGGACCCTGGTGACTGGAAAGTGTCCACACAGGGAAATGAGCCCCAGTGGCCAGTTGTATTCTTCTTAGCTGTGAGCTTTCTGAATGATGATAACGAAGGAGGCAACGTGGAAACTCAGAGGGCAACGTCTCTGAAGCATCCACAGACCCTTACGTTAAGTATTCATTTACTACATGCAAAATAAAAAGATGGAAATGAGCATTTCACACGGCCAGGATGCCAAACAGCAAAGGAACAGAGGCGAGGAAGCACCTTCCCAGGTAGCCAAGGCCGCGCCGCTGGAGCAGCTCTGGGAAAGGAGGGCTTTGTGTATCGCAAACCAGCCTCCTCCCCTGCCTGTGAGCTTCATGCTGGCAGGGAATTTTGTCAGTTTTGTTGATTATGTACCTATATTCACAGGACTGGCTTGTGAGAGTATACTCACTAAATATTGTTCACTGTAAAAGATAACATCCAGCAGTTTGCTTTGTGATAATCGTTTGATAACTCAAACGTGGCTGATGGCAAACTAAATTCCTTTATTCTGGCAAAATAATATGATGATGTATCCTTATGCCCACGCAAATGCTCGGATCTTTAGAACCATCCAGCATATGCTCTTGAAAATTGATTCTCAGAAAGTAATCAGATGTTAAAATAAAACTGTCTGTATGAATTCACGTGATGGTAGATACTATCTGTGGTCTTAAAAGTTTTGGTCCAACTTCCACGTTTCTATATTGAAGTTGTAACTCCCAAGGGTGGTATTAGGACATGGAGTCATCTATGGGAGGTTATTAGGCAATAATTACAGCCCTCATGCGAATGATGGAAGGCCCAGCAAGAGCTTCACCTTTCTACCATGGAGGGAAACAAGAAGGCACTGAATCCGCAGAAGTCTTGATCTTGCTCTAGACTATCTGTCTCCAGAACTGAAAAATACATTTCTAATGTGTACAAGCCACTCACTCTATGTCCTTCTAATAATTCCATTTCAGCAGTCTGAATGGACTAAAAGATCAGCAAAAAAACAAAACAACAACAACAAAGGGCTTAATAAACTACATGCTGTATACTATTTTATGATGTCATATGCAATAATGAATTGGTGCTTATTACTTCAGTGATTGCTTAAACGTGCACAGAAATGTGGAGAAACACTTTCAGTAATAGGAAGTGAATAAGGCAGAACACAACCGGCTTCTCTGCCTCCTCCAACGCCCTTTATTGAAGTGTCCCCTCCTGCTGTTTTGCATCTTGCTTCTATGAGGAGCTGTAGACACTTGGTACAGCCACCAGGGCTGGCATGATGACCCCATTGCCAAGTATGTGACCCCGCTGCTGTTTCTGACACAGGGTGTGCCCTGTTCAACTCTGAAACTCCATCATGCCAACACCCACCTTATTGTCCATCCTTGTTCCTTGCCTTCTCTGCATCTCAAAGAGAGTCTGCATGGAGTGGATTAATTTAATGAATTGACACCCCATGGTCCTAGAGCCCAGGTACAGACCAAGGAAACCTGAGGGGAAAACACTAGATACCAGGGTGTTCCACTTATTTTACATTGTACTCAAAGCCACCTCATCCTTTCCAACATTGATCAATCATATGTGTCCAGCACTAAATAGTTTCAGAAGATATTCCTTTTAAGGAGGCTTTTAGTCTCTCTCTTTCTCTCTTAAGCAAATTAGCCTTTTCCAGTCCAGGCCTGGGCATGTCTGAATTCTGTGGTAACAGAAATTATATAGTTGCAAATTGGAACCTCTGTCTTGAAAGCCGTTTTTTTGTCACATGATGAGATGTGATATGTGCTTTGATTTTTAACAATGTTACTGTATTATGTACTTATATATAAAAATAAAATATCAGTTATCATTGATATCTGCTAATTTCTTAGTTCTTGAGTTATTCGTAGTTTTTAATTTAATTGAAAAATACTAATATGACACATACTTTGAGAACATCCAGAAGTTTAGAAAGAAAATAGGGATGACCTTCCTGTTAATCCACTTTTATTCCTCTAAAAACACGTCAATAGCTTGATGTATGAGCCTTTTCCCATTTTAAGAGTTTCACATGCTCATAAAAATAGACATAAGCAGTACACACACACACACACACACACACACACACACACACACACACACACACACGAATTGTCCTATAACTTTGAAACTTATTTTTTAATATATTTTGTCTGGCCATCTCTCCAGGTCAGCCATGGGAGGGCCTAAAAATTGTTTTTATAGTCATGTAATATTCTGTAATGCAAAGTTTTGTAGCTACTTCAACTGTCTTCTTAGTTTTTGCACCATCAACTCATTTCTGTGATTATTTTAAAATGCTACAATAAAGATTCTTCTGTATAAGTGTACATAATATAGGTAAATGTATATGTACATTTATTTACACATATATTTCAGTGCTCTTTTACTTCCAAATGTGATATTATACTTGTTTTCCTTGTGTGTTTTATTCTTGAATACATGTCTTAGGAAAAAGAAAGAAATGAAAGGAGAGGAAATCCAACTATCTCTAGTTTTTAAAAAAATCTTTTATTTATTTATGTATTCATTCAGTACAGGGTCTTGTTATGTAGCTCGAACTCATATTGATCCTTCTGCCTCAGCCTCCCAGCACTGGGATTACAGGTGTGTGTCACCATGCCCGGTTTAGGTGGCCAGCACGGCACTGCCTGTGGTACCGGGGGTAGAATGCAGGCTCTTGCACTTGGCAGGCAGGCACTTAGCGTGCTGAGCTATCTCCTCAGCCCCAACTAACCCTATTTGCAGACAGCATGATTCTATACTTGGAAGACTGAAAGACTTTTAGTTCTAATAAATAAATTTCACAGAGTACCAGGACATAAAATGAACATTAACAAATTAATAGCTTTTCCATACGTCGATCATGTTGTAGCTGAGAGAGAAATCAGGAAAATAATTCCAGGTATCCACAACATACCTGTGGATCAAGCCAGCCAAGTAGGTGAAAGACTGCTACATGGAAAATTATAGGACACTGAAGAAAGAGGTTGAAGAACAGAATAGAAGATGGAAAGCCTTCCCTGTTCATGGGTTGACAGTTACTGTTGTGAAAATGGTCAAGTTACTGAAGGTTGTATACAGACTCACTGAAATCACCATCAACATTCCCATTGCATTCCACACAGAACCAGAAACTACAATCCTAAAATTCAAGTGGAAACACAAAATAGCCGAAACAGTCCTGAGGAGGAAAAGCAATACTGGCTCCATCGCTATTTTAAAAGTTGTACAGGCAAAACAGCATGGCACAAAACAGACATGCAAACCAGTGGAAGAGATTAGAAGACACAGAAGCAAACCCACACAACTATAGCTACTGATTCCTGAAAAAGAGGCCAAAGACATATACTGGGAAAAAGATAGACTCTTTAACAAATGACGCTGGAAAACCTATATCCTCATAGGTAGAGGGTGGCACTAGATCCCCATTTCTCAACTTGTACAGTAGTTGATTCAAAATGAATCAAAGCTCTAAGCATAAGACCTGAAATGTTGAAATTATTAGAAGAAAACAGTTGAAGAACAGTTGTGTCACAGGCACAGCCAAAGATCTCCACAGTAGGACTCTGATGGTGCACAGAAAACTGTATGGAGAGTCAGCAGGTGGGACTCTATGAAATTAACAGTTCCTGAAAGGCAAAGAAGCAATCAATGAGCAAGAGATAGCCTACAAATAGGAAAAATCTTCCAGCTACTCTTTGCAGAGGATTAATACCTGGAAAATACGAAGGACTGAAAAAAGTTAACAGCTGAAAAACCAAATGGCTCAACCAATAAGTGGGCAAATGAGCAGACTTTTTATAAAGTCTTCAAGTGGCCAGTAAGCATACAAAAACATGTTCAGCGTCTTTTGCTGTTAGTGAAATGTGCAACAACACTACACCAAGGTGCCCTTTTACCTCAGTCAGAGGAGTTATCAGGAAGGATATAAAAAATAACATGAGCCTGGGCATGGTGGCAGGCACCTGCAATCCCAGCTCTTGGGAGGCTGTAAACAAGTGGATCACTACAAGTCCGATCTAGTAGTGAGACCTTGGATACCCTGTAGACCCCTCCTTAAAGTACAAAAAAAAAATGTACTGGTGAAGATATGGGGAGAAAGGAATGCCTTACAGTTAGGAAAGTGAGTAAGGACAGCTACTATGGCACTCAGTGAGGAGGTTCCTCCAAAATTATAGAGCTACCACATGACCTCACTACCATATACCTTGGTATATATCAAATGGAATGAAGGACACCACACTATAGGAATATCTGTATCTCTATGTTTATTGTGATACATGTGGTAGAATTCATAATGGCCAAGATATGGAACCAGGCTATGTGTCTGTCAATGGGTGAATGGATAAAATCTATACATGTATATATATCCTGACTTTTCAAAAGACATGGCACTCTACCACTCCATCAGCCCTACTGCATAGGCACATCCATTTGCCTTATCTCCTCCCTACATGGAACATTTCCTTTCATTTCTGCCAGTGTGATAAATGAAAAATAGAAGCTCATCTTAATTTTAATCAGCCTTTCGTCAACTACTGGTTAGCCTATGCATATTTTCATGAGTGTATTGTTCTCTGAATTTCCATTTCTGGTTACATTGTTTATATATTTGCTCATTTTTCTATTGGAGTGTTATCTCTTTGTTCATTGATCAGTGAGAACTTTTTAGCATGCGCACTACATTGTGTGGTTTGTCTTTTAACTTTACTTATTGGTGTCATTTATTAGTCATAAATTTTTAAAAGAATGTGTATAATATAGCTCTTCACTATGATTTCTGGTATTCTGTTTAGCTTTTAGGCAGACATTCCTTCTGTAGGTTACATACATTGTTTCCTAACTTTTCTATTTCTTTTGTCTTAAACTTTTGCTTTTAAATCTTCCAACTGTGAGGAATGCATACATATCTATACACACACAAGAAAATATTATGTAGCATTTATGAATGATATTTTATAAAATATGTTTAAGTGTACTTATTACATTATGTCTGCATCGTAGTTAGCTAAATAACACTGTGCATTTATATTACGCATTTAAAATATATTAGATATTTTCTATGTGTAAACATTTTATGCGATATTTTATATATGGCGTGAGGTCAGGGTGGAGCTTGATTCCTCCAGATGGGCGTCTGGAGCCAACGGTATGGTAACAATCCTTAAATTCCCTGCCTTGCTGATCTCACTGCCCTGGCAGAAGCCAATGTCGCCATCAGTTCTATTGTTCATCTTCTACATTTCTATTCTAGGGCTGTACAACTGTTGGACAAACAGACACAAGGGGTCAGGAGCATTTCTGTCTTGGAGAATTCACGGCCTCTGACCTCAGCTGTGTTCTCAGCGCTGCCTGAAGGGCATCGCGTGGATCCCAGTGAGGGGCATTCAGGTGTGCGCGCTGCCAGAGGGCCTGCTCTTTCTCCTCACTCTTCATGCATTGCTTCTTATTTCACATGAACAAGAAAGGCAAAGTGGAAACTGCTTTAAAGCCCCGAGCCCCTGCCACTCACTCCATCTTCTCCACTACACACCTTTCCCTCTAGAAGGCGCCCCAGATTCTCCACACCCCGTTTCTCCCGGGGGTCTTGCTTTTCAAGTCAGATTCTGTATCGAGTGTCCTGTAGACCTTGTTGTCATCATTTCAGCACGTTCAAGCCTCTTTCATCTCAAAAACGACCTCCGATCCTCTATTAATCAGGTGCTTCCTGTCAGGGTGTAGCTCAGTGGTAGAATGAATGTTCAACACCCACAAGGCTTTAGTTTCATGTCAGCACAAAAACAGAACCAAAAAAACAAAACAAAACAAAACAAACAACAACAACAACAACAAGACAACAACAAAAAAAACACCTCTTCTCGCTGTCTTTCTCTCTCTGCTCTTCCCCTTTCTCTCTCTGCTTTTCCAGCTGAGCTACGGACTCATCTTCCTTCGACCTGCTCATTCATAACTCCTCACCGTTTCTGCCTATTCCTAATCTTTATGCTGAAAATGCAGTGGGCCAGTGGTTTTCAAGGAGAAGGTGTTTTTTACTTCCTTTTGTCAACGTCTGGAGACATTTTACGTGGTCACCACTGCAGGAGAGAGAGGGAGATGGAGGTTGGCACGGGCATCCAGATGGCAGAGATTAGAAATTTTGCGTGTCATACTGTAATGCACGGCGCAGCCCTCTGCCAAAGTGCTTTTTGGTCACAAATTTCAGTAGCACTGACGTGGAGAAGCTTTGAACAAGCTCTACTTTTTATCTTCTTGAAAGGCTCTGGATTGTGGAGCACTGTTATGACCCTGTGCTCTCCTCTGGCTTTTCTACCACTGCTGCTTTCTGTACACTCTTCTGTTTATCATTCAGCGTCGTCCGTTCATCTCTGTACCTTCTGCTATTTGTCGATCTCGTGGGGATAATTTGGAGATGTAAATACGTGACCTGTACATCGACTGGTTTTCTCGCCATCTTCGGGTTCCTATCTCTTGAGCGATGTGTGGCACCAGCACTGACCCAGCAGCCCAAATCTAGAAACCTGGAGGAGACTCTCTGGTCCCTGAACAAAATTTTATCTCTTATTCGTTTTTCTTGAAACTGCCCCTTACTTCTGTTCCCAATCCAGTCACCTATATTACTGAATTAGTTTCCCAGCAGCTTTGTTTATATCTTTTCCCCATTTAGTCTCTCTCCTAAGTTACCTTTAGAATTATCATGCTGAGGCTGGAGACATAGCTTAGTGGTCTAAGTGCCTGCCTGGCAAGTCCAAGGACCCAGGTTTGATCCCCGGTACCCCATGCCCTGCTGGCCCCAGCACCCTGGGTGTGGTGGCACATGCCTATAATCCCAGCACTGGGGAGACTGAGATAAGAGGATCACTACAAGACCAAGCTGTGTAGTGAGACCTTACACCAAATAAATAAATAAATAAATAAATAAATAAGAATTATTCTGATTATGTATCTAAAATCTTTCAGTGCCTTTCTATGAAAAAGCTAAATTCCAGATGCCTGAAAAAAGCCCTTCATGATGTCAAACTCATTGAGATCAAGTCCATAGCTCACTTATTTTGCCAAAGTGCTTCCTATATAAGTGCAATAAATAAAGAAATAGTTTTTGAAAAAAGCCATTAAATGCATGTATTTCCTTACAGTCAAAAGGTAAAATTAATTTTGCATGTCTCCTTTGCAATTATTGAGTACTTTCCTATTGAATCATAAATTAGAACTATACTGGATTCTGTAAAAATGCAGATTTAAAATTGAAAAAGACTAACATAGTTTAAACAAATTTTTAGAAGTGAAAATATAGTATCATGCCAGTTTTACATCTTGAACGTTCTGGTGCATATTTCCTAAATACTCTGGAAAGATGCTTTCTATTTTTAAAGCGCTTAGAGCTTCAGATTAAAATCTTTGAGCATGAAGCGTAGTGAAATTTTCAATTAACTTTCAAGGGGTGCAATAGAAAGTGTTATATATATATACGTACATAAACACAAACCCAAATGGAGAAAGAGAAAGAGGGGAAGGGTCAGCGCAACTGCAGACAATGTTTACTATTAGGGCATTTAGGTGTATTATAACTACATTGAGTTCTTCAGAGAAGTAGAACCAATAGATTCTTCTCTCTCTCTCTCTCTCTCTCTCTCTCTCTCTCTCTCTCTCTCGCTATACACACACACACACACACACACACACGTGTGTACATGTATATGACACATACACTTAGGAAAGATTTATTATGAAGCATTGGTCCATGCAGTTATGAAGGCTGGGAAGTCCCATGATTTGCAATTGGGAAACTCATGAAAGTTCATTTTATAATTACAGTCCAAGTCTGAAGACCTCAGGACCAGAAGGGCCAATGGTGCAAGGTCCAGCCCAAAGGGAGATCAGAGTCCAGCCCAAGCGCACAGGCAGGAAGCAGAAAAGGTGCGATCTTTCCTTCACTTTTGTTTTATTCCCATTCTTGATGGGTTAAAAGGGGCCCACACTCCACACACAGGGCAGCATTCTTTATTGTGTCCACTCACTCCAATTCTAATCTCACCTGGAAGCGAGTTGACAAAGACACTTGGGAATGAATTTTAATCTAACAATACTTGGTGCAATCAAGCTAATAAATACAGTTAATAATAACAATAGATAAGGATTATATGAGTATTGAATTATATCATTGTACTACACTCTTACATTTCCTAAACGGGCTAAAATTATCAAAAGAAAATATGAAGGAAAGGAACACAGATGGCAGTGTTTGAAATTGAGCAGCCTGTTGACTGAGCACTTTAGAATAATCCTTATGACCCTAAATTTGCAGTAATTTTGGAAAATCTTTGATGGTTTAATGGAAACATCTGCATACTATTTTGTTTTCTATTTCCATATATATAAAGTTGAGATCTTGTCCTAGTTACTTTTCTCATTCCTGAGACAAAATACTCAACATTCAAACTTAAAGAAAAAAGGTTTATTTTAGCTCACAGTTAGAGGTTCAGTCCATAATCTGCATGTTTCAGGGCACGGGGGATTGGCAGAAGGTCATTGAGGATGGGAACCATTAATGTCGCCCACAAAACAGCAAAAGCAGGAAGGGAGCCTACCAATGTCTTTCTGCCCTCTTAATCTTATCTAAAATGCTGGCATGAGGGCAGTGCTAGTCAATGAGTGAACTGATTTGGTAATCACACACCCTTAATCCCAGCATCACATCCTCTAGATTCAGCCACCTCTGAAGTCCAAAGACTGAATGAAGCTTTGGGGAGATATCAAGATACAAATCATAACAAGTCTTTTCATGTGCTTTGTAGGAAATTTCCTTCTTTCAACAGTTATCCTTACCTATGTTTTGATTGGAGGTGTCATTTCCTAAGAACTATTTATTTATTTATTTTTATTTTTAAAGAATGCAAAATAGCAATTTAAAAAAACCCAGCCCTAGGAACAATACAAAATTTCACTAAACAAAGTAATAAGAATCTGACAATGGTTGCTGTATTGCATGAAGTTATCTTCAAAGTAGTTGTTTAGGTTATCAGATATAAATGTGCAAGAATGGTTTAAAACAAAACAACAAAAAAGTTATAAGAAATTACAAAGAATAAAAAGGACAACACTTCAAGCATGAGCTGCTCCTTTCAAAAGACCAGCAGAAATCCGCAGTACAATTATCCAGATTATCCTACATATACACATGAGTACATCTTTTTCCCTTCTTTCTTTTGTCTTTTTCCTCATCCCAGTTTTTGCTTTCCTTTTTTTTTTTTTTTTTTTTTTTTGTATTTTAGGGAAGGGTCTACAGTGTGTTCAGGGTCTCACTACTAGATCGGCCTTGTAGTGATTCTTCTGTTTACAGCCTCCCAAGTGCTGGGATTGCAGGCATGCACCACCACGCCCAGTCTCAACTGCCATCTCAGAACCCTGGGGGGGGGGCTGGCATGGCAGGCCCTGGGATTGAACCCGTAGCCCCTGTGCCTGATTGCAGGCGCTTTAATTTGCTGAGCTATTTGGCCGGCTCTCCAGTTTTTCTTTTCCTCTGAACAAATTCTTTCCCTTTCAACTGTATCTACTGTACCTTTCAGGCTATATTTGCTCTCAAAAACTGTTGATCTGTGTAATATACATTAATAGTTTGATATGTAATAACTCTTAAGCATATATAATCACATATAAATTTTCTATTGCAGAATATAGCAAAGAAAGAAGCATAAGCCAATGGAAAAAGTATGAACTGAAAGTTGGAAGATTTTTTTTTCTCCTACATGCACATATGTGAGATTTTTTTTTACCATATTTCATATTGGAATACCTACCAAAATAAATGCTGTGTACTGAAGAAGTCAATTGAAAAAATTTAAAGTCCTAAAGCAGTTAAAATACATTAGGAAATTATTAGTTGATCTTGAGACTGGCAAACCCTTTCTATAAAAGCAATAGAAGAAATAGAACCCTTGGCAATGTGTTTGATTGCATGAAAATTAGGGGAAAAAAAATCACATAGACACCTAAAAGGTGAAATAATTAGTGTAAAGAAAGTTCTTAAAATCAATTAAACTGGTAGAGTCACAATAGAGAAACATTAACATAAAAACCCGAAAATGGTAAGAAAGAAATCTTAAGACATAAGAAAGAACTCTGAGTGCCTTAAAAGCATATGAGGAGATATTGTAAAACAGAGCACCATTATGCTGGTTCAGTTGGCTTCTGGCTCTTGGAGAGTGAGATTCGACTTTAGCTGAGGCCAAGCCAGAACGCTGTCAGTCATACTTTTAGAAAGGCCAACAGGATACTCGGTGCACTGCCAAAAAGGGGCAAAAGACAGGAGTCTCAGATTATCTGGCACCCTTGGCATTGGCCAGGCTCTCATGAGACTAGCCCCGCCCTCAGAAATGTATGCCGCGAAACTAGAGAGGGGCTCCCGAAAATGATTATGGAGGAAATCAATCCAATAGGAGAAGATTAGGGAGATTATATTTATTTAGTCTAGAGGGAAAAAAGCTCCATTGTGAATAAAGTTTTCTTAAAATATACAAGTGTCTGAAAAATGATTATCCTGAGGAAAGCTAGCTCATTCTATCTTCATGATAGACAATAAAATAAGTGGGATATGGTTAAATTGTCCAAAAGACTCTAATTAACCTTAGGTCTTACACAACTTCAGGAGAGACTAAGGAAGAAACAAGAGGACCCTGTCCTTGCATGTGTTTCTGTGCAATTTAGACAGCTGCCTGTCTCGTGATTTAGTTACAGCACAGCAGGTGACTGGGCCCTTGATTAAAATTATAGGTTTCCGATGCTTAAAACTGAAAAAGAGTCTCAGTAAGTCTCTCATTTATATGTTTTGTAGATTTCAATTGCCACCCACCCACCAATAACATATACAAAATAAAGTATAGGACATGAAACTCTGAAGGGCACAATTCTGTCATGACCAAGTGACTGGAGTTTTTATAAGTGTCTACTCAGGCCCTGAAAACACATCTTAGGGTATGAAAAACAAAAAAGTGTGGGAAATTACAGAGGAACAGTTCAGTACCGTGATTCTTCAGTGTATTTCAGGTTAAAGATGCAATCAAATTGCTCTGAGCATGTTTTATTGGTGATAGAACCCAGTGGTTTCGTAGTAAGCTATGTCTTCAGACATTTAAAACATTTCAATTTAAGATAGGATCTCAGTAAATCACTAAGTTTCCCAGGATGGGCTGGAACTCAGAATCTTCTGTCTCAGCCACTTGGAGTGGTGGGATTACAGGCCTGTGCCACCATATATGGCCTGTAATCAGTCTTCTATTCCAAGAAAAATATGTGTAGATGTACGCACCTATTGGTGATATCCAGGTCCCCAGGCTTACAGTATATTTGTGAAATTACAAGTTATCCTTCATTTTAATTAAGTTTATTGGTACATTTTAGATATACATAATGATCACATTCATCATAGGGAATTTGTACCTGAAATGATATAATCTGATTTTTTAATTTCCCATTCCCCTACCCTCCCTCCAACCCCTCTTCTTCTCCTTATTTATAAGAGCTTTGTTTTCATCTTTTTCTTTTCTTTTTCTCCCTCTCTCCCTCTTGCCTCCTAAGTTTCCTTTCCCATTTGAATATTCTTTTTCTATTTCACAGTATCTATTATACATTTGGGTCCTTATTTATACATTTGGTGTGTGTCTGATTTATGTCACTTAAAAGTGTGGTCTCAAGGTGCATCTATTTAATGACAAATGTCTCAAGGTTATCCTTCTTTATGACAGTGTAGTACCCCATTATATTTTTAGAAAACATACCTATTTTGTCCATTTATTTATTGATGGGCATTTTGCCTATTTCCAAGATGTAGTTATTAAAAACTTTGCTGCTATAAACACAGGTGTGCATATATTGCTGTGGTATGATGTTTTTAATTCTTGTGGGAGCAGTTACCTTTTTTTGTATGTGTATCCCAATGGAAATTTTCCCCTTTCTAGTTATTAGCCTTATGATATAAAAATATACTTAAATTCTCCAAGTTTGTTTCTTCATTTGTAAATGGGGATAACATTTCCGTGGAACATTTTGGTGCAAATCAATGAAGTAACAAAGATAAACTTTATTTTATTTTTTATGTATTTGGCACAGGGTCTCACTAGGCAGCTCAGACTTGTAGCGATCCTTCTGTCTCAGCCTCCCTAGCTCTGAGATTAAAGGCGTGCACCACTATACCCACCTAGGGGTGGGGCTGGTGTGGCATGTGGCACCGGGGATCGAATCCTGGTCCCTGCGCTTACGTAAGCAGGCACTTAGTCTGCTGAGCTATCTCACTGGCCCTACAAAGATAAATCTTAAAGAGAAAAAGAAAAATAGAAAGAAAGAGTTATGGTTTATGCCTAGATATCTCCCCAAAGCCTCATGCCATTATTGCAGATAGAAATATTATAGGCAGTCAGACAGGGCCAGGCCCTCGAAGGAGATAACACAGAAGACAAAGACAACTATGGGAGGGGTGGATGCTCCTGCTGTGAACCAGACCTAAAGACCTAAAGGCCAAATAAATGCTAAAAGAGTAGCACCTGGGATTGATATTCTAAAAAGGTATCAATCACCTGAAAAGACCCAAGTGAGTCACCAGCCCAATTCCCAATGGGAAGAAACTCTGTCCCGTATTCATGCCTGCTTACTCGTGACTGGCTTCTCCATTTGGTCCGGGACTTAATCAATTTTACCTGAGCAATGGTGCTTGCAGTCTCATTGGTTGACTATAGTTTTGTCCCACCCCCCATCCACCTAAGCGAGTTCCCATTCTCTCCGCCTTAGCCCCACATGGTTTTACACTATAAAAGTCCCTGGAAAAAACAGCTTCCTGGGGAACTACCTGCTTGGGGCCCCCCTCCTGTCCCTCTCTTGGACAGGAGCTTTCTTTCTCTCAATAAATATATTCTGCTTATAACCTCTGTTTGTTCCTAAAATTTATTCTTCGGTTTTAGAGAACACAAACTCATGCAAGTAAGGTCGGGAGATCATTTTTCCCTATGTCATTTGGAGGTTCCCTATGTCATTTGGAGGTTCCTTATATCGTTTGGAGGTCACCCACCCGACATCAGTTTTCTCCCTGTGTCACCATCATGGGAGTGGGCTTCTAGAGTTTGTGATATTCGTGGTCCAAAGCTGGGATTATGGGTGGGAGGGAGTGCTACACCTCCCATATGATGGGCAGCCTGCATCCAATATAAGAGAAGGAAAGAGTCTTCTCTCACTCCTCCTCATTTTTTGCTCTTATTGCCTTTGTTGTCTTCCACCACCATGAACTGCTGCCCTCTTCCATGTGCCACTCTGCCTTGGAGCCCTCTGAATATGGACTGAAACCCCCACAAACTAAATAAACCTGAGCTGAATAAACCTTTGCCTCTTTCACTTGAGCATCAGGTATTTTTATCTCAGCAATAAGATAAAAATAATTAAGACAGAAAGGGAGAAAGAACCGAGGAATAGAGAAAGGAAGAAAGGAAGGAAGGAAGAAAAGAAAGCAAAAAGAAAAGAAAGAAAAAGAAAGAAAGAATGAGAAAATTTGACACTACAGAAAATTGTTTTTTCCAATTGCAACTTTTTTTGTTTGTTTGTTTTTTTGCTTTTGTGGAACCGGGGATTGAACTCAGGCCCTTGTGATTGTGAGGGAAGCGCTTATTTCACTGAGCCATCTCCCCAGTCCCCCAATTTCAACTTTTGATCGACATTGGGATTTGGTAAAAAGTGATTGTACATGTCAAAATTGAATGTTCATTGTACTTGTTAATTATAAGTATTGCTTAATTAATGATTTTTTTTTTTGTGGTGCTGGGGTTCAAACAAAGGATCTCATGAGAGTTAAGCAAACACTCTAGTTCTATACTTGTTGCCACTCAACATGTTGCCATCTTGAATTGAATCTACCATCAAATAGAAAAAGAAAATTATTTTAGCTACTTTTTTCTTGTTACTGCGAGAAAATACCCAATGTCCAAAATTAAGGGAGGGAGAAAAGGTTTATTGAGCTAAAGTTTGTGGAGGTTCCAGTCCATAATCAGCTGGCTTCAAGGTGGGGTGGTGGGACACAGGGACAACACTTTGTGGCAGCTGAAGACAGCACTAGCTAAAGGGGGATGAGAAGGCCTGTTTTCTTCCCTCATATTGTAAGCAGGATACTCCCACCCAGGCAGGGGCAGGTGGAGCACTCACACTGTCTCTGTGCCCCTCTCTTGCACAAGCTCAGGATGTTGACCCAGGAAGGACCCTGGCTCCTGCTGAGTTGCTTAGCTAAACTTGTAAACCTCTCAAGTTGACACAACACATCAACCACTACAAAAACTTGTATATTTACTGTCTGGTGCTCTTCAGAGAGTCCTGTAGACACAAGCCTTCTGTTCTCAACCTGCCTCAACCCAGAGAACCTCCCTGGGAAAGTCCCTTGTTTGTCAGCTTAAATAAGAAACACCTAGTTACTTGGTTTAGCACAGTTCTGGGCATGGTTGGACGACAGACTTATAAGGAGGTGACCCACCATGAATGTGGTAGCGCCAATAAGCTTGGAGAATGGAAGGACAAAAAAGGAAAAGATGGAAGTTTTCTTCTGCTTCTTTGCAAGAGCTCCAGTCTTCATCTTCCACTTTGGACATCAGTCTCCAGGCTTCCAGCACAGGCACCTCAGTTTTCCAATATGGACTCTCATCAGACCCTACAATGAGCTCCAGGTCTATGACTTTTGGGGGCATCCTCAGGCTCCCCACTGCATTCATCCACTGACTGCGGGTGGCCATTGAAAGCCTTACCTTGCAAAAAATATGGATATCTCTCTATATTTAATATTATACATGTGTGTATATATGTTTATTTTATATATAGCATATTTAATGTTCTGTCTATAAACCTGATCCTCTGGTGAACACACACTGATACCTTCTTTTACCCTCCTTTGAAGTATGGATCATTTCGCAATTAAATGCTTCATCCTTAAAAATCTGAAAGCATTTTCCTCTCATCCCCATAATGAAAGGATATCTTTGCTGGTTATAAAATCCCAGAAGCACAATTCCTGCCTTAAGCACCTCAGAGGTGCTGTTTCCCTGCCCTTTAGCCTACTTTGCTTTTCCTAAAATGTCAGCAAACATCCCCAATATTGTTTCCTCTTCACTTGTTGCATATTAAATTTTCTCTTTATACTGGGTTTTCAGAAATTTGACTGTGATATGCCTCAATATTGCTTTGCTTATGCTTATTGTGCTTGATACTGATTGAATTTCTTGAATCTCAGGTGGATATTTCTAATTAAGTTTGAAAGTTGTTTGACCATTAGCCCTTAAATATTTTCTCTAAGTTTGAAAGTTGTTTGACCATTAGCCCTTAAATATTTTCTCTTTCTACCTTATCTGAGACTTCAATTGTATTATATTATTTAATACAATTCCTTTGGATATTTATTTTCTTTCCTCAAAGGATTGAGGGGATACAAAATCATACCTTTAATTAGGTTCAAAGAAGGTGTTTAGACACCTTCCCAAACTGCTTCACAGATGTTTTGATCATGTCACTGTTGAACTGGGAGGCAGTTAAGCTGTAGTTTTTCCTCAGAATCCAAATCTGATCTGTCTCTGCAACCTTGCCTTCACAGGAATGCAACAGACTATTTCATTATAGTCTTTGTTTCTGTCTTCCCTTCTTGTGTCTGATTTTCAGTGGAATTTGGGGCCTGGGTGAGAAAGGAGCCTTGTGAGGCTGAACAACTTGCTTTTCTTGTGGGGTTCTATCAGACTCAGACTTTGCTGCAAGGGGTCATGGTGAGACAGGGGCTGGTAGACTTCTTGTAGCTGACTACTCTCATGTGCAGAACCAGTATGGGAACTTACACTCTCCTCAGGTAAAAAAGGGACAGATTTCTAGTCTCTAAAATTCAATTCATCAAGGTTTTTTTTTTTTTTGCGTTAACCATTAGATGCTACTTTCATAAAAAAAAATCTCAAAAAAAATCTGTCCAACTTTTTCCTATTGTTACCATATGTGTAGAGAACTTTTGTGCCTTTGTACATTTTAAGCCGAGTTATTTTATGGTATATTGATACCCAACTGTCAAATCTCAGTTGATAGCATTGTGAAATGCTGTTGTGTTAGTCAAGTCCAGCTGCTGCAGCATAGTCAGATAGACTGAGTGGTGGGTAAGCAAGAGAAATTCATTTCTCACAATTTTGGAGCATAGAAATCAATGAGCCAGCAGACTCAGTGTCCAGTGAGGGCTTCCTTCTTGATTCAAAGATGGCGTCTTCTCTTGTGTCCTTGTATGATGGAAGGGGTGAGAATCTTGCCATAAAACCAGACCCATTCATGGTTTCTGTTCCCTTACAACTGAATTGCCTACCTTACCCTGGCACACTGGGGATTAGGATTTCAGCTAATGGACTTGGGAGCATGAACAATGACTATGTAGCTATGTGAAATCTTTAATTTTTGTTATATTTTCTTAGTGTTTAGGGGAGTGTTTTCAGCAGATTGCAAAGCTTCAAAGTGATGATGAAAGACTACACTTTAGTAGTCTACACCTTTAGCTTTTTAAAACTTACAAAATCTACAGTGGGTATAGTCTTAGTTCTTTTTCCCATGTCTGAGACAGAAATACCTGACACTCAAGGTTAAAGGAGGAAAGGTTTATTTGGCTCACAGTTTGTAGAGGTTTTAGTCCCTAATTGGCTGGCTCCAAGGCAGGGCAGCATGTAGTAGAGGGGCAACCATTTATGGCAGCAGAAAACAGCAAAAGCAAAAAGCGAGGAGGAGAGAGAGCAACATGAAGCTTTTCTTTTTTGGTCTCTTTCATCTTCTACAGACTGAGAGGATCAGGTTGGTGCCAAACCACTCAGTGGACTGATTTTGTAATCACACACCCTTAATCCTGGCATCACGCACTCTAAATTCAGCCACCTTGAAAAAAGTCCTATGAACTCTTGAGGCTTTGGGGAGACATTTAGACCCAAACTCTAACAACACTATCACAAAAACATCACTGAATGAAGAGAATTACATATAATGTCCTTAGAATGATTTCTTAAGACAAGAATTGCTGTGTCAAGATCACATTCTAAAGTCTTGATAAGCATATGACTAACTTATCCTCTAGGAGAGCTGTACTGACGTACGTACTTAGCAGCACTCTTCTTCCAACTATACCCAGTTAACTAAATCACTTCAAAGTACATGCAATGAATCGAGAGATTTCTGGAACACTTCTTTCTTCTGACTGGAGAGGCTGAGTGCCATGTTCACATTCAGCATCCCTCAGTGAGAGGATTTCTCTCTCATCACCTCCTAACCTCTTCATGTTCCACTTTCCCCCATTTCAGTGCTGCAGATAGATGGACTTTTTTATTTTTCAGGTGTGAAAATTCTTCTGCTTTGAAAACCTTACCTGTGTTCTTTCCTCTGCCTACAATGCTCTATCCAAAAGTCTTTGTTGGCACCTTGTTACAGATGCAGCATGGGTTCATAAGCTGCCTGCTCATGGGTCTTCCCTGAGTTTCTATGCTAATGAAACCCATTCTCTTTCTTTATGTCACTTGTAAAAAATTGCAACTATTATGCTCATGTGTTTATCTTTTCTGAGAGAAGTCTTGTCACTTTTGTTGTCTCCTATATTTCCAAATTTAGGAGAGTTCCTGCCACATAATATAGGCAGTCAAAGAATACATTCAGTGAGTATATGATTATGTTTATTGCAAGTTTTGTTATGTTCGAAGAATGCTTTGAACTACATTGTCTGCCCTCGAAATCCACACAGTGAGACCCTAGTTCTAGTGTGGCAGTATTTGTTGGTGGGACTTTGGAGAAGTTACTAGATTTCAGTGAAGATGAGGCAACATAGTGGGATCAGTGTCCTTATACGAAGATAGAGAGAAGCTGGTACTTCTTCCTGCCCAAGCCCGTGTGAGAACATCATGAGAATGGAGCTTTCTGCACACTATGAGGAAAGTGATCTCCAGGCACTGACCACGCTGGCACTGCGCACTCACGCTTCTAACTCCAGAACTGAAAAAATAAGTCTGTTGTTCAGGTTACATTGTCTGCAGTATTTTGCTACAACAGCTCAAGCACAATGACACAAGGAACATGGAAACATATATATTTTCCTTTTCTTTTTTGTTATCGGAGCCTTCATCTTTTTTTCCTTTTTTTTTGGTGACATAATTACTCTTTTGTCAGAGGGAGTTTTACAGAATTGATGAGTGAAGTCCCTCTCAGGGTCACGGTTACTTACGCATCATTTTCCAGGAAATCTTATTAGTCTATGCCAGCATGTGATGGATGAAGCTGCTCCTTCATTCATCCACAGATGAATTTGAATCTATTTAATGTGGATGTAATATTATTCATTAAAATTTGGCACCCCCCAAAAAAGAAGGATCTGAGGTCAACAGATTTGCTGGTTTCCAAGCGTCTCCCATCTGTCTGTATGGTTCTTCCAGTTGCTCCTTCCCAGCTACAGTGGCCCGAGGAATGGCTCCTTGCTTCCTCTGTTTTCTCAATGCTGCCTGAACAAACCAATTGTCATAGTTTTTTTTTTTTTTTGCATAACCAGGGATTGAACTCAGGCCCTTGCTCTTGTGAGGCAAGCGCTTATTCTTCTGAGCTATCTCCCCTGCCCTCACATAGTCTTTACTTGCTGTCTATTGTTTTCCCTCTTCAGAATGTCCTTTCTGTCTGCTTCTTTTTTCTTTTCTTTCTCTCTCTCTCTCTCTCTCTCTTTTTTTACCCAAATGAACTCCACCAAACCAACCTCATGTGGCATTTCTTCTGCGAGTCCTTGTAAAAGCCTCAGCCAACCAACTTTTTTTCTGTAAAGAACTGGATCCGGAGTCTACAGGCCAGTGTACTGTGGAGGCTCCCATCAGTGAGAGGCCAGTGGATTCACATTGCTCTGTTCTTAGAACACTTAGTCTACAAAACAGGACAGATTTTGTTTGATGGCATATCTTCTAAAACTATGGATACTGTTATTGTGTTTTTCAAATTGTAATGTGGTTGTGTATTTTTGTTGCTTTGAAGATAGTTAAAGAGTACTGTGTTCTGAGCACATATGTTGGGTACACAATAATTCTTTGCAGAGTAAGTGAATGAAAGGAAAGATAAGGAAATCACGAGACGTGGTTGTAAAAATGGAGAGATATAAGCAAATGGGAAAAGAATTATACTCAATCAAGTGAATATTGCAGTGACTATAATGAATAAATCTCCCAAACTCAATGTGTTAATACAACAGAGATTTACTTCTTGCTCATGCCAGAGTTCAAGGTGGAATAAGGTAGAGAAGAAGAGTCTGCTCCACAGTTTTTCAGGGACCCATCTTATTCCATCTATTTTGGTCTGTCACTTCCTTGGTGTCATCAGTCTTTTCCACTCAGCTGGGAAGAAGAGGAGTCTAGGTGGAAGCTTCTTATGGCTCAGAACTGGGCAGGGCAACCATCACCTTTGCCCACTGTCTGTAGGCACAGCCTCAGCCACAGGTACCACCTGGGTATAAGAGGCTGAAAGCTGTCTTCTAGCTCTATGCCCAGGGAGGAGAGGAGTACATGGGTATGGATGAGTACTAGCAGTATAGCAGGGGTTGCATCACAAGAGAATAGGGAAGAAGAAAGGACTTTAGAGAAGAGTGCAACCAAGAGGACACTTTCTGTTGAAGGTAGCATTTCCTACAATAGCATGCAAGTTCATTTTCTCAGGAGACGTTTGCTGTCCTGTGCAAATACACCAACTGTCTTAAGTGAATATAATTGTGTGTCTGTGTGGGTGGGGAAATGTGATTGGCTATGCTCCAAGACACACCAGAGGACTGTGGCAGGGGTGGGTCAGTGCACCTGCCCTGGGTTAGGGTGAGGTTACTGGCATGAGTCTGGTTATTTTAAAGCTCAAGGTACAATTATCAATCTCCTGAAAACAATTTTATCCTAAGTTAGTCTTAATTATTCTGAGTCTCTTTCGCGGTAGCTGCAATTATATCCTTCAAAATAAGCCCACTGGACATTTCTCAGAGTTACCGAGAGTGATTTCTTATCAGGGTCGGTGAGAAGTAAAAACAGAGATAGGAAGCTCGAGATTTTCTGTATAAGAAAACACTATTAAAGTGCTGCATGAAATAAAGGCATTGATAGTACAAGAGTCTGTGGTTGGGGTAATGCCATTATCATCATTATTTTAGTTTATGTTTTGCAGTTGAATTGCTTATGAAGTTGAAATACCAGTAATGATGCTTGCCTAAGAGAAGTTAATTCATGAGACCTTTTCTTTATTAAGGGATTTACAGACAGCTGTTTTCCTGGTGATGCAAAAGAGGATTATGAGTCCCTTCCAACTTTGTACTCACTTTATGAGTCTGGTTTCAAGTGAGCTTTCCAGTAAAGTGGATAATCTGGTTATTGTCATAACCTTGCATTTGTTCCTGGGCCTGGATTCCTGTTATCCTGTTGTGGTTTGCAGCACACACACAAAATATCTGGAATTATATTGGGGCTTCCAAGTTGAGACAGTTTGGAGAAACCACCAAAGGGGTTGGGAAACCAACCGCTGCCCTTTCATTAGCAGAAGGGTGAGGTGTCCCAACCCAAGCCACAGTCCGTAAATAGTCCCTCGCTTCTTCGGTGGCAGCTCAGGAAGTGTCTAGCACTTGGTGTCACTCTGCATCAACTGCAAGATCACCAGTGTTTCCCCACAGTTGTCATGACGTTGCCTCCCCAGGCAGGGTGCATGATCCTGCTCACTGCCTCAGAGGGTGGATATACTTAGCTCAGCACCTGTGCCTGAATTTGGCTGAGCAGAGTGTCATGACTTGGTTTCTATCCAGTCTTTTCTTTTTGGATGGGAGTTATTTTGACTGACTTGGTAGAATAAATAGGAAGCAGGTATAGTGAGTGAGAGGAAGACAGGTTCATAAATAGTTTTTACGGTTCTTAAATTTTCATTATATGTTTGAGGAACTTGCATGTGTACCTAAGAATGTAAAAAACTATCAAAATTACACATTTATTCATGTGTACTGTCCACTAATGATTATGTTAACCAAAGAAAGACATCATAAACCCAAAACTGGATATTCCATTTGACCCCAGCTAGTTCCTTCTAGGTATCCTTGCCGAAGGGTTGAAGACATCGTAGCGTAGTGACCCAGGCACACTCAGTTTGTAACAGCACAGCTCACGATAATTAAATCTTGGAAGCAGCCTGCATGCCCATCAACAGACGAACAGATAAAGGAAGCATGGTATTTACGCACAGTGGGGTGCTGCCTGCCCTGTCATAAAGACGCACTTGGGTCATTCGTAGGAAATGGACACACTTTACGCCCTTAGGTGAAATGAAATGAATCACACAAGCTTAAATACAGCATGATTTCTTTCATATGGGAAACCCAAAACACAGATAAAGAGCAGAAGGAAAGGTAGCCAAGTGGCAGTAGGGAAATGGATGTTTTTTAAACGGGGCAGCAATCAAGAGAGTAGGTAAGTGAGGGGGGCAGGGAAAAGAAGAAAGGAATTAAGGTACGTCTTACACCTGCACCACGTCCACACAAGGAATGTAAGCACTATGCCCTGCAAATGTGTACTAATTTAAAAAACTTAAAATGAGGGCAGGAGCGTAAAGAAATTCTTTTTAGCTATTCAGAGTTTACTTCACTCTGGGGTGTAGAAGCTCACAGGAACACTTCAAAGAGAAGTAAGTGGGTGCTCTATTCACTGGGCCCTCGGAGACACCGTGGCCTCTCAATAAGGGACAGCCATTTTTAATGACTGGATATTCACCGCGCGCCAGACCCTGCTTTTGTACGTGTGTGGCACAAAACTGCATGACGTAATGGAGGCATTATAATTTCCATCTTGCAGATGAAATACGGAGGCTGCTTGGTCGATCTTGTCTTAATCTGTAAAGTCATCCTAAAGTCAGAATTCAAATCCAGTCGCATGGAATCGGAATACCACTGGATAAGCTCTTTCAAACTCTGTTGACTGGCCAACAACTCAGCTTATGAGGCTTTTTCTGTGTCCCTCCACCTGGCCTTTTATGACAGTCTCCACCCCCAGGAATCATCCTTTCTCATACGATCTTCACAGCCGTTCATCTCAGGCTCAGGTTCGGACAGCAGCTGTAGGTCTGGGTCGAGGGGCAGCTCACTCACCTGGGAGGTCCTGCTGTCTAGGCCAGAGGGTGGGGCCCAGGATTGGAAGGAGGCCAGGAGGTTCTCACGAGGGGCAAAAAGGAATAGGAGAGGCTGTCTCTTGTCCTCAAACGCCCCAGGGACCCCGAGCAGGTTGAAGGCAAGGCCATCCCAGAGCAAGGTGAAGAAACAGTTTGATTGAGAATAACGAAACTGCGGGTGACTGCTCCTGTCTTCCTCCTCACGTTTGCGCACACTCCTGAGAACATCTCAGTTCTGGGTATTCGGGAACTGAGATTTGCTGTCACCGCGGCTGCACTGAACAGATGACACCCATGACATCTTAAGTGTTTCTGCCCTTTGAGCGCATGGAGGAGAGGAAGTCGTGCTCCAGGACACGGAAGAGGAATTCTTTCAGCTTCAGCTTCCATCCACCCTATAGGTAAAATTTTGAAACTGCACCTGCGCAAGCAGCGGGGATGTGACGTGAGGTCATCCGTGTCATAAAGGTCGAGGTGGGAGACGTGTGCTGGAACCGCCTTCACGCTGCCAAGAGCCGCCTCTCTTGTGGTAAAATCTGAAAGGCCGTGCGCTTCTTGTAGTATTTTTGTCATAGCCAATCAAATTTTCTTTAAAATGTTTTCTGGAGTCTGACTAATGTTCTTTCCACGGGGTCTTCCTTGCTAACATGTAGCTGTCCTCTTAAAACAAATTTCAGGTTTTTTTTTTTTTTAAAATGTATTTAGTACAGGATTTACAGTGTCTCACTCCTCAGATTGGACTCGTAGTGATCCTCCTGTTTTCAGCCTCCCAAGTGCTGGGATTACAGGCGCGCGCCACCACGTCCAGTCTGAATTTCAGTTTTTTTATTAGGAAGAAATAACCATGAGCTAAATCTGAAAAAAAAAAAAAATAGTGGTAGAAAAAGGGCTAAGGCTTTTCCTAAAACACAGGCTGTGGCAATGAGGTTAACTCTAATCCCATAAACTTATTGCTTCAAAAAATGACAAGCATTGCATGCAAATGTGCTAGCCCTGAGTCTGTGGTCCATAGCAGAGGCCACCTGGCCTAATGGGGCTCTTTTTTGTATGTCTGAAGTCTCTAGAATATGTTTGCAAGATTCAGTTTGTAACTTATAGTCACATGACATATGTTTATATATACTGTATAAGAAATACTATATCATAATTCCAGCAATAAAGATTTAGTGATAGAAAGGTAAATGTATTAAAATTGAGTCCAAGAAAGGAAAGCCAAAAGAGGTCAGCATTTCTGGTTTAGAGATAATTTTACTACACAGCCATGTTATTTCCTTTGTATGTCATATAGGATCCTTCACTTTTAAGGAGTGTTTAGAATAGGTGAGAAGGGCCAAGGAGTTAGATCAGTAGAATAGATGCTTGCCTGGCAAGCACAAGGTCCTGAGTTCAATTCCTGGTACCGCAAAAAAAAAAAAAAAAGGTGAAAATAATACAAGGCCATTTAAATTTTTTTAAAATTAATTAATTAATTAATTAGCTACAGGGTCTCATTTATGCAGCTTGTAAATGGACTCCTAGTGATCCTCCTGTTTCAGCCTCTCCAGCAGTGGGATTACAGGTGAGTGCCACTATGTCCAGTTTCAGTGGCTGGTACAATGCACCTTGGGTTCCAGGGCTGGCACGACATGTGGTACCGGGGATTGAACTCAGGTCCTTGATTTTGCCAAGCAGATGCTTAGACCACTGAGCTATCTCTTCAGCCCAATGCAAGATTATTTTGATAAGGCAGTAATTTACAAATTTCTCTTGGTGGTTTGACCTATGAGTAATAACACTTTCCTCTCACAGTCCAGAGGAGAAAAAAGGAATATACTTTGATTCTTTTTAATTCAATTTCATTTTTATTATTGCTACTAGATTTACTTTTTTCCTTTTTTAAAAAATCTATTAATTTATTCATTTATTTGGTACAAGGTCTTGCTATGCAGCTCAGACTTGTAGTCATCCTCCTGTCTCAGCCTCCCCAACACTGGGATTACGGGCGTGAGCTACCATGCCCATTTTCCATGGCCAGTTTAGCAAAGGGTCGGCATGGTATGCAGTACCAGAGATCAAATCCCGGTCCTTATGCTTGTCAGGCAGTACTGCCAAACTATTTTCCTGGCCTGCTACTAGATTTATTTATTTTTAATTATGTTTTTTTATGTATTTGGTACAGGGTCTCACTATGCACCTCAGACTTATAGTGATACTCTTGTTTTCAGCCTCCTGTGTGCTGGGATTACAGGCCCATGCCACCATGCTCGGACTTAGTAGCCAGCTCAGCATGCCTGGTGGTAGGACCTGTGCAGCATGTGGTACTGGGGCTTGAACCCCAGTTCCTGCGCTTGCCTAAGCAGGTGCTTAGTCCACTGAACTATCTCGCTGGCCCTGCTACTAGATTTAAAACTTCAAATATTTCACATTTCCTGTGCATTACTTCTCAACTCATTCCCAACTAACATGGCAGAGAGGAAAGCCTTGGTTTTGGAGTCAGCAGATTAGGATAACATCCTGTCTAATGTTTGTCATTGCTAGATTTGAGAAGTTGAACAAGTTCTTTATCTGTCGAGGCCTCAGCATTTGCACTGTTAAAATGAAATTAATAAACTACAAGGTGTCAAAAAGTTCCACTTAGCTCTAGCTTTTCAGTGTCATGGTATTTTCTGAAGACATAGATTGGATATTTTATGGGTTTTATAGCACAAATAGTCTCAAATGTTGAACTGGATATCATCTGATTTTCAAGAAGATCCAGGTCAATCATTCTATTTATCCTGCTATTTAAGAGAGGAGAAAGAATAACTTAGCCGAAACACTCACACAGTCATCATTTGTATGATGAGGAACGTTGGAACCACGTTGCCTATTTCCTGGTTGACATGCAGAGGAGTTATTGTCATCATATGCTTCATGCACTGCTAAATTTATGGACTGTATTTTTGTTTTTTAACTTTTTAAAAATGTATTCAGTACAGGGTCTACAGGATCTTACTACACAGGTTGAACTCGTAGTGATTCTCCTGTTTTCAGCCTCCCAAGAGCTGGGATTACAGGCGTGTGCCACCACTCTCAGTCTCAATCCCTGTCTCAGTGTGCCCTGGGGGCGGGGCTGGCACATATGCCTGGGATTGAACCCCCGGACCCTGCGTCTGTCTAAGCAGGCGCTTTAGTCCACTGAGCTATTTGGCCGGCCCTGGGCTGTATTTTTGGAGTGGTGTCTTGTGGCCCTTTTAATCCAAAGACCAATTATGGAAAAAATCAGCTTTCTTTTGTATATGTACAGAATGGGCTTTAAATTTTCATACAAATCCATCTGCTTATAAGCACTCTACACTGGAACAGAGCGGCTCAGAAGAAAGAGTTTAGTTCATCATGTTTATAGTCATGAAATTGTAAGCTGTTTATAATTCTTGGTATAGGTTATAATACTATTATATATAAAACCCTTTTAATAATCCTTGAGTAGCTACCTTTTGATCTTATGCTCTTTCACTATATCAAAAAGCTATAAAAATAAAGCAAAATGTTCGCTAAGAGTAACTCAGTGTAACACCTCAGGTGACTAGAAAACTCTTGCATACTCAGACATCGTGGCACATGAATCTCACTGCTTCTGCTTCTGGTTTAAATGTGTTTCAGGATCGAGTACTTAGACATCGGCATTGTGTGCTGATACATAGCTTTCCCCAGGTGGCTTTGGTAATGAAATGGTGGACTAGTTTCGTACATACACCTTTTATTGAAGAATCTCAAAGACTCAGTGCATTTCGGCAATGGGCAACGCTGCCTGAAGAGGATGTAAAATTGGATACTGTGTACTGTAATTCAAATTGGAGAATACTGGAGCAAGAGTGGATGTTTAACTGGAATTGACCTTGGACTGAAAGGCTCATGAAAAAAAAATCTCTGCAGCAAGACAATCTATACTTTTAAATGGAATGTACATGAAGATGGAATTTGTGGTGTTAGCAGGTGTTAGGTAAAGCTTATGAAGTTGAATTGAAGATGCTCTTGACACCCAGCCCTGGGGGAAAGGGGCATGCACTCTGGCATACTCAAAAGAGGTTGTCAAAGCCCTGCAAGTTCCAAATAGTTTTTAGAAGATTTTTAAAACTTTGGAGGAAAAAAAAATAAAACTTTGAAGGTTTTGGTTTAAACAAGATCTTTTAATACTTTAGAGTGGTGGACTAAACTCCTAGAAATATGTGTATATTTAATTTATATTTAGCTTTCAAAAATCTAAAAGTGTACTTAAAATATGCTATATATACAAGGTTATACCTATTAACTCTATATGAATATCTATTGTTTGTGCATCTTTTAAAGATGATTATGAATAGATTTTTGGCAAGGACAAGGAACAAAGACAAAGAAAAGAAACGGAACAGAAAAGTATGAAATGAAAAGGGATGCTAAGTAAGAATTTAGCTTATGAATTCCATTTCATGGGTTTAGCAAGTAATTTGTGGAAAATATTTCCATGTTTAATTTTTGTCTTTTATGTTTTCTCTATGAAGAGTTATTATTAAGTTGCTATTATGATGTGCTCTATTTTTATTACAGTATAAATCTTCAGATGAAGTTATTTTTAAAAACCTATTTTCCTTTTCAGAAAAGGAAATTCCTTTCCAATTGATAGGCACATCCAGCAGAGGTACAAGACAAGTGGGTTTCAGCATCACGTAAGTTAATAAATGCAGAAGTTAGCTTCCTACTTTCAAAGTTTGGGTTTCTCCCTCATGACTTCATTTATGTCTTCTTAAAATTATATACTTGGATAAAAATGAGGGATGGCATATCCAAATGGGAATGAATCATTTCCTCATTCAGTGTATTATTCAAAGTTTAAGTTCAATTAGATATAGTATAAAGGAAAGTGTATCTGTCATGTGTTGTTGGGTTATGCTGCAAAACAAATGACCCTCAACTCTCAGCACCTTCGATGAGAAAAAGCTGATTTTCGCTCCTCTTAAAAGTTATTGCAGGTCAGTTGTGACTATGTCCCTTGCCCTCTTTGTTTTGAGATCCAGTGGATAGGACAGCCCCATGTAGGGACTTGATGCGTCTTGTGTACAGGAATATGACAAAGGTTTTAGAACCTTGCAGTCCTTCTCACAGCTTCTTGTTATGTCTCTTTCACTCCATGTCATTTATGAAAGGAAAGAGCTTGAGATGAACCCAAAATCTTCCTCATGGAGAAACATCAGATGTTTGGAAAACATAAATCTGTCAGAGAATAGATGAAATACAATCATCTAATGTCTTTGTCACTGCTGAAGAACTAAGTGTCAGTCTGACCGCTGCCTTGCTGGCCCATCTCTTTGTTATAACTTAGTTATTTTTTTCACTGAGGACACAAAATACCCAACAGTCACAGTTATAAGAGGAAAGGCTTACTACAGCTCACAGTTTATAGACATTTATAGAGCCATAGTCAGATGGCTCTAAGGCAGAGTGGCACCATAAACACACATTGCAGCCAAGAAATGGTCCATGGCATAACAGGCAGAAGGCAGTGAGGCAGCATGCAGCGGTAGCCGTCTGCTTTTTCTCTCCATTTATATTTCATCTGGGCTATAAGCCTCTTGATTTTGCACACTGAAAGCTATGCTAATATTGATCAGTGGATTAATTCAGTACCACACACCCTTAATCCCAATAGCATGCACCTTAGGTCTGCCCCCCTTCCAAAATGCCCCACCCAAACCATATAAGGTTTGAGAGGAAGGTACAACTAGGTACAAGCCATGACAATTGCTATTTCTTTTTAAAATGAAATTGAAAAACTAAGAAGCAAAATTTGTGGGAAGAATATTTTGCTGGAATTCATGGTGCCAAATATTTTTTTTTAAAAAGTTATATTATAAAATACAACTGTCAAGCTGTAACCTAAAGACCATGTCTTCCAGGAAGGCTTCCTCAGTTAGCTCTAGAATATCCTGCTTACTAGTGCTTTTCCTGCATTTCCCCTCCTCTGAGCAGGAGCCCTTCTCCTTGAGACACTAGCAAATAAGAAGGAATATGTTTCATGTTTGTTTCTCTTCCTGGAGTGGAAATTATTTGAGAGACAAAGTTGCTACACAGTAAAGTAAAAGACACTGTCAAAGTGTGAAGATCCTTGATTCATAACAAACCTTGACTTGATTATTCTACTTACTTCCCCCAGATAGGAAATAATTTTATTTTATTTATTTTTTATTTCATTATTATTTTTTAATGTGTTTGGTACAGGGTCTCACTACGCAGTCCTGATTTGTAGTGATCCTCCTGTTTTCAGCCTCCCTATTGCTGGGATTACAGGAGTGTGCCACCATGCCTGGACTTGGTCACCAGCTCAGTGCACCCGAGGGCAGGGCTAGCACGGCATGGGGTGCTGGGGTTCAAACCCTGGTCCCTGCGCTTGCCAAAGCAGGATCTTAGTCTGTTGAATGATCTCATAGGCCCAGGACATAATTTTAGTCTCAAGGTCTTTTTGTTACTTATCTTCCCACCTATGGCAGTGGACGTCATAAGTAATGTTCATGCATCCATGATCCAAATGTCATGTGCCCACTGTATGCCATGCTCTGAGGCAAGGGCTGGGTGGCAGCGCTTGGTACACAGGTCCTACATTTTAGTAGGAATGATCGAGGCAAATCTAATCGTCACTCAAGTATATTATTAGAAACATAACAAGCACCAAGAACAAAACTAAAGAGAGCTCGAAGGACATAGGTCTGATTTATTTTATTTTTCTGTACGGCTTTCCTGAAGAAATGACAATTGGGCTGAGATCTGAAAACAATAAGGGAGAAGAAAACAATTCACAAGGGGCATAAAGACATTTGCAAAGGACCAGAGGTGGGAAGGGGGGAAAAGCCAACAGAGTGGAACACAAAAACTAAAGCAGCACAGAACGTGGCAAGCAGGACGTGTCAGTTTGCTTGGGGTCTTGTATGTTGTGTCAAGGATTTGGGTCTTCAGCTACTGAGAGCTTTTTAAAAGTGACATGACAAAAATGTGAATCTTTTAAATATAACTCTAGGTTTCAAGTGCGATGATTTGGAGAGGTAAATGGAAGACAGGACACCCACTAAAGGTCTTTTGTATTAGTGCAGACAGGAATTTCTGTAGTAGGAGAGGATTTACATATGTTACTAGATTCAGGGCCGTTCACACTGACACATGGCCAACCGCAGCTCCTCCATTACCAGGCAGCAGATCTGGAGAGGACAACCTGAGTGGGTGGGGAGGGGTAACCGACCGACTCATTCCTGGTGAA
>NW_004524580.1:21043689-21064441 GCF_000260255.1 Octodon degus | reverse complement strand
TTTAAGTTGGGTACATACTAGTTGTGTCTATTTCCCCAATCTTCCCATCTTCTCTAGTGACCACGGATGTCACGTTGAAATAATGGTAACATCACAAGGTTGAAGGATCCACGATTTCTGATTCGTGAATGCAGCTGGGAGAGCTGTCCAACTAGGAACACCTGCACTGCATTTTAATGATTAAGAAATAAATTTTGTTACCTTATGTAATTGAAGTTTATGTCTCTGTTGGAGTGATGAATCTAATCTGGCCTACAAAAATAACCTTTTACATGGGATGAGGCAGAAAGATGGATGCAGGGCAGAGGAGAAGTCCCTTCCAGAATTCTTGGAAATGAGGAACGCCACCTTCTGTAGACCATGACTGCCTGGTGTTGTGAGGAGTAAGTCACTCTGAGTTCTGCCATTTCTCACAAGTCCCATCCTTGGCTGCATAAGAATATGGCCACAGCTAAGAAAAGTGGTTTCTCGTCATTTAATACCCATTTTAGCAAGTTAAAGAGATTTGTTTTGAGCAGCGATGTCTATTCTTTATTTATGTGACAAATATTTTGTTTATTGCATTTCTTCAATGTGCTTTAGAGTGTGCTTGGAATTTTGCTTTAATCGGATGTGGTAAGGTGACACACATGGAGACAGATGCCTTTCAGAGATGAGTTTATTGTCACAGCTCATGCTGGCCTGAAAGGGAAGCCCTAGGATTGCTCAGGAGGCAGGAGGTGTACAGGGTGACCGGGCCCTTGTGTTCGTTCCACAGGGATGGATCGCAAAGGGGAGATGTTGAGGAGGCCTGGGGGTAGGGAGTCCTTTGGGCAGGCCCTGGGCTGTAGGAGTGGCTTTGAGCCATCCAGGACCTTGCTCTGGGGTGCCTTAGGGCATGGGGGTGTTCTAGGCTTTGGGAGCCTAACAGAAAGAGGCAGGTGGGTGTGGCTTCTGGAGTGGGTGATTTGTTTATGAAAGATGCTCAAACTGCAGTTGTTTGGTATTTTTAGAAATATTTTAAAAATAATTTTATTTTGAAGAGTAAAAACAAGAGCAAGAAAAATAAAAACAAAGACAGAAACAGGGTAATATACGATGATATGTAAGTTACAGAGTTTCAAAACAAAAGTAGCTGATTAAAAAAGATTGATATATTATCTATAACAATGACTGATATATTATCTATTTTTATCATCAGATCTATTTGTTTAGTGTTTTATGAGGCTAATGAAGTTAGCTCATTCATGTCTGGTCTGTAAGGCTGTAGGATGTCAAACATCATAAAATAGAGAAAACAAAAAAACAACATTAACAGATAATGCATGAGACACACGCAAAAATAAGGCAGTGGGGCCGATGAATAATAGAAAGCCACAGGTGCGCCAGACATTTGGGTGGCCTGGCTTGTTGCCTCATGCCCTTCCTCCTTGGGACTCACCTCGACCACCGCGCATTTCTGCTAAAACTATTCACATAAATAAATAAATACATGAGATTATTCAAGGCAAAATAAAGTCGTAAATAGGTTACATGCTGTAGAAAAGCTCTTAAACAACTGTGTGAGTACTTAGGCATTTAAACTAGAGTTTGTATTGGGATACGGCTCAGAAAACTATGCAAAGTCCACTGTGGGTGTGAAAGTTAAATGCAATATCCCTTAACATGGATCTTTAGTCTCCCTGGTTCCCAAAGGAGCAGGGCTCTGATATATGACCCGACACCAAGCGCTCCTCGGAGGCTCCCCTTTCTACTGTCAATGCTTGCGCTTCTCAGTCAGTCTAAGACCACCTTCCTGCTCAGTTTTTGCTGTCTGTTGCAACTCTGTGTATTCTTAATTTTTTCCTAGAGTTCAACTTAAAACAGTGCTATTAATATCAGTTTCATCCTAAGCAATTTTACGCCTTGCTACTTACTGGTTAATTTTATTTATTTCTCTGTATTTTAGAGACGGGTCTACAGAGTGTTCAAGGTCTCACTACTAGATTGAACTCATAGTGATTCTCCTGTTTACAGCCTGGGATTATAGGTGCGCGCCACCATGCTCAGTCTCAATCACTGTCTCAGGGTGCCCCAGGGATGGGGTTGGCATGGCACGTCTGGGGATCAAATCCCAGGCCCTTGCACCTGCCTGCAAGTGCTTTAATCTGCTGAGCTATTTGGCCGGCCCTACTTATTGGTTTAATGTGCTAGTTATGTGTGGTTTTTTCTAGTTTATATGAAAATTGATACTCAACTACTAGGTCTTTAACACATCATGATGTCTCAAGAACACTCAAGAATCTTCAGAAAGGAGGCCCTGATTCTCTCTCTACCCTCTTCTTCTGTGTTCCAAGCAGCGGTCATAATGACTGTCCTGAATTCGTAGACTGCAGTGTGCTTTGCCTGACTTCCATCCTGCCTGAATAGGTACCGTGCTTCCCACACTGCAGTTGCTGCAGAAGTCCCCCTGTGGCTCTGTGAAAGGGGGACTAAGTTCTCTGCTCTAAGTTCTTCCTTCCTGTTGCCCTAAACCTGTGCTGTAGCCAGCTTGCTTCCCTGGTGCTGGCTTTTGTCTTTACACTGGTGCCTTTAGGACAATGCCTAGGTATTATTTTCCATTAGGACTAAGTTTAGTGCTATGCCTGGGTACTGCCTTTTAGGGTTTGTTAGTCACAAATTCTCAACCTCATGGGTCAATCCTATCCCATCCCACTCAACTGTTGCTCCAGGTTCCTGGAGTTCTAGTCAGGGTACACGACTGCAGAGTGACCTTTTTCAGTATAAAAACAAGGCTTTACCACATTTGCCTCCTCTGCATGCACACCCTCCTTCTTCCTGACTTGCTGTGTTTCTACTTAATGCACAAAAGTCTGTTTCGTCACCACTTCCTGGAAGCTGTCCTTGCCCTCCCCAGCAGGGTAAGGTTTGTCCTGTTCTGGTGTCTTAGGGTACTCACGGTCATTGCTGTAATCCTTGGTCTAGACATCTGCACCTCTTGTTTGTTTGTGTACATACACAGTAGGGAGTGGGTATTGAAGGTATCTTTGTTCTCCAGCACTTAACAGGAAGCCTGGTTTGCTAACAGGATTTAGACAATGTTTGTGGAATGCATGAATAAATTGCTAAGCTAGAAAAGTATTAATTTGTTTATGTACTTTGCAAGAGAAGTTTGAAATTTAGTCTTGGGTTGTGATACAAAATAGGAGAATATTGTTATAATAAAATAATGCAAGAAGTAAATAGCCACTGGGCCTTCCCCACCCCCAGTCTACTGTCCGCTCTTTCCCCTGCCTCAGCCTGGGTGGAGAAGACCAAGGAATAGTGAGAGCTTTGACTCACAAGCTGGAGCAGGAAGCGACCTGTGACCAGAGGCGAAATGTCCTGTTCACACCCAATCCAAGATCCACTAAGTCCTATAAAGAATACTGTGGGGCTAAACATTAAGAAAAACACTGGATGTTTATACAGTACACTTTACTCTGGTTTAGGCTGGAAAAAAAAAAAAAAAAGCAAAAAGGGGGGAAAAGCCAAAATTAAATAAGCCAGCTGGTTTAACTTCTCCTTTTGCATATTTTCCATTGCAGTCCTCTCTTAGTCATAAAACCTTTCTCAACCACTTTACTGCTTTTCATTTCGCTGAAATTTTTCAGCTTTTTCTATGTTAAAAAAAATGCCTGATTAAAGGCTGTGCGGACTGTGCCTTGGGACTCTTTTTTCTTTCTCCTTTTCCTCTCCCATTTTACATGCGCACGCGTGCGCACACACACACACACACGTGCTATCCAACTGTGCTTGGTTAAAAGCAGTTTTTGATGGCAGCTACCAAGAAATCAGATTTCTGCACTTTTCTGAAAAGTAATACAGCCCGTCTTGCTGGAGACACAAAACTTGCGGTGGATGTGGCTCCCTGCTCCCCCTGCAGCCATGTGCCCCCTTTCCCCTTCCAACTTCTATCAGTGTTTCCTAGAAGCCAGGGGGGCTGAGCAACAATAGCCCCTTGGTGCCAGAAAACAGACAAGGCCTAATTTTCTTGAACTCTTCCACCCCTGCTAGGTCCTTAGAAAGAGCCTTTTTGGTTGCAGGCTGGGAGGGGGCGGGGGAAGAGGATAAGGGAAGTTTCTAATTCAGTTTCTCTCTCTCTGCCCTTAAAAAAAGGGAGAGGCTAATGTTCACTGGGGAATTATTAACCCCCCCCAAAAAAAAAATACACAGCTTGGTGTGGTCACATGCATGCACACATGTGTGCCCGTGTGTATATAGAAGCATTTAGCAATTCTATTTTAAGAGGGACTGCTCAATGAAAGAGGCCACCCTCTCTTTTGCGAGTTGGGTGACTTGTTTCTTAGAGGCTAATCTGGCTGGTGTTGTTCCAAATGCACTGGATGAACAGGCTACTGAAGGGGACTGGGACACTTGCGGCCCTTCAGAATTTCCAAGTGGGTGAAAGTAAAGTTAATTCCTTCAGAGAATAAAGGAGGAAGCCACAAGTCCTATTCATCCTCAGACAGGTACCCCAAGATGATGCTGTCAGTCAAGGGACAGGGAGGCCTTCCATTCCAAGAATGCCTCTTGCTGGGTTTTACTTGCATAGAGCTCAAAGGAAGGGCTGGCTCGGGCTCTGCAGATTGCCTTCTGACATCCTCGGTCCTGGGAGCGCACTGCCTTGTGAGTTTCCGACAGAGTAGCCTGCTGCAGCAGATCCTTTTTTTCTGCCGGAGCTGGTGAGTGAGAAGTAAATCAGAGCTCTGAGCCTTGTCCCCTAGGCTGCCCCACACACACAGGGCTCAAAGGAGACCCTGCCTTTCCTCTGCCCCTAACTAACAAAAGGCCCTGTAATCCCGGCTTCCCTACACAGAAACAAAGTGCAAAGCCAGCCTAGGAACTGCAAATAAAAGGCACGCTGGAGGAGCAGCTGGCACATTAGTACCCCCCAAAGCACTCGCTGGCACCTCAACAGGAAACCCAATCGCCCTGTCTCCATGGGGGCTGGGGATGGATTTAGTTTTGCAACAACATAATGAAGTATATTTTAACCAAATAAACACAATTTTGGCAGAAATATAGGCATCATTAGCCAGTAAATACATTGCATACAGGCTTCCAAATCTTCACACACCCCCCGCCCCCGTTTCCAGCCACGACTGCTCCCACCATGGACCAAACAAGAGCTGGGAGAAGCAGTAAACTCCCACAAATGATTCAAGTCAGAAAAGATTCCCAGACTCCCACTTTATGACCCAATATTACTTTTCCTGCTTAGCCCCTGCCTAACAATCCTCAGTGATTTTGTTTGCATTTTCTGGAGTCTTGAATCTTGCCTACCACCTAGCCATGTTTGTATTTGATCATACGTTTTGAATGCTATGTCGTGTGTATTTTACCTTTTCTCAAGCAAACCCAGTTCAACTTTTGGGAAATCAGAGGTAGGTTAGGCAAAGCACTGCGCCCAGAAAAACACATCCGTTCTTGGAATGACTTGATGTCCATGCCGGATGAGTCTCTGGGACCCATGAGGAACAACATTGAGGAGTATGGCTAGGCTTTCTTAGAACTTCTGCCAGGTTCATGCTGGGAATTCGCAGCTGCTGTGTGTCAGCTCATTGGAGATTTATTAGGAAAGTGTAAGTTTTAGTTAATTCTAACAGCTCATGGAGTCACGTGGAACTACCGCCCAAGGGTCCAGATACTTTCTCTAAGGGAGAGAGAACTAGAAGAGGGAAGCGAAAAGAGGATGCTGACAGCAAGAAGTCAGAATCACAGAACAGAAAGAACATTCACACGGGCTTGAGGCAGGCAACAGGGAAAATCCCAGAGAAAGAATCTCTTCTCTTTTTCTGAATACACTCCCAATTCCCCAAGGCTCAAAGCCGCTCATAATTGAGCTTCGGATTGGAGTGCCTCCCTAGGCTGCCGGGTGTGATCACACTTAATTCCAAGTAGCAAAGTCCATTTCGACCCATATTTTCACACTGACAGGGTGAATCTGAATAACTGCTGCATTGCAGCTGGTTTCCAAATGATTTGCCCAGCTGATGTGAATGCTACTTTTGAAAAAGAGGATGTGTTTAATAGTTCAGAAACAACCTTTCCTGACCCTAGAATCGCTTCAGGAATCCTGGTAAGGGTGTCTCATTGACTATGCTGGTGAAAAAGGGTTATTGTCTCCAGCTGTTCCCTCCTGGGTCCAAATCACTCTTGCTGTGCTGGGATATTTCACCCCAGCCATCCTAAGCTCTGTCAAAATGTCCAGCTTCTTTTCAGCTCCCTGACATCTCTGACTTGATTTTCTTTGTCTTCCTAGCTTCCGACCAAACCTTCTCCGCATTTCTTTGGTTTTGCTTCAGTTCTCTGAGCTGGAGTAATTTCCTAAGGTGAGCTCCTGCTGCTTCAGTCCAGTGAAGCCTGACTCTTCTGAGGTCTAGGATGGCAGAGCACTTCCGGGTCTCGTGGGAAGACGGAAAACTTGGGCCCAACCCCCCTCCTGCCTCTTTGGCCTCTTTAGAGGCTCCCATCTCCCCCAGTCTCAGGGCCGCGCCGTGTTCCCCACGCATTCTCCAGGCAGACCATAGACCAGAATGACAGCAGCGAGCTGCGCCCCACCAGAATCCACCCTGGAACTGAACAACTTCCGTGGAAGCACTCGCTCAAGGAGGGCTGCTGAACCAAGGGAAAGTCCCTTCAGGCAGCTTCAGGTGGGAGACAATAGTAGAAACTGGGAACCTGCCCTTCGTTGTCTTTCCGCAGAAAGTCCTGAACTCTCTGGATTTTAATTGCCTGTCTGGATACGAATCCCAAGTCATTATTTTTGGCCAGGATCCCTCCTTATCTTTAGCAACACATTTCCTTCAATGTTATTATCTCTAATCCTACACATATGGCTGCTATTCATCTTCTCTTAGTTCTCTCCCACTTCCCTCACACTGGGCCCAGCTGCTAACGTTCTACTTCTGTTTATGGTGATACCATTCTCTTTACCACGTAGGGTCATCCTTATAATCCCCCTTCCCTTACTTTATGTCGGATGAGTCACCAGGTCCCTTTGAGTCTTCCTTGGAGGGATGACCCTCGATACTCTTTCTCCTGTCATTTTTCACTAACTATTTAAGGCCATAGACCTAAATCATTGACTAAACATACCTTTCTTCCTTTGGTCTGTTCTGATATGCATGGTGAACAGTTACCAAACAACCCTTCAGACATGTTGCTTCTTTAATTAAGAACTTCTACTTCCATTATCTCAAGATTTAGTGCAAGCTTTTCAGGATCCTGTTCAAAATGGGATTTTTTTTTTTTCAGTCTGAATCCAATCTACTGTTAGAATCAATCTACTTTCAACAATTTTTTCTACTACTACTATATATGAACCTTTCCTCAGCCATGAAGTTTCACTTGTCATCCTTGCAAACATAATTTCTTCCTTTAATTTTTTTTTATCTTTTATTTCTTTCTTTATTTGGTACAGGGTCTCTCTATGCAGATCAGACTCATAGTGATCCTCCTGTCTGAGCCTCCCCAGCGCTGGGATTACAGTCATGTGCCACCTTTCCCAGTTTTGGTGGTCGCCGTGGAGTGCCCGGGGTTCTAGAGCCAGTACACTATGTGGTACCAAGGATCGCCCCTGGGTCCTGGTGCTTACCAGGCAGGTGCTTAGACCTCCAACTTATCTCCCCATCCCTCAATTTCTTTTTGAAGCTAGGTGGTATAGGTTTGATTGCAGAGCTTGCCACATTTGTTTGTCTTCAGTCATATCAATTTGCCTTTAGGAGACTTAGAGTATAAGTGCTTTGTAGGTGAGGCATAATTAAAATCATGCAATAAAACATGTAAAGAGCATGGAAAGTTCTCAATAAGTTTATTATCCAACAATGAGTGGGAGTTCTTGACATTAAGTATTCAAATAGCCTTTCAAAGCCAGACATCTGAAACTCTTGACCTATCTTTGAAGTTTAGCTCTTTCCTCTTATGTCTTTCTCATGAACTCAGTAATAAGCACTAGCCTCCCACTCCTTGGGCTGCACAAGCTCTGCCTTGTGTTTATGCTTCTCTTATAGATCTACCTTTGATGAAGTTCTTCCTTTTTGCCTACTGAGATGACTCCACTCAGCCTTTGAGAAAGAGATTCAAAATCTCTTCTGTAGATCTTCCTTACTCTCATAGGACAAATGGATCCATTCCTCCCATGGGCTCATACATATTTGTAGTCTTAGGTCTATTTATTCTCTTGGTCTCTAAGCTCACTTAGTACTTGGAGGCATTTTATTCCTTTCCATTTCTACTGCACCTAGCTTGGGCAATGGTCAATGACATTCTATGACTTTGCTTTCATCTCATTGCATTTTAATCCAGAGGAGAATGACATATCAGAGATCACTCTGTATTTAAATTTCCTTAATAGATTCCACACACTCTCCAAGCTGTTAATTAATGTCTGTAAAGAGCTGTAGCTTGTGGCCTGAATGTCCCTCCAGTTTCCTCTTGAAGCTTGAGGCTTCACTGTGCTTCAGATAGACTGGCCATTTCTCACCCTTTCACACTCTTAACTCATGCCTCTGCAGGCCTTTTCACGTGCTCCCGAGTGACTCTTTTCTTAGCTCTTCATATTTTTGGCTTTTCATCCATCAGGTTCAGCTTCTGCTATATGCTGCCCCTGACCCATCTGCAGGCAAAGCTGCCTGCATGCTACAGTTTCTCTATTGCATACCGTAGCATATACTTATTTATTGCTTTCCTTTGAAAAATTCATCTGCATCCTTGTCTCAACATGAATGTCCACCATTTGAATGAAACTCTCCCTGCAATGAAATCCCACTTCTTACCTAGCCTTGCAGGTCTGCATCCCCGCTACATATTCAATCTCTCTTCTCTTTGCTCCCCAAACTGTGATCTTATTGGGAGTTTCTCACAATTTCAGACACAGAAGCTTCATTCTGACTCTTGAGTCTTCACACCAATCATTTCCTCTGCTGGAAATCACGGTCCTCAGCTCTTCCAATAGAGGTGCTTTCCGCCACTTACTTCTCAGCACGAACATGTCATCTCAGGATGTCCTCTTCCCTCTGACTGCCACAGAGAGGGGCCTGGTGCTACCTCACACCATCCTTTGAACTCTCCCAATAGGATTTATCATCTCTTAAATTACCTTCTTAATCATATCTATGGTGTCTGACCTTGAGGGGATAATTCTACTTTACAGTAAATGTTTAGAAATTTAGTTGAATGGATAGAACTAATAGGTAAATACTCTCAGGTTGCTGAAGACTTAAGTACATTTAATGAAAATGCTTATCTGATTTATCAGTTGTGCTGGTGAGTGTGCTAACTGGTACAACAGGTCCCTCACAAAATTTCAGGATGAAAAATAAAATCAGACTTAATGTTTCTATGGGTCAAGAAATGAGTGTAGCCTAGCAGGATAATTTGGTCCAAATCTCTTTGGAAGTTTTACTTAGGTTGTGGGCTGGGGCTGAGGTCTCATTTCAAGAATCAGCTAGAAGGGAGCTCACTTTAAGCTCCTCCAAGAGGTGCTGGCAGGGCTAGCTGCCTTGTCACCTATGCCGTAGCAATTACTTTGCCCAAGATAAATGATCTGAGGGAGTATGACGGACTTACATTCAGCCTGGAAACTATGGTGTTTTCTTGGTCTGACTTCAGAAGAAACAGCTTATCATGTGTACTGCAATCTGCTTATTAGATGTTCATCAGTGAGTTCAGCCTGTAGTTGGGGAGATGTTTATTACTGGCATAAAAATCTGTAGGCAGAGGTACTGGAGGTCGGGTTAGACGGCGCCTATCATAGGCAGGCTCTTGCTTGAGAGCATGGAGAATCAGGTACAAGGAGTTTTTATGTATCAGACCTGGAAGGTTCCCTACTTTGGCCCATAGGCTGTTGGCTGCAGTTCAGTCATAAGATCAGATTGACTACAGGGTGGCGGTCATAAATTGAAAAGGTGAAGCAAATAAATCTCAGGACAAGTTTCTAATCACATTCACCAATTTTTATCTTCTTACCTTTTACCTTCATCTTTTTGCCTCCTTTTCACCTTCACTCACCCATCCATCTAGTTGGCATTTGCCCAGGTAGGAACCTACAAACAATCTGGCAAAGAATCTGTTCTTGGGGATTTCAGTTTAAAGTATGCCAGGGAAGGCTCTTTTCAGCTCTGTCTGGGTCATCCGATGACCTCCCTGGCAGGACCACCTGAGCATCACTGTGTCCTGGGAAAAGGGATGTCCAGATTGGTCTTGCCACTCTGAGCCTAAGAGGACTGAAATGTACCGTGCAAGTTGGAGGCAGCCGGGGGGGTGGGGGAATGGCTGTGGGCTGAGCAGACACCACAAGCTGTTCCTTCCTCACAAAAGCGCTAATGCTGATGCTCAGTTCGAAAGCTGAGGTGCCTAGCACTAAGGTGCAAACCTCACCTCAGCAGGTCCAAGGGAGCCATGGGAGTTCTCACAGCAGACATGTGGTGCTAATTCTTTCCATTCATAGATTTTATATGTCCATCCAGTGTTTATTAAGAATCTGATATATGCACTGAGAACCTGTGAGACTGTGTTGCCAGCATGTGCTTGGGACACAGCATTTAGGAATTGCAACCGATTCACTGCCACAGCCCTGTACCTCAGAAAGTGTCCTGCTTGGCTTCCTCTCAGCATTGTGATTCAGCCTAAGTCACATTTCCCCCTCACCCTTGAGGGGTTGCTGCTGCCGATTCTGAAATGCCATTATTGGAGGAGAAACAAAACCTAGATTTCCATCGGGGTAGCACTTAGCATAAAATAATGTAGAGTTTCCCTGATCTTTTTCAGTGACGATTGCTGAGGAGAATCTGATTTCGATCCCATTTCCTCCAAAACGGTGGTGACTAAGTTGCACTTATTTATAATTGTTCGCAGCAGTATCTCCCAGATCTCGACTTTGTCAGTTCCCCCAATGCAGGAGAGCTAGAAGATGGATAGGTTAGGGGGTCTGATCTAGAGTTTGATTGCAAATTGATCCTCTTACTCTTAAAAGCATTTTAGCTACAGACATTGAACATGTTGAGTAAAACACTCACATTTCTCTTTTTCTAATGATACCTTCAGGGAATAGTTCTGCAACTTGGGTTCTTCTGACCAATAGTATCAGCATCACTTATGAGCGAGTTAGAAAGGTGAAGTTTTGAGCCTCCCTCTAGACTTGCTGAATCAGAGACTCGGGGGTGAGGCCCAGCCCACACTGTGTTATAACCCGCTTCCCAGGAGACTGGGATGTCAGCTAAGGTTTTGGAACAAATGACTTTATCTTCTCCATAATACTGATTTCTCAGATGCTGAATGAAATGGAAACTTAACCTTTTCTTGGCTCCACATTTCTTAGGGTCTTTTGTGCAAAAATTAAAGTGGTTTTTAGTTCATTTGATATCCTACTTTTAATAACTATCAGGACTGAAAAATAACTGAGTAGTGGATGTATCCTACATTTTGTCTCTCATTCAGTCTGATAGAAATGAAGGCATGGTTCTCAATAAGCCTGTTTCTTTCTTTTTATTTATTTATTTTATATTAATTTTATTGAGAAAGGAGTAGCAGTGAGACAGTTTCAAAACAGGTTAGTAGGACAGTTACAATTAATGAATACATTGCATGTTGTTGTCTTTGTAGTAGTTATTCATAGTACAAGATGCATCAATAAGTTGTTTCACTCCCAGCTCTTTGAGTGGAATGTATGTAGAAGGAGTAGCTTTGTTTTCTTTCAGTTCCCTCCAAAAAGCACTAACCAGGAACAATAGACCCAAAAAGTCTTGGTAACTTTGCAAGATGGAATGCAGTTAGGTTGTGGTGTGGGTTCGAGCAAATATTATGACTGCTGTCTATCCATGCTGATTAAAATAACAATAATAACTGCTGTTTGAATTCCTTTTTAAATAAAGGAATAGGAAAGCTTTATTATTGAAGGTTCTTAGGTGATTATTTAAATATTCAAAATTATATTTGACTATGCATGGCTGTTCCTGTAGGGAGAGAAAATAAGGAAAGCAGAGACTACCAGCTTAGATAACAGACTCTGCTCACATCATGAAGGATGATAGGAATGGCACTATGCTCAGGACTGGCGGTCTAGAATTGATCAATAATCTCAACAGAGAATTTGGCTTCTGGTACCATTTCAGTTCCTTTCTGTTTCCCAGGGCAGAGTCTCTGAGCAATGAGATTCTAGCCCTCATTCTGTCTGACCAAGAACAGAAATGTGTTCTTGTGGACATTGAGACTTCAAAGCTGAGAACCAAGTGTAAGGGGGCTCCTCATAACTTCAGACTCACTTGCAAAATTGCCAGAGGGGATTTTTGCACTCAGACCTTGCTATTTCAACAAGAAACCCGCTGAAGGAAATGGTGGTGATCATCTAGTCAAATCCTTTTTATAAGAAACTGATCCCTGGCAAGCGCCAGGGCCTGAGTTCAATCCCTGGTAAAAAAAAAAAAAAAAAAAAAAAAAAAAAAAAAAAAGAAAAGAAAAAGAAAAAAGAAAGAGAAAGGAAGAAGCTGAGCTATTTTTGGATTAACACCCCACAGCGCCTCAGCCTTCAGGTGTAGGCTTGGTGCTGCAGCTGGGTTGCGGCAGGAGCGTCCAGCCCGTTGGGAGCCAGCGGCCCTCTGGCTGAGCGCAACGCTAGCCGGGCAGCCTGAGACGCACGCGCGACGGGACAGTCTCTGTGCAGGCCTCGCGTCAACTCAGTGTTGCACTGGGCAGCCCCCAGGCAGTGGGTTGTGGTTCCGGTTCTGTTGCCAAAACACGTGAAGGTCGGCGAGATGCTGAATCCGTCTCGGCAAGCATGGTGTGGTTGAGCTGGGATGGATTCCTCTTCCTTGTTGCCGTGGGTATGGGTACAGTGGACCATTTGTAGCATTTCATCGAGGTGGAGACTCACAAGCAGCGCTTCCAGCAGCTGGTGCAGCAGATGACCGAACTCTGTTGGGAAGAGTGCATGGACAACCCCAGGCCAAAGTTGCACAATCGGGCTGAGGCCTGTTTTATGAACTGTGTTGAGCGATTCATCCATACAAGTCAGTTCATCTTGAACCGACTGGAGCAGACCCAGAAATCCAAGCCAGTCTTCTCAGAAAGACTTTTGGACTGATCTCAACATATTTACCTCTTTCGAAAACAAAGGTAGTTCAAGGAATAAAAAGCCATGGATGGGATGGTTGAAGAAGTGGCTGGGGGGTGTGTGTTGAGGATTACCTCCTACCTTTGGTCATTCTTGAGACATCATTTGAAATAAGCAAAGACTAAATTTTTGTTTGGGGTTTGAGGTTATATGTGTATTTGGTTATATTTTTAATACTAGTCTTGTGAAAATAATTGATAGATGAATGGGAAATTATTAGATGTCTATTATTGCATATGAGATGGTGCTTTTTACAAGGTCCCCTTAACTGCATCCTGTAATTTTGATAGTGGAACTGCTTTCTCTATTTTGATAGTGGAACTGCATGTGTAAAATCTATTTGGGTGAATCCATTTCAGTTTTTGGGGAAATCTTTCTCTCTATCAGAAAGGACAGCCGTGAAAGAAGAACAAATTGGCAGTGAACTGGGCATCTTATCTAGTGATTGACTGCCAGTATTGAGAAAATGTCTGTGGAGTATTTGTACAGTGCGTTTCAGCTTTGTAGGTCATCTCCTTCCCCTCTACCGTAATTGACCATATTAAAGTGTGAGTTCAAAGTAGACCAGATAACCGGATCATCTAGGCACCTTTAATTTTAAAGGATTTAGCCACTAAACATAATTCTTATTACTAAATGGCCACAGGAAGAAGTTAACCTCTCTTATATATCAAGGCACACAAAATTCAAAGATGTCTCTAAAGAAATTATAAATATTTATGCGAGTCAGAAATTAATGTCAATTTGCTGTATAGGTGTATGCCTGATTTCAATCATTATCAATTCCATTGCCTGCATTCTTTTAATCAATGAAATAAAAAAGCTACAAGATTCAAATCTGATTGAGAGGTTTTCTATGTAGTTTGGGCTGGCCCTGAACTCAGAATGTTGTCCAGACCAGTCTCAAACTCACAGGGACCCTCCCACCTCAGCCTCTCTGAGTGCTGGGATTATAGGTGTGCCCACCATGTTTGGCTCCATTGTTGTTTTTATCCGCAACTTAGATTTAAAATAGGCTCATTCCAAGGCTGAGATTTAGTCTTTTTCTAGTGGTTCCTGATATTTTTGAAGGGGAAACCTTTAAATGAGGTGGGGAAGGCAGAAATTTTGTGTGGACAGTGAACTCTCTGAGTGCAGTAGAATAACTTGTATTCATTGTACTCTCCACCTCTTTATTTCAAATTCTACTAGACTGGAGTGAGCAAAAGAACTAAAAGAACTGGAGTGAAGTGTAGAACTAAAGTGAGCTACTTGTTGGGGAGTCTCTATTCTAAATCCATGAGAATTGTGCAAATATACATTTTTAGGAGCCTTCAGTCACTGTTTTACCTTTTTCTCATAAGCAGTGAAGAAAAGCTTTCCAGATCATGAAACACAATTTGACCAAACTTAAGTGCTGAATTCCATGCCACTGTGTCTAGTGATGTGGACGGAGCAGTATGTAAAAACAGCCCTTGCCCTTGAAGCTCTTATGTGGGAACTGGGAGAGACAGGTAACGCACATGTAAACACGTCAGTGTAGTAAGTGCCACGGGAAAAAAGAGTAAGCCTGTGGTTATTTTATAGAAGATGATCAGAGAAGCCTTCTTCGGGAAGGTGACATTTTCATAGAGACCCAAAAGAACCAAGTGACCAAGTCTTGTGGGGATATGGGAGAATGTTCTAGGCAGAGATAATAGCAAAGGTCCCAGGGTAGGAGATGGTACTGCATGAGGCCTTTTAAAGAAAGGTTAACAGAACTGGAGTTCAGTGAATGAGGGGAAAGCAAGAGATAAGGCTGGAGAAAAATGCATGCTGCAGCCTGATGCTGAGTCGTGGTGTACACGATCACGCAGGGCCTTGCAGGCAGTTGGAAGAACTTTGGGCTGTTGCAAAACAAGATGTAGAGCCACTTGAGGGATTTTATTTAGCAGATGAGGCTGCTTCGACAAAGCAGTCAGGCTCAGGTTGCTGTGGTTCGATCCCCACAACTTCAGCCAGCCAAACCTGCCCTGAAGGCATTTGGGAAAAAAAAAAAAAAAAAAAAAGAAAAAAAAGAAAAACTATCCTTATTTAGCAGATGAGTGTGGTGTAATTCAGGTTTCTGGAGAGTCTGGCTGCTGTCTGTAGAGTATACACATGGCGAAGTCGTGGCAGTAAGAATGAGCTGAGGTTGAACCTGCTACAAACTTTGTGTGTAGATTCTCTTGCTGATTTTTTTCCCTGCAAACTTTAATGTGTTTATGTAAAACTCCTAAGTTGTAAAACAAAAGGATTGGATCAGGCGGAAAAAAAAAAAAAAAAAAGAAAAGAAAAGAAAAGAAACTGAGCTAAAAGCGTGTCTCCGTTAGGTCTTTCTACTTGCTGCGACAAAATACCCAACACCCAAAATTAAGGAAGGAAAGGTTTATTAAGCTCAGTTGGTAAAGGTTTCAGTCCGCATTCAGTTGGCTCCAAGGCAGAGCGGCAGGTGGCCGAGGGCAGCAGTTCACAGCAGGGAAAGGCAGCAAAACAGCAAGAGCAAATGGCAGGAGTAGCGGCAACAATGGCTACAGAGAGCCAGTCTGTCTCCCTTCTGCTGCATTCAGGCTGTCTGCCCCAGGCTGGGTGTGGCACTCACACCCATAATCCCAGCAGCATTTACATCCATAATCCCAGCAGCACTCACACCCATAATCCCAGCAGCACTCACACCCATAATCCCAGGCCTGGATCATGAATTAATCACAAACTCTAGAAGCTGCCCTATGACTGCGTGAGTTTTTTGGGGGAACAAATAGACACAAACCATATCACAGAGTTTTCCTAACTTATTCGCAGCTGTGTAGGAGATTCCTTTATTCACATATCATAATATATATTCTTTAAATCATTTGGTACAGGGTCTCACTAGCAGCTCAGACCCATAGTGATCCTCCTGTTTTCAGCCTCCCTAGAGCTGGTATTACAGGTGAGTGGTACCATGCCGGATCTCCGTGGCTGGTTCGGCAGGCCCACCCAGGGGCAGGACCAGCATGGCAGGTGGTGCTGGGATTGAATCCCAGTTCCTGCACTTGCCTAAGCAGGTGTTTAGTCTGCTGAGCTATCTCGCCATCCCGATCCATAATATTTTAAATAAAAAATTTGAAACTTTTTATCTAAACAAAAGTATTTCCTCAAATAACTTCTATAAAATTTTAGCTAATTTTGAAATATTATTAGCGCTCCTTAAAACATTTATTGTCCACCAGGTACAATTCCCAAGACCGATTTGGGCAAAGCAGAGTTGTTTCAGAGACTTTTCTTTTGTGTTACTTAAAGGTGATCTAGTGAAACAAGTGGCAAGAGTAAGACCTTTGTGAAATGCATAGCACTTAGCCACGCACGCTGGCACAGACTTGTAATCTCAGTGCTCTGGGAGGCTGTAGAAGGAGGATCACAAGTTTGAAGCAAGCCAGCGCAACTTAGGGTCAAAACAAAAACTGAGATGAACTGGGGATGCAGCTCAGTGTAAAATGGGGTCACTCTCCAACACCAAAATAAATAAATAAATAACACTGGAAGAGATTTGAAGAAGTGAGAGAAACATCTGCACCTCTTAACTGTAACAACAGCTTGAGAGATAGCCAATGGGAAAGCTTTAAATTCTCAATGTCATAGTTAATAACCAGGACATTATGAATAATAGCCATCAAAGGGTCTCTTAATTCTAGCAGCCGCATATCAAGTAGAGACTGGTCCTGGGTGTCGCTGAATTACAAATAATTCATCACTTCACAAAAATTTTCAAGTAAGGGGCGAGTCCAAATAGCGCAGCGGATTAAAGCACCTGGCCCCGCCCCCCAGGGAGTGCTGAGATGGTGATTGAGACTACTTATGGTGGTGTGTGAGCATGTAATCCCAGTTCTTGGGAGGCTGAACACAGGTGGATCACTACGAGTCTGAGCTACATAGTGAGACCCTGTAGCCCCTATCCTAAAATTAAAAAAAAAAAACAAAAAAACATGTATTTTTTTTTAAGCAAGAATAATCAGTAATATGTAATTTACATTGTTTTGTCTTAAACCTTTAAGGTCCATTTCGTATTCTGCATGTCCATCACATCTTGGTTCAGACAAGTCAGGTTTAGGTCCTCAGAAGCCACACATGGGTTAGTGGCTTCTGCATGGACATCCTCACCCTGGGCCACAAGGCCAGGAAGGCCACACAAGTCCTCATTGACCGCTAACACATACTGGCCTGAGGAGAGCCTTGGGTCCCCGTGGGGAAGTGAGCAAGGACGTGATTAAGTATTAGTTCTTATTCCTCCTTCTTCCCCACCAGCTGTACCTCAGCCTTCCACTAGGAATTCAGTGAACACTTTCTTGGGCAAGTTGTGTGGTAGAGAGGAAGACGGTTCCCAGTCTTTTCCACATTATGAGCTGGTGATGGTTGGAAGGGGCTTGCTGAAGCTGCAGGAAAACTGGAAAAGAAAGCTCAGTGAGCCAACTCGTAAGTGACATCTCTGTTTTTCCACTGTGAGAGCAAGTGTGTTGCCTAAGGTCTGATGACTGGCAAAATTTATTATGGGTTGCTTGGTCTATAAATGAGAGATGACTTCAGACTAGAGTTAGCCAATGTGTAGAAGAGATTTAAAAATAAAGAATGCTGCCCTAATCCTGTAGAAGTATTTTGTCTTAAGTCTGTAATTTATGTCTCTACATCCCAATAATATGTCTTTTGAAAGGCTAGAAGGTAATTAGTTCTACACCCCAGTTTACAACAGTGCAGATTTTGACCATGTAGAAGGACACAGGACACCAAGATGGCAGGCCATTGGCACAGTGGTGCTTGAAGTCTTTGTCTTCCTGTTTGGTTAGACTCTGGGTAGCTACATTTTAATCCAGGACTTCAGAATGGACAGAATACAGAGGCTAGTGGGTGAAATACGACCTTGAGATTTAAAGTTAAATAAGGAATTTCACTGGTTGCTTGCACAGAATCTTACTGGTAGTCCATGAGCTGGAAGCGAAGCCTGTAGGTGTTTGGGGAACCTGACCACCAAAGATATCCCAAGCCCGTCCTGATATAGCTTGTGACTGTCAAACTCTTTAAGTAAGTTTCTAGGTCCCTGGTCCTAAACCACCTAGAAGTAAATTGCTAAGGCTGGGAAACTCCCAGGAAAGAAATATGCATACTTATGTCCAATGTAGTGCTGAAAGACAATGGACAAAGGACATCCTGGAGCAACAGTGTCATGGGCCATGGGTGAGGGCAGTGGGCAGATGAAACTGTCCCAAGGATAAGAGCTCTGGGCTGCCAAGGAGGTGGGCAGTAAGTTTCTCCATTGCCACACTCCTGTCATGGGTGTGCTCTTTGTACCTTGCAGAATTGGGTCATCGCTGGAAATTAAAACAGCTGCAACAGCTCCTCTTCCTCTACCCTTACAACCAGGAAAACAGAGTTTGCCAGGTTTGGTGTTTTCTTTTTTAAGTTTCTCTACTCTCTTCCTTGACTCTTTGTACTTGGACTAATGGAGCACTTTTATGTTCTTTTAGCAGCCCAAGTCTTAATGCAAAAGAGGGGAACTCACACCCAGAGAGTCTGAATTTTGAACTCTCTGTAATAAATTGGTAGAGCTTGTTCTATGTTCATGAATGAGAACATGTGTATGTCTGAATATCTCAATGGGTGGTGTCTACAGCTTGCAGTATTTCAATAACTATCCTCTTCTTCTTCCTTACCATTACCCTGGGCAACAGGTAATCTGAAAGTCTGCATTTCTGAGATTCCCCTCTGGGGGGGGGGATATATCTAAATCTGGCTAGTGAGAGGTAAGCGGAAGCAGTCTCTATAGAAAGTGAGAAGGACACACTCTTCTGTACTTGCTTTTCTGTCTGCTGTTTGGAATACAGATGTATATTAAAAGTGTGATCTATTCAAGACCATGAGGTGGCCTTGCTGATGGGTCACTTGGGATGAAAGAAGAAGACAAGTCTGGCTTTGCATGACTTTGCAGGCCCTATTTCAACCCTGGGCTGCTACCTCTAGAATTGTTTAATACGTGAGAAAAAGAAAACCATTGTGTGCTGAAGCTGATGAACTGGGTCTCTGTTACCAACAGTGGAATACCATCTTGTTAAGAGTCATTCATAGCATGTCGTGATAGAAATGGGGTGCTTTCATTAATTCCTTTTTTTTTAATGTCAGAAATCAAACTCCGGATCTTGTGCTATTAATTCCATTCATTGCAAATAACAGAAACCCAAATTAGAATGCTTCAGAAAAAACAGATTTTCTTTGATGCATACAGTATATCAAGTGAGGAGCAGTGTGAGAAAGTCCAGCTAAACATCAGAAAACACTAGAAGAAGGAACTGGAAACCACCAAGAACTACACACAGTTTATCAGATTACCTCTGCTCTCTTCTCTGTGTGTCCCCGTGTCTGCCTCCCCCACCCCACTGTGGCTCCATCTCAGCCTTTCCACTCGTGCTCTGTGCTGCCTGCATGGAGCACCTGTCTCAAGCTTACCATTTACACCACTGGAGCTGTGAGCGGCAGTATGGTTTCGCTTCAGCCACACCATCAATTTCCCACAAGCTGCGATCTCATTTTCACATTCCTGAAAAATACACAGTGCATTTCTAATGAATAGTTGTGCTTCCTTGATTTAACTAGCTAAGTGTCAGGACGTGGACTAATCTATGAAACTTGTGTTGTGGGACCCTTTCCTATGGTTGGTTGTTTGGATATTGAGATGGCAGAGATTTTTCTAATAAGGGTTCTGGATATAGGACAAATGTTCCTCCGCTATAGTATATGTTGTTGGGAAGGAGTATGAACTCAAGAATGAGGAGGCCCTCTTGCAAATCTCTTATTGTTATATTCACAGTTTGGTGATATAGATGTCTTTGTAATATTACAATATATTTTGGCAGTTATAAAGTGAATTTTTTGTATTTATCTCATTTGAGATTGCTTCTGTCATGGCATGATGAATAGGAAGTAGGGATTATTATTCCCATTCTGCAGATGAGAAAATTGAAGGTCCAGAAGGCTAATTAGAAAGAAGCCACAGCAGGCTCAGTGTAAGGTTCAGAGCTGCAAGTTAGGCTGGTCTTAAAGCATCCAGGCCCAATCCAAGTTTGTGCCATATCTCACTGCATACGGAGGTCTCCATCTGTAGCTCCTTTTTAAAAAAAATTTTATTCATCTATTGTATCAATAAAGAAAGATTATCTTATTCTAGTCATTCTTATGTTGAAGAGAGGTTGTCATATTGAGATTATAGGATATTATTATTTTAACATGGAAGAGCACAGAAGAGGATCACTCTACTTTCAGTAGGTGAACAACTGATTTAGAAGTCACACGTGTGGCAGCTGGGAAAGTCACAGTTGAAGCTTTTTTTTTTCCTTTTTTTATTTTTATTTGTTTTTTAGGGAGAGTAACAATGGTTAGTACATTGTGTATTGTTACTGCCAAAGTAGTTTCTCATATTACAAGATATAGGCAAGAAATAATAATAGGTACAAACCTCTGTTTTTTTTTAAGTCACCAGAAAATGGAAATATACTTTTTAAAGTTTCTAATACTAGGAGAAGATATCATACAATGTCTTTTAAATAAATTGTAAGTCAAAGATACAGTATCAATCTTAGAGCAAAAATTAAGATTAAGCAATATTCAGAAAATTAAATG
>NW_004524580.1:21037581-21041873 GCF_000260255.1 Octodon degus | reverse complement strand
TAGTAATTGCAGTGGCAGTTTGACCTTGTTTTGTATTTTGTCTTATTGTCAAATGAACATCCAATTATCCTAGGGCTGAAGACTACTGGTTTACGTAGACTAGCTTTTATGGACTGCAGCATTAAACAATGACACATACTGAGAAATAGACCAGCTTGAAACACTAGAATCCAAGATATAAATGTGAAAAGAACTATATCCTAACCATTTCCATCCACCTGGATGACAAAGCAAAATAGTTGCATCTGATTTGGGTAATTTTCAAATGATTGAGGGCAGGTTAAACTCTTTAATTTATGAATATAACATTTCCTAAATGCATTAATGCTTGCTTATGTTGCTTAAGCTAGTCTTTAAAGTAGTTAGGTGATATCATTATCTCTATTTTAAAGATAAAACCATCTCAAAGATTTTGTACAATTTGTCTAAGGATCTCTGTGTTGGAAATTTCTCACTAAGGCAACAGAAAAAACAATTAAAAGGGAATCTGATTACCTAGTTGAAAATAAAGAAGATCAGGTTTAAGGTGATCTACTAAAGTTCCTTACCAATGTCACAACAAACTCAACTTTTGCCCTCATCTGCACTGACTTTGAGGAGGCATCTTCCTTCTGAGGCGAGCTCATGTGCAATATGGTAGCCAACAATTCCTGACATGATGAATTTTTTTATTTCAGCATCAGCAATTTTGTCTTGCCTGAGGGTTCTCTCTTAAGAGTAAGAATGTTCTAGGCTAGAAGTGCTCCCAAATGAACATTCACAAATGAACCTTGTTGATCCAAATAAAGTCAAGTGGCAGCTCTTGAACTAATCATGGTCCAGGAAATTGGCATTGATAATTCATTTAAACCAGTGGAGATGCATGGTGGTAGTTGAGAATAATGCCAATTCTACTCAAATGACATGATTAAATGAGGGACATGGAACCGGGGATTGAACTCAGATCCTTGCGTTTGCCAGTCAAGCGCTTATCCTACTGAGCCACCTCCCCGGCCCCTGACATGATAGTTTTAAGAAGGAAATCAGGCTACTAAGCCCATGAAGAAGTAACAGATGAGCTAGAATTTAGGTCCAGATATTTCTGGATTCTAAATTTATGGTTTGTAGATAAATAGTCTAGCTTCTGATGTCCAAATGATCCAAGTCTTGTGAGAGACAGGTGAACTTCTCACAGTAATGCGTCAATGCCCTGGGCAACGTCTATGGAAAATGTTATAGTGTATCATGGTGACAAATGGCACAGCAGAGTCCTCAAGAGTTGAGCCAATCTTTTTATCTACCACCATTGTTGTGTGATGTTAGCCAAACTATTTTACCTTGTCTTTCCTCAGTGTCCTACTTGTAAAATGGAGCTAATAACAGTAGCCACCTAAACGATTGGCATTCAAGCTAAATTTGTAAAGTGCATAAAATTGCATGGCATGTAATAAATAGGTGTTAAATAAAAGAAGGAGTGGGGTGTAACTTTTATGTAGGAACAACAGGGGTGGTGATAATGACAGAATCACCTACCTCTACTCGATTTCAGACACTCTGTGAAGCTCTGAGTTTGCAAATGTGTGTAAATCACAGTTTCTGTCATCTTCTGTCATCCAGGAATTCATAGTTGGCAGAGGGAAGCAAAAATGAAAATATGGTGCTGTAAAATATGCAGTGCTATAAACTCAATATGGCATTTGAGGTAATCTAGGGCCTTCTAGGTGACTGGGACCTAGGAAAGGGACTGTGAGGAATGGAGTGTCAGTATTTCTGTATTGAGTTATGTCTATCTCATTTGCTAATTTGAATGCTAATTAGTGATAGGTCTTACAGGAGCTCAGGAAGTTGAGAGACTAATGTAATGATCAACTTATGTGCGTTTCTTTATCCTCACCTGCTTACTTGGATTCTGTCTTTTTCTCATCTTAGGTGCTGGTTATACATCTGAAGCACCACAACTGCCATGTAAAGGTGATGTGATGACTTCTCTCTGTTTCTCTGGCATGTGTAAAAATAAAATACTTTCCCTGGAAGCTTCAACAGAAACACCTAACATTCAAATAACTTCAAAATTGCAGAAACCTGCACTTCTGGAAACAACCCTTCTAGAAGAGTTAAGGAAGAAAACCCATCTTCTTCCAGAAAATGTTCCTGGCCCCAAAGCTGGTCTTGACTGCTAGGAATATAAGAATCCAGAATGTGGGATGCTCGATTAAGAGTGTGCAATTACTAAGCAGAGTTCATTGATTGGGTCGGCAACTACCCTAAGATGGGTAGGCTAGGTAGACTATGAAAGGGGCAGAAAGAAGCTATTACTGTAGCTTGTAGTTTGATGTCTTTTGCCTTCTGCTCACCATGAACTAATTCTTCTCTGCGATGCTTCTCTATCATGACACCCTGCCTTGGAGCCAGTCAGTTATAGACTGAAATCTTTGAGTGTTACATATTTTACCTTAGCAATGAACAAAAGTGACTAAGACAGTAGTAGAATGGGATTTTTAGTTAATCAGCTGCCAACAAATTTAGTAAAACAACAGCAAAAACAAACAAACTCAGTGATATCCCAAATTTTCTGATCAAGGAGATTATGGGGCCACAAAAGAAAGTTATCAACGATGTAGAGCATGCATAAGGAGAGTCACATGGAGAGAAAACATTCTCTCAGGCTTTCACAGAGAACAAATTGGTCAAGCAATGGCTGTGACTCATCCACATGGCTGACACTGACAAAGGATCTACAATCTGAGGTACAGGATCTCAGGTTTAATCCTGAGGGGATTTGACTGACCTTGGCAGATACAAAAGTTACATTTCTTGTTATATAGGTCTTGCTTTATCTTGGTCTTAACCATCCAGCAGAAAAGTATAAAAACCAGGTATAAAAAGTAAAGCTATATTAATATGTTGAACTGTAAATGTTCAAGTCAACAACTTCTGACATTGCCAGTCCTACAGATAACCCACTACTATTATGGGCTACTGGACTACGTTGGATTATTTTGCTGAACTCATGCACCTACAATATTTAAATGGCAATGGAATACCCATCTCTGACAAAACTAATTAAAAAAGGGGGATATAAATGAAGGACCATTTTGTATCTGCATATACAAAAGAGTTAGGATAGATATACAGCTATATTCTCTTAATTCAATGAGAAGAAAGATTTGTACTGATAGTGTTTGGAGAGGATATCATGTCTGCATCTCATACTTTGAATAACCACTAAGAAGACAACAATATGCAATGCATTAATTATTGAAACTGTCCTACTAATTGGTTTTGAAACTGTCTCATTGCTATTTGTTTCTCAATAAAATTAAAACAAACAGACCCAAGCTAGGGAGGCTTCTGAATGTCCAGTAGCATCTGATCAGCTTCTTGTCACAACTATGATGCTCTGACCCTTGTATTTGCTGGGAGATACCTTTTACAATCAATATTCTGCAACTGTACAGAGCTCAGCTCCCTCTGTATGTTCCAGATGGAATCTGGGTGTAGTCCAGTTAACAAGATTTCTGAATGAGCCTGTTTCAGTGTTGAGATTAGAACTCAATAGAGATTAATTTTTGGCTTTAGGTTTGGGCCCTAAACTCATATTGCTGTAGTTAGAGAACTTCTTCATTCCTTCAGTGTTTGTAAAACAGAAAATCATTTAGTAGAAAATATATCTCTTTATTGCCTTTTAGTTTTCAAAAGTGAAGACATACTTGACATGTATCATTTTAAAGATGGCATTCTCTCCTCTAACTGCAAGGATCTACTAATAATCTCAGTTAAGCTTGTCACAAAAATGATCCAGGAGAAATCAACCTTGATGGCCTGCTTTGAATGTTTTTTAATTTTGAACATTAGCTTTCAAATACATTCAACAACAACACCTAGCTTCAGTATAATAGGAGGGTTTTTTTCTCTCTTTTTTGTGTGTCTCTCTGTCACTGTCTCTCTGTCACTGTCTCTCTTTGTCTATGTCACAGAATTTCTTATAAATACCAAACAAAAGAAGGTTAATGATTTCTTATTCTTAAACTGCCTGAGCCAATAGTTAATATAAATGGCAATGAGATCTCTACAGTTTAACAATTTCAGTAACCTAGGAAGGTACAGTTTGGCTATTTCCAGTATATGGGTAACCGAGTATATACAATTGAAAACTTAATTGAGCATGAAGGTTTACTTTCTTTCTTCTTCTCTTTTTTGTGGTACCAGGGATTGAACTCAGGACCCTTATTCTACTGAGCTATCTCCCTGGCCCCAGCATGAAGGTTTTCTGTGTAGTTTAATATGAATCTTCAAGCCATGAAAACCATAGG
>NW_004524580.1:21027028-21037246 GCF_000260255.1 Octodon degus | reverse complement strand
GAATGATAAGTGATAAGATGAACAAAGCAACAGCAGCAGGGTGCTTTTTTTTTTCTTCTCTTAAGGAATAATAGGATTATTGTGCAGGACTCCAAATGACAAAATTGCTTTCTAAAAATGCAGGTTGGAAGCTAGTTGATATTTCATTGCAGTTTAAAAGCCCTTTCTGAGCTTAGATTAATGCATTGATAATGGAAAACTATCTGGACATGTTATATGTTCTCAGTGTTAATCTGAGGCTTTCATGGGTATCTATACCTTCAGACCTTCACAGTAGCTAAATCTTTAAGTCCTTTCTGAAAGAAAGTAGGGTATAAATGAGTCCCTTGCTTAAATTAAATACAGTTGCTCCACATTGGTTGAGATGGTTTCAATCTACAGGGTATCTGTACCTCTTAGCTAATCAGCCTCATTAAAGATGCACCCATCCAAAGTAGCTTTATAAGGATGTTACTGTATGATATAATTGAAATAAATTATTTCTTATGGCAACGTTAAAGAGCTTTGAGATACTTCTACATCATAATGAGACAAAGGCATGAACTTTGTTTTGGTGCTACTTTCTTCTTTAAAATGGTGGAATTTTTTTTTTTTTCTGGAGAGATGTTTACCACAGGATATTTTGCTTATGGTTATTTTCATACAAACATCCCCCAGCCACAGAATTTCTTATAAATATCAAACAAAAGAAGGTTAATGCTTTCTTATTCATAAACTGCCTGAGCCAATAGTTAATATAAATGGCAATGAGATTTCTACAGTTTAAGCCATTTCAGTAACCTAGGAAGGTAAAGTTTGGCTATTTCCAGTATATAGGTAACGGAGTATATACAATTGAAAACTTAATTGAGCATGAAGGTTTTCTATGTAGTTTAATATGACTCTTCAAGCCATGAAAACCATAGGCTCAGAATTTATATGCTTGAGTCCTGATGTATTTTATGAGAAGATGTAATCAAACTCTGGCTTGTCATTGACCTAAACAATAAACACACAGAGAGACAGGCTCTCCAGAGAACAACGATACTCACCTCAAGAGAAGCAGGAAGCACTGCTGTGAGTCACCTGTGTGCCATAGAAACCATGGGCATAGTCAACAAGGTTGAGTCAAGGGGAAATTTTGAAAGGCAAAATGAAATGATTACATAAGCTAATTTGAATAATAAGTCAGCAATAATAATTCATCAATAATTCTGGCTACAAGTAGCAATAACAAAGGTGGTATTGGTCCAAGGCTGGACAGGTAGTTGTTAAGCAGCTGTCCTTGAAGTATTTTCTCTGTATGGCTGTGGTAGCCCTTATGCAAGGTTGTAGTCCTGGCAGTCTTTGTGATAGCTCTTATTACTGGGCATATATTCGCGAGAGTCCCCTACCTCCTCACATGCTCCTGGTTGTGCTGTCTGTGGCTGTTCTTGTGAGGCTTTGACAAAAGTGACTCCATATTGATCCTGACAACCTTCATACTACTCTGCTTCTTTTTTAAATTTTCCTGTGCTGCTTCTTTCAGTTTGTTTGCTTGCTTTAACAATCATATGAACCACAATGGTTATAGAGTATAATTTTAATTTTTGAAGAAAAACTTGGATTTAGAAGCAGTTTTGTAATTTTCCCCACACTTTGGCTGGGGTGGTGGTTGATTCAGTCTGGCTTTTATGAAAACACTATTATTAAAATTTCTCATGGTCAAAACACAACGCAGGTTTTTCTGACTAGGGTTATGAGTACTGTCATTCATTTGCAGTGGTTCTGTTTTTTGATTTATAAAAAAAAAAACCCAGTTAGTGGTCCTTTCTTACAGTTATTTAAAGAATTCTGAATTAAAATTGTAAAGGAACTAGATGAGTCCCAGGAAACATTACACAGGAGATAAATTTTTGCTTTCACCCTCAGCAGAGCACAATCTGTGGGCCTTTGTTCTTACTTTTCCACCTTTTTCTTTCATTTGAGTGGATTCCTTCTTTCTTCTTCTCCCTTCATAGGTCTGGCCATGCAGCTGAGAATCGTATATTGGCTTTCTATCACTCCACATACCATACTTGTTTTTATTTTTTTTACTTACGTGTGTAGGACAGGGTCTACAGGGTCTACAGGGTCTCACTATGTAGATCAGACTCATATTGATCCGCCTGCGTTCAGCCTCCCAAGCGCTGGGATTACAGGTGCGTGTCACCACGCCCAGTCTCACTCATTCTCTCAGCACGCCCCAGGGGCGATGCTGGCACAGCATGTGGTGCCAGTGGTGCAACCCCGGCCCCTGCGTCTGTCTGGGCAAGCGCATTAGTCTGCTGAGCTATCTGGCCAGCCCACAGCACCCCATTCTGTAATCATCCATTGTCTTTGGCTCACTCCTCACACATTGTTCTTGACTTCCGTTTTCTGATTCTCCTTGTGGTTGCCGCACCGTCCTTCGCTTTATGTCCTTTGACCTTTTCTCTGCTTTCTGTCTCCTGTTGCTATTACTTAAAAGTCACCTCTTAACCTTGGAGGGCTTTGTTACTGTTTCCTGAAAATCAGTTCAAATTGGGACAACTGTTTTTCTGGAACTCTTCGGAATAAAAATTTTTGACCAGACAAAGCAAACATCGAAGCACCTCATCTTATTTTTCAAGAAATAATTTCTTTGGTTTAGGGATAAGCACTAACTATGCTATGGAAAATGGATGAAGTAGAGGAGGCAGGCAGAAGGTCAAACTACCCACTATTGATAAATATTGATAGTCATAAGTAAAGCTGGACTAGGAGCCCTGCTTTCATCCATGGCTGGAACCAAGCTCTATCTTAAACTCTACTGCTAGTCTGGACGGAACAGCTACACGATCACATATGTAGCTCCTTTCCCATGTGTGTCACAGCATGGGGGACAGAAGAATGTGGGTTTGCTAGAACTTCTGCTTCTTACCTTGGTGGGTGCTGCTCCAACCCTACATCCTCTGGGGAGTGTGGTGGTGAATACGGGCACACAGTTAATGTTAGACTCAATCCCTTATTTTATTGCGTAGAGAAAATTATGTGTGGGAATTATCTTATCCATTCCTTTTCCTAATAATACATCGTAAGTAAAATTCTGATGGAGCATCTGATATCTTTACGAATATTATGGACATGAAAGTGAATTATACATGGACATTGGCTTTGGCCAATGTGGTACAGTTGCATGAAAATTAATCATGCATAATCCTATGCAAAAATTATTATCTAGGACTCTGGCATGAAAATATCTCGTGGGGTAGAGCTATCTTTGTTTAGTAAATGCTTTGATAAATCCAATTAGGCAGAATAGGTCAGTTTTGCAAAGCCTGAAGCTTATGAAATCTGGAGGGCCTTCTTTGAGAAAACACATTATGGATTAAAAAATCTAGTTCCAAAGACAATGTGTATGATGAAATTAACCAGAATCTTATGTCCCTTGTTTCTGAGAACTCTAAAGGCATTTTCTTAGAAATGCTTTGTATTAACCCCAAGCTTGCATTCTAGAACAATCCAACAAACCTCAGCAAATTAAATGTGTCTAAAAAAATCATATATTAGCATCAGTTGCATCTCTGCTTTCTATCCAAAGCAGAGCCTCAACACCAAGCTCTGTCCATTGCACTAATGAGGTTTTATGCTCAAGTGATTGCTGTCCTTTGACCTGCTTTGACCTGTGATCTTTTTAAAAATCTCTGCTGTGTGCTAAGGTGATGACAGGTGCCAATAATTTCCCATTGTTAAGATGATGATACAGGCCTGTGGCATAACACGCCTTCTTCCCATGATATCTGCATTCCAATCCCCAGAAGCTGTGAGTGTGTTACTTACAGGGCAAAAATGACTTCGCAGATGGAATTAAGCATATGGATTTTGAGATGGAGAGACTGTGTGTGGTGGTTGTTTTAAAGGGTCTCCTCATGGTGAGACAGGAGGGTCAGATTAAAAAGGAGAAGGAAACTTGACTCTTGAAACAAAGCAAGAGGGAGAATGAGATGAGCAAGAGAGATTCTGAAGATGCAAAGTGGCTGGAAGAGGCCGCCACCAGGCAAGGACCATAGACAGCTTCTAGAAAGTGAGAAGACAGGGACGCTGTCCTCCCCCACCACACAGCTCCAGCAACCCCTTGACTTTAGTGGAGGGAGACACACTTGTAGACTAGTAACTGCTAGGATCATGTATCTGTAGAATCATGTATCTGTATTGTTTTAAGCCCTATTTTTGTGGTCATGCGACAGCAGGGAAAGGCAACCATTGCCATGATGATAATTCATGGTTGATTCATTAACCTCAAATATCAAAAGCTAGGATTTTTCTCTGAAACTTTTGCTCTTTTCTCCCTCTCATTTTCTCTCTTCTCTTTGTGTTGGTCCAGACTTTCAGGAACCATCTTTGACAAAAGGTCACAGCAGCCAGAGGTCATTGGTGGACTGCGGCTTGCACGCTATCTCAGCGGAGTCCTTCTGCCAGGTGGGTGTGCTTGTGTCGCTGCTGTGGTGGCAGCTTGGTTGGGCCAGGGCCTTGGCAGTTGTTCTGTGCGTGAGATCTTTTCCTCTCAAATCACCCAGGTGTGTCTGTATTTATACAGGGCACCATATTTGTAGCAGAAGTTATCTGTAGTCTTAGCCACTCTGAGTCAGACCCCTATAGTCTCGTGATGGGCTGACTTCATCACCAGTCCATGTTCTTTCTCCAAGAAGGATCTCTGCTGAGATATCTCAGCCGTTATAGTCTCCACCTACCAAAGAATTTAAAAATCCATTTTATCATAAAGAAAAACAGTGAGGTAGATATCTCTTTCCTGCTAGGGAGAATATTTGGTCCAGCACAAATTTTCTCCTCCTCTTTCTGGGACTAGCTCTGTACAGTAGGGATGACGGGGAAGAAGCAAAAGCTACATTCTCACCAGCCCTAGGGACCCGGGTGCTTCTTCCCTTTATGGCCTACAAGCAGGGACAACTCATTACCACAATGCCAATTTCCAATGTGGGGAGAAACAACTTACTGCTGAAGGATGTCACCGAGAAAGCAAGACAATGGGGAGGTGGACTGCACTCACAGGAGGAGAGGTTAGGACCACTGCAGTCTGCATCTCTTATGTAATCAGAAGTCGAGTCTCTCTTAGGTCCCAGCTGGGCTGCAGCTGGGCTGCATTCTGCCTTTAGAAAATGAAAATTGATAGAACCACTATTTACTAAATGCCCCAGTTTCTCAATAGGAAGATATGCCAAAATCTGTGTTCAAAATGATCTTCTGGCAAGTAGAAAACTATCTTTTAAGCTGTCACCTCATTTACTATCATTTTCTGTTTATTCTGAAGTATTTCAGCTGTATGGGAGTGCCTTCATTCTGCTCCCTGGTGTTCTGGTTTATTTTTATTTTTAAGATATTTAAAGTTGGAGCTCTAATGACATGAAAGAAAAAAAGCTATATTTTAATATAACTACCCACATCAACCCTTGTTTTAAATTTCTCTCTCATGCTTTTATCTAGGCAAAATTAAGCAAACACAAAAATAAACAAAGGCTTGAAGAGTTTTAAGGAAATTTATTGGACACATTCTGTCTCCCAGGAACTATGCCATGTGGCAAAAATAGAAAAATGAATTAAGCCTCATCTCAGATTCAGAGAAGCTCCTAGTTTTATGGAGAAAACCATAGTGAAATATATAACCACTCACTCAATGTTTGATTTCCTACTGTGCGACTGTTTCTGTTGTTTCAAAACTGAACACAATGGACGCGAAGGTTGCCCATGTGTAGCTTAGAATCAGACAGGGAGAGCAGGTATTGAATTAATTATTACAAGTATGATTGTTCTTAAGAGGATAAACAAGGCACTTTATGCAGATATTGAACAGGAACATTACTTCAGAGTTGAAGGGCAGGACAAGTATCCATTTGAAAATAGTGTTGGCAGCTGGGGCTGGAATGGGGGAAGATCTAAAGTAAGATATACAAAGATGTCCTTGAGGCTGGAATGTGGATGATGTGTCCTGAAACCAAAAGCAAGTTACCAGGGGGCTGGAGTAGGAGACGGGGAGAGACAGCTGTGTGGTCATGGTTCTTAATTTTAAGTAAAGGTGAACTCTCTCAAGAATGAAGGGATGTCAATATGCAGAATGGTTTTTTTAACAATAGCACAAAAGTACATGTTGTGCTTTGATGTAGGTGATTACTTATTCAATGCCTGGTTACTGAATTTATTTATTATGGTCTAGCTCTCTGGTAAGCACTGAAAACAAAAGTTAAATAAGAATAAGCGTAGTCTCTGTAGCACATCTAGTAACTTGTGCTACAACAGAAACAGGTAGAAAATATGATAAAAATCAGGGATGAAACTACGCATGGTGGTATAGATTTATCCAACACTCCGGGAGGCAAAAGCAGGAGGATCATGCGTAGGAGCCCCACTTGGGCAACTTAGAGCACCCTGTTTCAAAGTAAAGTAAATAAACAGGCTGAGGGATTTATCTGAGTGGGAAAACTTGGGTTCCATCCCCATTACCACAAAAATATACACATATATAGATTCATTCATCAATAGCAGAGATGAAGAACTAAAGCATCTGTTCTTAAAATATTAAATGGAGCACGTTTTAGGCAGCTCTTCTGAAATTTCTAGCCATAGTCAAGTCTAAAAACAAAGAAAGAAAAATTATTTAGCTAGAGAATTCCACCATGGAGGCTGAGGAGATGGCTCAGTAGAATAAGCGCTTGCCTAGCAAGCACAAGGGCCTGAGTTCAATCCCTGATAAAGCCAAAACAAAACAAAACAAAAACAAAGAACAAAAAACAAAAAACAAACAACAACAACAACAACAACACCCTTCCCCGTGGTCATACACCAGAATCCTCTGAGCAGAGATTTACATAGCAAGTTCCACAGTTGCTCTTCAGATGTGACTCTGTAGCGGTCTTGAGACCCTAATACTCTACAATTTTTAAAAATATTCTGCAAATAGCATTTGAGAACCACTGAAGCAGAGGATAGTACCTGTAAATGTGCAGCCCCATTTCTCTAAGTGTATCGTGTAGGCTATTAATTGATAACACATCAAAAGGACTGGATGGTATTGAATTTTCCCCCATGCCTGCCCCCTCCGTATTCATGTGCAAATTCTATGCTACTATACCTTAAAATATGACCTTATTTGGAGATAGAGCTTCATGGAGATAATCAGGTTGCAGTGAGGTCAGTAGGGTGGGCTGTCACCTGACACGACATGATAGTGTCTATGTACGAAGGCAGGCAGGGGACTCAGCCCTGCGGTAGGAGCTCCGTGGCAGCCCTCTACAAGCCAAGAAGAGGAGCCTGGCGCAGGTCTTTCCTTCACGGTTCTCATGTTGCTGGAGTGCTAGGGTCGTGTTTCACGGTGATACAGAACGACACCACAGACAGGAGGGAGAATGAAAGCAAGTTTATTTTTAAAACATAAAGTCAAGAAAGTAAAAGATATAAAGGCAAGAAAGTAAAGCTCTCACGAATCAGGAGAGGTTCAGGAGGAAACCAGCAAGGACTTCTTAAGGGTTTAATGGGCTGTTGTGTAAGCAATATAATTTCTACTCTGTAGATTACATACTTTTTTTTTTTTTTTTGGTGGAACTGGGGAATGAACTCAGGCCCTTGCACTTGCCAGGGAAGCGCTTATTCCACTGAGCCATCTCCCAAGCCCCAACATAACTTTTTAGTGTCCCATCCATATAGTGTTCATACAGTGTCCATGCAGGGCCCATGCACCCTGAGCCAGTGGCCTTCCTACTTGCATTTGGGGGAGGTTCCAGATGCCCAAAAGATACCTGGCAGATGGTTTTTGGAAGATCCAGGGAGAGTTGTGCCTTAGCAGACTCCATTTGGGGATTGCTGTCCTTATTGCCTCACAGAATACACATTCTTGTCTCACTGATAATTTTTTATACTCAGAAGAACCAATACTGCCAACCCTTCAATTTGAGACTTCTGACTTAGAAGATTGTGAGGCAGTTCTTTTCTGTGGCTTACATCTATGAGTTAATGGTACTTTCCTGATTCAGGCTAGAAGACTAATACAGTGCTTACATCTGTTCAGGAAAGTTAAAAGGACTTGCTTTAAAAGGAAAGGCCTCCAGAACCTCAGATGGGTCAATGTGTCCCTTAGCTATTTCAGGTACTGCAGAACATATGCGTCATATTAAAAATGGATGGCAGCGTGCTTCCCATTTGTCACAAATGATTTCATAAAACTGGTGCTCTATGATTGAGACACAGGGAAATACTGGATTTCTTTCTTTTGAGGAATCAGCCGTGTTGTGGATCTCTCGAGAAAGGTGAGCCTCCTAGAGTTCAGATACTTTGAGCAAATAAGGGTGAACATTTTTAAAATGCATTTAGTTCTGTCCATTACATCTCTTGGTAAAACAAACAACTCCAACCAAATAACCTGCTTAAATTTATTGGAAATCATCCTTCTTGATCCATGAACAGTTTGATTTCATTATTTTATATCAGTGACTCAGACGCAGCCATTGGAAGGGAAACAAAAACCAAGAAGTATTACGTTCTCTCCCTTCATGGAGTAGATCAGGAAATGCGGAGGCAAAATATGCCACAGCAGTGGTATCACTTGAGCCCATCATTATATATTTATCTTCCAAGAACTCGCTCATTTCTACCGTTGTTCACTTGTACCTTGCCAAAGCCACCCCATCTTCCTTGAAGTTGAGCACCACGAGAAAAATGCACCGTAGTTACTATCAGCAGTTAAAAAAGCAACACTGTAAAACATTTAACTTGGGTATGTCAGTTATCAAACACATACAAGCAGAATGAAAGAAATATGCACCAGCTGGATGAAGACTTTTTAAACTCTCACAAAATTGCAGTAATTCAACTTCTTGTTTACTGATGCGTTCTGTGCTGTTTCATGTTAGGCTGATACACATGCACATTAGGCTTGATATGTGCTCTCTAACTGCGATTAGTGCTTGTGACTATACCTGGTCAGAGGCTGGGATTTGGGAGACAAAACCTGCATCAATCTTTGCCTCATATGTTCAAATCGTCATCTAACAGCCCTCCCCCCAACTGATTTTGTCTGCCACGTCTTAAGAGGCTGAAATATCTCCAGACATCTCTGTAGACGTGATGATCTCACACCTGCATCATCGTTCAATATTCGCTACCAACTTGAACAGTCCCTCCTTATCAGTTCCCGTCAAGGAAAACCAGCAGTCACCCAAACAAAAATGTAATAGCATTGGCTGTATTGTCAGAGTTTCTGACTTTTTAGAGGTTGGTAAGTTGAAAATGTTGTATTTTTAACATATGTAAGTCTGATGGTCAGCAGCTGAGGTAATGATCAGCTCAATTTGAGAATCAACAGTGGTCATTTGGTATTTACAGTATACCGATTCATACGACTAGGGAGCCTTTCTCATTTGGAACCACCCTTTCCTTGATTGCATTTTTTTTTTTTTTGTATTTTAGGGAAGGGTCTACAGTGTGTTCAGGGTCTCACTGCTAGATCGACTCTTAGTGATCCGCCTGTTTACAGCCTCGCAAGAGCTGGGATTACAGGCATGGGCCACCATGCCCAGTCTCAATTGCCTTTGAGCATGTTCCAGGGGCGGGGCCAGCACAGCAGGCCTGGGGATTGAACCCCTGACCCCTGTGCCGCTTGCAGGTGCTTCAATCTGCTGAGCTATTTGGCCAGCCTCTTGATTACATTTTTAAATTAATTAAAAGCTTTGATTTTTGAACTCTGATGTCTTAGCTACTTTTTTTCATCCCTGAGACAAAGTGCTCAGCACCGAGAATGTTAAAGGACTAAAGGTTTATTGTAGTTCATAGTCTCTAGAGGTTTCAGTTTATATTTGACTGGTTTTAAGACAAGGTGGCAAGACAAAGAAGAAATGGTCCATGGTAGGCAGGCAGGTAACCACAAAACAGCAAGAAGTAAGCAGCAGCAAACAACCTGCCTTCCTTTTTATGTCTTCCAGACTATCTTGCTTTTGAGTGACACCACCCACACCCAGGATGGACCCTCCCATTATCTACACCCAGAACTGCCCTAAGCCAATCAGTGAACTAATTTAGTAGTCACAGACCCTGATCCTAGCATCACATACCCATGACAGCATGAGGCTTTGAAAGCATATCTGTAAACTTATTTGAATGCTAGTTTTTCTTTCTTTCTTTCTTTCTTTCTTTCTTTCTTTCTTTCTTTCTTTCTTTCTTTCTTTCTTTCTTTCTTTCTTTCTTTCTTTCTTTCTT
>NW_004524580.1:21023065-21026928 GCF_000260255.1 Octodon degus | reverse complement strand
AGGCCCGTGTCTTGCCAGGGAAGCACTTATTCCACTGAGCCATCTCCCCAGCCCCATGAATGCTAGTTTTTAATCCCTAAATGAAATTTTTCCCTTGGTTAGAGTTATTAGCCATCTCCTTTAGCAACTCTGTGTTATGACAAGAATACTCATCATGGTGCGTAGATCACTTTCCTCCCTCTTTCTGCAGAGTCCCCTTGGGATAGTTGTGATTTTTCATCACTCACTCTTGATTCCAGTTGCCTGGAATACCTCTGAAGCTGTCTAGCCCCAGGGAATGAATGGAACTATGCAAGCCCAATCCCTGCTAGCAAACGGTCTGTTTCCAGCTAAGCTATCTGGAGAGGGCGCTTCACTCAAAGCTGCAACATGCATCTTCAGTTGCAAGGTGGAAGGGACCTGACCTTACATTGTTCACCCTTTCTGAACTCCTCCAAAACCAAGGAGCCTGGCAGGTGTACCACAGATGATCCCTGAGCTAGCTGGACTCAGGGGTTCACAGACCTATCACCCGCGGCCGCAGCCTCCCCAGGCAGCATGGCATTCTGATTCATGGTCCCAGCGTCAGCACTGCCAGCGCATGAATCACCATGTCTCTGGCTTTCTCCAGCAGGATCTTAAAGATGGGAGGCCTCGAATGCAAACTCCACTCTCTCCCTATCACCTTGCTCCCAGAAGTGCTCTGTTTAAAACAGGTGGCTGGAGGTTGATTAGAATTGGAATGGGAACTCACGGGGAACAACAGGACAAAAGCCTTGGCCATCATGTCCCCAAGATCTTACTGTTGCTGACCTTCCCCCTTATCTGTTTGACTTCTCCAGCCCAGGGGCCCTGCATACGTCCTCTATCATAGCACGTTTGGGCTATCATGACAAGACACGTTAGATGGGGTAATTTCTCAACAACAAATACTGCTTGCAGTTCTAGAGCCTGAGAAGTCTAAGGTCAAGGCAACAGGAGATGGGGTGTCTCCTTTGGGTTTCCATTCTGCTTCAGAGATGAAGCCTTGAACGTTATATGTTCATGTACCTAAAGGGGTGAAAGGGCTCTTTCAAAACTCTTCTATAAAGGCACAGACTCCACTTATGAGGGTGGGGCCATTGAGACTGAGTTTGTTCCCAAAGTCCCTAACTTATAGTACCATCTGCTTGGTGATATGATTTCAGCATATACATTTTGGCGTGGCACAAGCACTCACTCCGCAGCCCCTCCTCACCTCACTATGCCTCACTTTCCTTATTTTTGAAAGCAGAAGTTATAATAACCACCACATCAAATTGCCGTGCTAATCACAGCTGCCACTTAGCCCTCACTCCTTCTGTGCCAGGCACCTGGCTAAGTACTGTGCCGTTGCTCGTGCCAGATGAGGCAGTCCCAGTGGCTCAGCACACTGCCAGGCACAGATGGGTGCTCCATACACGCCAGGTTTTTTTTTTTTTTTTTTGTTGCTGCTTTTAGCTGCTGACCTCCGTGGGAGTAGATTCAGTCTTGCACATTTTGATAGCCTCTGTAAAATATACTCTGTCCACTAATGAATTGAAGCACTCATCATTTTTGTTGGTTGACTAACTTGGTAGATCATGTGCTTCCAAATAGTAATTTCTTATTTTCCCTATTTGGCAACCTCAATTAATTTTACATTTTTCTATGCAGCCTAACTGAAAGTTCACTTCTTTTGAAAACTGCATGCATTCTCTCTCCTCTCATAGATTTTTTTTTTGCACATTATAGACTATTGAACCCCAAGTCAGCCTCATATGCAAGTTCCCGATGCATGCAAACAGCATGTGTTTTGGGGGACTGACTCTTTTTTACTCCAACACGAAGATTAAACTTGGGAGGATTTTCATGGGAAAAAAGAATTGGAAGAGTCTCTTGTGCATTCTTTTTTCCAGAAGAAAAATACCACTCGGCCAGGAATGGGTCACCCACAGCAAGACAGCTATGTAAGTTAGAGAGTGTATATATATATATATTGAGTATTTTGATAGAATATTCTGGGTAAGGTGTTAGGTTGATGGCTTTGGGCAATTTCACTTCTGTGTTTCAAGTGAATTTTTCCCACTAAGCCTTATATTCTCATCTGTTTAAATAAATTTTCATTTGCATCTCTGTTTGGCTTTCTTTTTAAATAATTGATCAAGATTTTAATTTTTTTAATGTATTTAACACCGGGTCTACAGGGTCTCACTACACAGATTGGACTTGTAATGATCCTCCTGTTTTCAGCCTCTCAAGTCCTGGGATTACAGGCATGTGCCACCACACCCAGTCTCAATCACCATCTCAGTGTGTTCCAGGGGCAGGGTCAGCAAGACTTGTGATGCCAGGGATCCCACTCCAAGCCCCTGTGCTCTGCCCAGGCAGGTGCTTTGGTCTGCTAAGCTATCTGACCGGCCCTTGACAGATATTTTAGGACGAATGCCTCATATTTTATAAAGCTTCTGCTTACAGATGTTTTGTTGTACATGCTTCTGTGAGCAAATAATAGGCTTTAACTTATGATCAATAATTACACAATTAGTAGGTGCGGGGCCTCTGCTTGATATAATACACATTTCTTCATTTTCTGCTGGGGCCTTTTTCCTACATTATTCACTTTCAGGAGAGTCAAACCTAATTGTGCTTTCAGTGATCAGAAAACTATGGCAGCCAGGAGGTAAGAGCACAGATTTGGGCATCCCACACCCTGTGGTAGGTGCCCTGAAGTGCCTGTTGTGTGCTCTCTAGGTTCATAATAAGTCTGAGATACAAGCTTTGAATAATAAAGTAAGTGTTATTATTGATAAGAAAATGAGACTTTTGCAAAAATTTGCTAAAGCGTATGCTCCTATGACACAGACTATTTTTTTTAAAAATACTGTACATTTCTTAATATAGTTGTGCAGGTAGCCCCTTAAGAATGGGACATTGTCACAGGACAGTGGCAGCCCCATCAGGAAACACAGTTCTTAACCATCTTGTACCTAGGTGTGCTTTTGTGATGGGCTAATTCCAGTAGGGTGGGAACTGGTGTTTAGGAATGAAGACACCACCCAAATTTGCCTTGTCTTGAACCAATACAGAGGATTCTGGATGGCTAAAAGACAATGGGGGAAGAAGGATGGTAAGATTATGGCTCTGGATCCTGAGATTTGCCCCTGGTGCTCTGTGTCTAGAAATGAAAATCATTATCAGGTCATTAAAATTTGGAGTTTATTACATTGTCTTGCCTTTCTTTAACTAATACTGCTACCGAGCAAATTCCTTGAAGAAACAAATGAGCTTTGGAACTAAAGCACCATGCCAAACTGCCATGAAATACCTAAGTGTGAACTGACAGTAGACTTATTGATCTTATTTTATCCATTTATTTTTGGCCTCTCATCAAAACAGCTATAATTGATCATAATACGAAGTGGGGCAGGGTAGTGGAATTGTTTTGAGACAATATGATGGCTTTTAAAAATATTTTTAAAAGTGTATTGAACGCTTGTTGTGAAAAAGAAGCAAGAGAAAGAACCAGAGTGAAGTGGGGGCGGAGAGGTTCTTGTGTATCGTTAGGGATTTCGCTTTTGTGGGCGTCTAAAGAAAGAAATAGAAAGTGTTTCTCTGTATGCTTTCTGTTCAGTCTACTGTGTATTTTTTTTACGAAATAGTATGTGGGATTGCAAAATATGGCCAGTAATTCCCTCGGTGAACTAAAAGCGAATTAGAAAGGCTGCTAATAGCTTTTGTGCTTAGAAGTGTAATGTCTTCCAGTGAATTATTTTATGGATGAAGTATCTGGAATTGCTTATGAATAGTGGATTATAGATTTTTCCCCTTCCATTTTCCTCTCTCTCTCTCTCTCTCTCTCTCTCTCTCTCTCTCTCTCTCTCTCT
>NW_004524580.1:21018066-21022965 GCF_000260255.1 Octodon degus | reverse complement strand
TCTCTGTCTCTCTCTCTCTCTCTCTCTCTCTCTTCTTTTTCTGTGTTTTTTGTAACTGAGAGAACTTAAACATGATATTTTTCAAAAAGCATTTTATCTTGTGGTAGAAATGTCAGCCACATTTCGATCTATTCTCAAGCTTTCCCTAAAAGGAGTGACGTTTATGCATAACAATAGCCTTGTTTTTCTAAGTGGCTGGTAATATCTGCAAATGTGGAGGGCATTCATTATCCTGGAGCTCCTTTCTCCCTGGTAACACACCAGGAAATATCAGCCAGAGTGTTGTTATTTGAATTCTTTCTTGTGCTCTGACTCCCACATGAATGGAAATCCAACTTCACAGTCAAATGAGCAACCATTTAAAGCTCAGGTGTGTATTTCTTAGGACCCTCTCAAAGGATATAGAAGTGCTTATGGCTTTCCTAAAGACGGCAAACTGAATTTTAATTGGATCTCGTCTTTCCCAGGAGATCACTCTACTGTTACTCCAAGGTCATATATTATAAAGCTGCAGTATGAATTGGAACATGAAGCCTGTGTTTAAGTTTAGTATTTAAAGTTGAAGTTATAGCACCTGACACCCCAGTCATTACAGCAACTTCCTAATGAAAATTTTATTCAACTTGAGTCTCTGAATAGGTGAACACACACATGTATAAATAACTTCCATGTCAAAATTCCATAAACTTTCAGATTATTAAAAACAGTTTGTTTTGCAGGAAATCAGTCCCAACCAGGACTGGGTCCAAAATTTTCTTTCTTGAACCCCACTTTGACCACGTCGAATGAAAAAAAAAAAAACAGTGGAAAAGATTTTGTGTATATATATATAACTTACTCATTCCAAACAGCATCTGTGAGATCCTTTTGTGGCACAGAATAAATACAGTTATCAGAGGGGCAAAGACTGGCAAGACATCTAAGAGGAAACCAAAAGACTTGTGAGAACTAGGTCACCAACCCCAAAACAGAGCCATGTACATCTTTGTTCTTTATAGTCTAATAATTTGCATAAGTTTCCGAAGATAAATCAAAACTCTAAGGGCCAATGTTAAAAAATACTGTGAAAACATCCCAGAGCATGCTATGGGGTGACATTCATATTTTAAAAGTCTGAAAACACTATGGTCTTGTCTTATGTCATTACAAAGTGGACTTTTGTGTATTATGCTTTGTTGAGATGAGGTTTTGAAAATTATTTTTCTAAAAATTTTAAGTCGTAGCTTTATTTCAGCTTTATGGACTCTTTTAGAAATCTACACTTTGCCCCTCTTGAATTTGTAGATAGAAACCTGGATGCCAATTGGGTGCCAGGGTAGAGAATATATGTCTTAGTTTTTCTGAGGCACGGAGTCTACAAATGTAACATGAGGGGACTGAGGTTGGTAATTTCCAGTTAGAATTAGAATATTTTGTGCTTTAAATTTCAAGTGGTCTCTTCTCTATTTACACAAGGCTGAGGCCAGCTACCTGCAGATATCCCTGACTGCCCCAGCCTTCTGCCATGGAATGATGGAGTATGTGGGTTGCACGTTTAGTGCACTCAGTCCTGAAGTTTTTCAGAGGCTTGGTGGTAGCCCTTCATTTTTACTTAATTGTCTTCCCCTAAACTTCTTCCACCATCTGTTTTAACCTCTGAGGTATATCAGCAGTTTCTTTGTGTCTAGGCTCCAAGCTCGATGTTTTCCTCTGTTTTTCATTCCTGCCTGTCCATTCTCCTTGTCCGTAGCTTTGAATCAGTTCCACGATCTTGTCGGGTACATCTCTGAATGGTGAGACCAGTTTTACAGAACGGAATTGGAAACACAGAAGGGATGTATTTATGGCTTCACAGAGCTCAGAATTATTTTGAAGACCTGAAGAAATGTAGGCATCATTCCTCAAAGCAGAAGAAAACAAGGAACCGAGGTCTGCTATGTACGTGAACCAACCCCACACAAGGAATGTGAACACTATGTACTGCAAACATGTACTAATAAAAATAAAATTACAGAAAGCAAAAGAGGAAGGTATGCGTACAATTGTGTGTACAATTTCCAGGGAAGCAAAGGCTCCATGAAGTTCAGCTCTGTAACTCGGAGAGTCCTTCAGCTCAGCCAGATGCCCCGAGAGGCAGAATTTCACTGAGTAACAACCTTAATTGCTCGAGTACTTCCAGTGACCAAAGCGCCTCATTTGGAGAACTTTCACTTTCCTTGTTTGCAATGAAACTTTTATTGTTGGAAAGTTTACTTGGGATTAAAATGTTTGCCTGTGACTCATAGTTGACCTAGGACTCCAATATTCAAATGTGTCTCCCCACACCCCCACGTCTATTTTTTATGTTAAAAATTTACCATCTCCCCAGCTGTGGCTTTTATTGCCTGCCTTTCAGACCCTCTTATTTTGGTCATCTTTCTCCAGCAACTTTGTCCAGATGTTCCTTAGGTGGCTTGATTTAATTTTGGTTCCTTCAGAGGAATAACATTCTCTACATTTGTTACAAATATGCAGGGCCAAGTTCTTGGAAAATTTCTCTCATTAATAGGACAGAGTGAGGCCAGGGAGATAGCTCAGCAGAAAAAGTGCTTGCCTGGCAAGGGCAGGGTCTGAGTTCAATCCTTGGTACCACACACACACACACACAAAAGCACAGAGGAAGGAACTTTGGAGCTACTTAAGCTTGGCTAAAGTCTTGGCTCACATTCGCCAGACGTTTTGTCCACCTGATGGCCACTGAACTTGTTCAACTCATTGTCTCTAAAATGGGAATGGTTCTACTTCCACTGTAAATTGGTTATTTTAGAGCAGATAAGGCACTCAATAAATGATAGGTGATATTTACATTGATTTAGAGTAAGAAATTATTTGGGATATAATATTGTACTGAGGGCTGGCAAGTAAAAGCCCTAAACTATTTTTAACTAATACTATACTCGGCCTTTCTTATCTCCAAAGTTATGATAATAAAGCTTTTATTTAAATTTAGAATTTCAGAATTATTTAAGTTTTGCATTAGGATTGTTGCACATGCTAGTACTCCTGAGGTACGGCTGAATTCTAATCCTGCCATGCAGTGTGTTATTTGTCCTTTCCTTAGTGGTCAAGGTACGACCAAGTACTGAGGCCCATAGAACACATTAGCCACTGATCCCTGTGTTGACTTTAATTCTTCGAACAGTCCTATGGAGGCCAGCATTTGCCATGTATTTCAAACATGACATCAGCATGGCATGACTTTTCTGTGTAAACTCACAATAACTCAGTTGTTTAACTGAATCCCTTTGAAGTGTCCTCACCTGAACAAAAAGAGAAACTAAGGATGAGATCCAAACAGAGTATGGGGCCCTTTGATGTCACTTCTTTGTCCCAAGGATCAGGGTGAGGACAATTTAAAGGGGGACAAGCCCAGCTCTACAAGGCATGGCCCAAGCCCTGCACAAATACGGCAGCTTCTCATTTTCCCTGAGAACTTCTGCAGAGCATGGCAGTGGGTATGCCTCAGTCCTCTAGGAAAAGTGTGTCCAGCCAGATGGGAGGCTTCTGTCCTCTTCCAAGTTCTATTATCACCCTTAAACTCAGGAAGGAAGAAAAATAATGAACTGGGCATTCATTCTCTCAGAAAGAAGTGCTAAATGGAAACTCAGAAATTCTTCTACAGCCTTATGAATGAAAAATTTTAAAAAATTTTTTGAAGAATTTTCCTCAAGGGAGAGAGAAGACTAGATGCTTCTAGCTGTTGAGGAAAGGAGTGCACGAGGGGCCTATTTGGAAAGACCGCCTTTTCTGCTTGGACGGTTGTGTAAGGGAGTGGAAGAGCGGAGGGGGATGGAGATGCCAGACAGGAGGGCGAGCCAGCAGATGCAGCCAGCTCCACTGACTTTCAGAGCATGGCTGCTGAAGCAGAATCCAAAGATCGGCCCCAGGAGGGCAGGAAGACCATAGCCTCACCCAGAAGCTGGCAGGGAACTTGCCTAGAAAGCTCATTTTCTCAGGGTCCCTTCTCTTTGGGGCTTCTTAGCTTTGAATTCAGATTAATTGGAGTGCTGCTAAAATAATCAAGTGCACCTTCCTGTCCCTACCACCTACAAGTTAGAGGATATTTAAGAAGTTTTCTTTGCATGAGATTTTATTGGAATCTGCCCTAAACTTTTAAAGGATACAAAATGTGGGACAAAAAAGGATTTTCCTTCTCCAGAAAAAGATGCAATATCCAATTCAATATTCTTATCTTATTACAAGCAAATGATAAATGTCCCAAACCATCTGGTTCTCATTTCCTGGATAAAATACAGGAGTCAGTTACAATCCCTCAAATATATACTTTTGTCTGCAAATTAGCACATAGAATAAGGCAATGATTCCTTCTATTAAGTATTTAGGTCATAAAACAAAGCTTACCCTCATAAGAACACTTAAAATAGTATCCAAGAAAAAAACAAGGAATTAATTTGGCTCTCCAAAACATTAAAATGTAGAACATTATTCTGTATCTATTTGTTCTGTTTGGAAAGGTAGGCCTTTTGTATAATTTGTGTTATTTTAAAAGAATGATTATTAGTAAAATTATGTAGCTTCGTGCAGGCTAATTTCCCTTTTCCTGCTAATCAGAAAAAGAAGGTGCACCTGGCTCCTACCCTGCGTATTTGGGGGTTTTAAGGGTGCCACCTGACACACAGCTCCTGGGAGAGAAGACACCCTGGCAATTCTGCTCCCTGAAAAACAGAGCATCAATGGTGCAGGGGCACTGGCTTTGTAGCTGTCCTGTGGCTTTGAAGTAACTGATTCAGGATCCCCTTGATGATGCTTGTCTCTCTTTTTTTTTTTTTTTTTTTAAATTTTATTTATTTATTTATGTGTGTGTGTGTGGCCAGCTCAGCCCACCAGGGGGCGGGGCTCACTGGCATGTGGTGCTGGGGG
>NW_004524580.1:21013180-21017966 GCF_000260255.1 Octodon degus | reverse complement strand
GAACCGCGGTCCCTGTGCTTTGCTAAGCTTGTTCTAAGTAGGTGCTTTAGACCACTGAGCCATCTCACCAGCCCCGATGCTTGTCTCTTAATGAGCATCTTTTGGTATATTGGGCATAAATTCTTCTTGAGTTGATTTCAACACTGAAATTATCATGGGATGACCTCTGCTCATCCTAATATTGTTTATTGAACTCTCAAGATCATGAAAATCACCAATTCAAAGAGATCCCACACTATTTGGGATCTCTAGGGACATTAGCCATTCCTGATTATTGTCAAAGGGTGTGACAGAGCAACTTTTCCTGCTCAAGCTGACAAAGCTGCTTGAATCTAGGAGATGGTTGGAAAAACGGACCACAGGTGACTTGTAAGTATGTTTTCTCCTGAGGTGAAAGCGACTTGTGAGTATGTTTTCTCCTGAGGTGAAGGCCACTGTTGATAAGGTTTTGGGGACCTTGTCAGCCTTACCCACCGCACTGGGCCTACACTCAGCTGGGGAGGGGATCATCTTTACGCTCTTTTGGCCCGTGCACAACAGGAACAAAAAGAGAAAATGATAATGTGGGGAGGTAGAGAAGCAGACCCAGAAAATAATTTTAATTTCCTTGGGTTTTTCATTATAGAAATTAAATAAACATTTAAAATATTAATATCTTGCCCCATCTCTTGAAGGTTATAAAAATCAGAAGATTCCACTCAGGGTCAATAAATGCTAAGAAGTCATCCTCTGATCACTTTCTCTTATTTGCCATGTTTAATAAGACTAACTCAGTAATTCTTGAGGTGCCCATGAATTTGTTTTAAAGAAATAATATCGGGTGTCCGAAGGCATCACAAGATAAAAGAACCCTATAGATGAATTTGTTTTCGTTCCTTTCCCTGTAATTGAACATCTTTGATTAAAAAAATCAAATGTGTATGAATATATAATCACTGGATTAATAAAAGCGGAAGCAGAAAGAATTGATTCTTGTGTTCATTTCTCAGTGCATTGGTTTGTCAACTGAGCCGCGTTAAGTGATACACATGAAAATAAAGAAGCTGAGTTGTAGACTAAGCAAAAGAGACTGAAATATGTACCTCTATAAAACGTCGACAATTTTATCCACTTTTTAAAGAATCCACTTACTCGAAGCCTGTTTAGGAAGTAGTGCCCCTGCCTCACAAGCTCTTATTCTCTCAGCTCATGGACAGCCTGCAGGTTTTAATCATCCACCATCGTTCAATGAACCCAATATTTCAACTGGAAAATTTGACACAAACTTGAACAAAGCTTTTCTTAGGCCCCTTCAGGGAAAACCTGAGGGGACAGTCACCACTTCTTTGATTGTCATCTGGATTCAGAATTGTGCAACCAAAGATGGTTTAAATGGTCAGATGGCCCTGGTGGTGAGGTGGAGCAGGGATGGGAAAGAAGCCAGGGCATACTCTGCTTTTTATGTCAGCAAAGGAAGGGCTGATGAAACCAAAGGGTGAACGGCCTCGGTGAACTGCGGAGTGCCTCGTCTTCCCCACACCAGGATTTACTTCTCTAAAAGCCAGCTCAGCCCAGATGCTCCTGCTGAGGAGCCCAGGAACATGTGCAGAGATAAAGCACGGTGCTGTTGCTTGGGGCCCTCTCGAAGGCAACAAGGCTGTGAGCGATAACTGGCCACAGAGCGCTGAATGGCTGAGGATGCTTACTTGAACCATCTTGTTTAGTCCAGGTTGGAGTGCACATCTGGGGCAGCGCCTGGCCAGATGAACGGTGCCTCGAAAGCCCTCACCTCCCTGCATCCTGCGGCTAGCGAGCCTGCATGCCAGGCTGGTGTCCCCTGGGAAGAAATCCCTGTGAACGCTCCTGCTAAGTGGCGCCGGGCACTGTCAGCGTTTGTTTACTTGTCTCACACGTAAAGATCGCAGCTGTTTCTTTCAGTACAAAAGCGTAGGAGAATGTGGCAACCAGCCTGGCTTCTCCCCCTCCCCCAAATGTTTGTGGAGCCCAACAGCTGTCTTTGGCAGTCCTGTCACTCAGGATCAGAATGGTTCTACATAATCAGGGTGGAGTGGTGAAGCTGAGATTGTTGGCTGGCTGGAGGTGGCAGGTGGGAATGAGCTGTTCCTTTAATGGGCTCACTTGATCCATTCCTGCTGGGATTGACTCAAAACAGGGGGAGAAAAAGCATTTAAAGGTGGCGATGAGGGAGAGCTGAACACACACGTCTTGTATTTCTTACTTATAGATCTGAATGGCGGCGAAGCATGAATTCACTGGTTGTTAGGATTGGAAAGGATTTGAAAGGTCCTCTTGTCTAGGAGTTTCAAATTATTTTTAGCAGCAAAAGGGGCTTGGTGGCCCCAAATGAAATCTTAGCCCAGCGTATCATGTGATAAATGAAAATACCTGCACAGAGCAGCAAGAACATCAATGGAAAAGTGGGCTCTGTATGAGGAGAGCAAGTTCAATAGCAAGCGAGCTTGGTTTGGGAAGCTCAGGAGGAATCAGTAGGATTGTGGTAGACCAGATGTCCCCACAGGGACACCTAGTCCTTCTCCAGGATATACTGGCCCTTTGCCTGGCTGTGATTCACTCAATTATTTAATCAGCATTTATTGTTTACTCTTTATAAGCTACTGTTTTAGGCACATAGAAAACAGAATAGATCCCTGCTTTCCTCGTATTCATATTCTGGGAAATATGAGATGAAGGACAGGTTAAAAAGGAACACATAAAAAAGGGTGTAGAAGTAGTGATAAATGCAAAGAAAATCAAAGCGGGGGTGCTGGGGAGATGGTTGGGGCTGGGGAGATGGCTCAGTGGAATAAGCACTTCCCTGGCAAATGCAAGGGTCTGAGTTCAATCCCCAGTTCCGCAAAAAAAAAAAAAAAAAAAAAAAAAAAAAAAAAAAAAAAAAAAAAAAAAAAAAAAAAAAAAAAAAAAAAAAAAAAAAAGAAAAGAAAAGAAAATCAAAGCAGGGTAGGGGATAGGGAGAAATTTGCAAAAGAAGTAAGAGCTCTGGCCCTCTCTATGGACACTTAAGGGAACTCATCCATTCGGAGAGCTGACTAATGGGAAGGCGTAAGCCCGTGTAGGTCTGCAGTGTAAACCTCAGGCTGGTGTGAGTGGAGCCAGTGCTGCGCATTTATCCGGTGCTTAAGCCAGGGTGGTGGCACTCAGCCCTCAGGAGGCTGAAGGGGAGGAGTGCTATGAGTTGGAGGCCAGCCTGGGCTACACAGTGAGTTTGAAGCCAGCCTGAACTACCAAGTGAGACTCTGCCTCAAATGAATAAATAAATAAATACTGTAGATTATCCAGTGCATTGAGAGAAGTTGGAAGCTTTTAGTTTTTAAAGGAAAGTTTCATTTTCAATTAGCAATTATTCAAATTTAAAGAAAAAAAACAACCCAGCAGCTTCTGTGTGCCCCAGCCCCCCAGCCCACAGGCCCCTGGTTTATAGAGCAGTCTCTTACACCAAGCTTGCGGGATACAAAGCAGAAGGCATCTCAGTGAAGCAGAGGTGCAGGAGAGGAGCCATGGTAGCTTGGACTTGGCTGTTCCCGGCCACCTCCCCAGCCTGGTGCTTCTAGCCTATTCTAATTTGATCTCTGCTGTTTGCCTACTTGACAAACTCTCCCAGGGAGGCTCTGGAAGGAGACCCAGCCTCTTCCCACTCCCAGCCAGCTCTTTCTCCTGAAAGGCGTGCACACAGCACTTTTTCTTTCCATGAATGTAAAAGACCAGAGTTTGAATGACTAATGTAAAGCAACGCAAATAGCAATGGTTTCCAATTAGGAATGTAAGGAAAACTGCTTAAAATTGTCACAGAGTTCAGTCCTAATTCACCTTGCCAATCCTACCCTAGGGTTGAATTCTGGGCAGTTTACAGCCTTCCCATCTTGCCTCTGCTTTTTGCAAATGAGTACAGTTTAAGTCACTTACTCCCAGTAGATTAAACCCCATAACAACAGATGAGCTTGGAATATGGAAAAATAATCCAACTTGCTAATAAGGAGAACAAAAAAATCAGTTAACGTCTGAACAGTTTCAAGAGGCATGATGCTATTTTTTTTTTTTTTTATATACGCACAGATTATGCAGTTATCTCACATTCCTGGTTCATTTTCCACTCAAAAGTTAGGTCAGCCAGGATCTGAAATAACAGCCTTTGATTGTTTCAGGGCTCAAAGCGCAGAATACACCAGCTTGCTTCTGCCCAGCCAACTGGTCTTGTTTTTCAATCACCCTGACATCTAGTTCAGGTGGAGAAAGAATGTTTACATATCAGCAGGGATAAAATTTTATGCTGGTGGAAGAATTTGCTTTATCCTTTCTCCTGCAGCTCAGGCCACAGCCAGCAGCACTGTGGGGCCTCTGCCTGTTTTGAAGGAATTCGACTTATGCGCTGGTTCCAAACTCAAACGCATATTCATCCTCCAGGAAGGACGTAGTTGTCCTCTGTTACGAACAAACTACAGCTCCTGTCTTATATTTGTATGTAATACTTTTATGTATTTGCTCATCACTCATACTGGAGTTTGTCTTGTTAAAACATTTGAAGACTGCAGAGTCACAGGATTTTGCTGAAAATAATCTTGCTTATAGCATTTAGTCTGTCTTCCTGGTGCATGTTTAGGGAAAATAGAATTACGTGTCATTTGCTAAAATCTTTAGAAATGCCATTACGCTTCTCCAGGTCCTCTGGATAGCTGTAATGGAAATCGATACGGATCTTCCCAAGTGGGGGGAGCTTAACCAGGTGCTGCAACATTCATTTTGTTTAACCAATTAGAAGGCAGGAAGCTTT
>NW_004524580.1:20975890-21013080 GCF_000260255.1 Octodon degus | reverse complement strand
TTTAGTACAGGGTCTAACTACACAGATCGAACTCATAGTGATCCTCCTGTTTTAAGCCTCCCAAGCCCTGGGATTACAGGTGAGCGCCACTATGCCAAGTCTCAATCACTGCCTCAGGGCGCCCCATGGGCGGGGCCGGAAGTTCTCAAATATTTACTATTCATTCATTCTTGGATGTTTATTTACTTTTCAGTACCATATTTTATTTAATAAATGCCAAAACAGGGCTGGGGAGATAGGTCAGTGGTTTAAGTTCCTGCCTGGAAAGTGCAAGGACCCAGGTTCAATCCCTGTTACCACATGCTGTGCCGGTCCCAGAACCCCAGGTGCACTGTGCCAGCCACCAAAACCAGGCGTGGTGATGCATGCCTATAATCTCAGCACTGGGGAGGCTGAGGCAAGAGGATCACTATGAGTCCAAGCTGCATGGTGAGACCCTGTATGAAATAAATAAATAAATAAATAAATAAAAGTTTTTAAGAAAAAATTGAAAAAAAATGACAATCCAAAGGAGGAAAAAGAATAAATTACTATCATTTAAATGTCTTTATGAATTATTTTATTGATGGGTGTCTATAGTGAGGAAAGATAGGAAAACGTGGATACTATTTAAGTATCTTACCTGGTTGCCTCCATGTGCAGCAGTTGGATGAAACCATGAAATAATACAGGTGTCATCAAGAATAAAACTTGTGCTACGAAAATTCTTAAGGGCTAAAATTATTAAGGATGAGATCATCAAAAGTGGACATTGGATTTTGGGTATGATTTAAATCTGTGGAGAGAGAGGAAAACTGGCAGACAGGCAGCTACTAGCAAAGATGCCAAAGGTATTCTTCCCCATGGAAAGGACCAGACCAGAGGAGAGAGGATGCATGAGATGGTTCATAAGCCACACCCATAGTGCAGAGAAACTTGAATCCTAGGAATGGAAACATGGCCCTGTTCTGGGAGATCCTGGAGAAACACTGTTGATTGTCTTGAGAAGACTATATTTAAGATAGTTTGTAGAAAAATCTGAAAAAAGCAGAGTTGACATTTTGACGGTTACCTAGGAACTTATTGCAATGTTCCTGTCCAAAAGGAAAAATAATCTATAATAAAGGAGGCAGAATGGTGCTTGACTCCATCACCCTTCACTTTATCAAGTGTGGGTTGGATTCATCCCTTGAAGTGGATACAGATATGTGCCATTGCTCCTGCCCTCACAGGCTTGGACTCCAGGAGGGTGTAACAAGGTTGAATTGGAGACTTGTGAGCGGAGTTCTTAGCGTAGCATGATGTCCAATGACTTTCAGAAAGTGAGGTGGAGTTCAGAACAATACAATAAAGTACTCGGCAAGTGGCGAGTTGCTCCACTGCGCTCCAACAGCCTGGTCCACTGGTGGGAAACAAGTAAGGGACAAAGTGTTCTAGGTGAGTCTTGACCACCTTCGGCAAAGGCTTGAAAGCGACCTCTGAACTTCCCAAACAAAGCAGCCCCCAAATTCCAGACATTGTCTGATATCAAAACTAGTGAGAAAAAGCTTTGGGCCAGTGGTTGAAAGCTGGTTGGTGGCTGGCACAGTGCACCTGGGGTTCGGGGACCGGCACAGCATGTGGTAACAGGGATTGAACCTGGGTCCTTGCACTTTCTGGGCAGGAACTTAGACCACTGAGATATCTCCCCAGCCCTGTTTTGGCATTTATTAAATAAAATCTGGTTCTGAAAAGTAAATAAACATCCAAGAATGAATGAATAGCAAATATTTAAGAACTTCCAGCCCCACCCAGTGATTGAGACTTGGCATGGCGGCGCTCACCTGTAATCCCAGGGTTTGGGAGGCTTAAAACAGGAGGATCATTACAAGTTCAATCTGTGATGTTAGACCCTGTAGACCTTGCACTAAACACCTTGTTTGAGTGTTGGCCCTGTGACCGAGTATTATGACCAGTGGATGTCATTTCTACTGAGTCTCATTCAGTGTCTCCGTATGCGAGAACAACACTACCTGCCTGGCAAATGTAGAAAGTAACCATGAAGGATGGAGGAGAAAATGTATGTTCAGACACCAGAACAGACTGTGGTAGAGAGAAGAGGAGCACGGCAAACTCCAGTTGGGTGACTGTGCAGTGTCTCAGTTATCAGGGGATGATTTTTGTAAAGAGATGTATAACAGAGCTGGACATGGCGGTGCATACATGTGATCCTAGCACTCAGGAGGCTGAAGCAGGGGGATCGTCATCCATTTAAGGCGGCCTGAACTATGTAGTGATTGAAGGCTAGCATGAACTACAGAGGCCCTGTCTCAGAGAAAGAGAGAGAGAGAGAGAAAGAGAGACAGAGAGAGAGAGACAGAGACAGAGAGAGACAGAGAGACAGACACAGAGACAGAGAGATCTATAACAATCATTTTTATTCCAGAAATTTCAAGCCCTGATCTAAAAAAATAGTTATGGTCTAGATAATTATTTTGCTGGACAATGACTTTTTAATCTCTAAGTGGAACTGTACATGAACCTTTGATATGTAAAACAGAAAAAAAAATGTTGTGAGTTGTTTCTGTTTATTTTTATTAGTATGTTTGTGGTTCATAATGATTACATTCGTCGTGGGGAGTTGGTGCATGCATATAGCATGTCTGAATTGTTTTCATCCCCCATGCTCTTCTTTCTTTCTTCCCTCCCTCTTTCTCTTAGTTGTGTTATTTTTATACAAAGCTTTTAAAAATAATTCATAATATTTACTTATTTTAATATCAGTCAATGAAAATCAACTAATGCAAAATTAGAGATGAGAATCTGTTTCCAAATTTCACATTTTTAAAAACTTTGCTTGCACAGTACTGACACAATTCTGATTTGCACAGGTAAGTGTTAATAATTATTTTATTAAATTACCTTGAATTCTCTGCAAAATAAATAAATGGAAAGAAAAAGAAAAGCTTTACTTCAATGTTTAATCAACTAAAAACATTAACTGACAATACAGATTAACCTAAGGAGTGAGAATATATTATATTAGATATATGCTTCTCCAATATGTGCTTTATTTTTTAAATTTGTTTTTCAGTCTGGGTATTGCATGTAGGGTCTCTTCACTGAGGTACATCTGCAGCCCTTTTTCTTTTCTTTTTTTGAGACAGAGTGAAGTTGTCTATGTTGAGCTCAAACTTGCAGTAATACTACCTCAGCCTTTTGGAGTTCTGTGCTTATAGATAGGCAACTCACTTCTTTTTATTAAAATATTTAAAAGAGCTTAAAACTACTATTTCAACAATATTGTTTGTATCACTTTGGAATCTCTGGAAGAACTCTCTGTGTCTAAACAACTGTGTTCAGTGTTAGCACTTTGCCTGGAGCACAGAGTACTGCTCTGAGCACAACGCTTAGTACCTTGTTGTTTATTTCTTACTCCTTGCACCCTCTCCACAAGCCAGGCAAAGACCCTGAGATGCACTGGGTCAAGTAATCTTCTACAAAGCATGGAGTTGTACAACCAAGGGTAGATTCAAACCCAGGTTGTGCTTGCTTTTCTTGTGCAAGCTGAACGTGCCGAAAAACCACATGCCTGTAATCCAGCAGCACAATTCACAGACAAGCTGTTCTTAGTTCCACCCCTGCTAAATACAGATCAGGTGTTGTCGTAGTTTGGGGGCTTTTGCAAGGTGAACAATACAGAACAGGACACATTTTATAATAGCATTTTATAATGAATCACCCAAGAATCACATACTACAAATGCATGAAATCTATCCACACACTAAATACTAAAGAATCCAGCTGAGGGCCTAGAGTTCATAATAATGCCTCCCACCAGTCCAACTGGAGGCCTAGAGCCCATCACAAAGTCTCATGAAGCCCGACTTCATGGATATGTGCTAGGAAGGCCCAAAGGTCAGTGGTGGAAGCTAGGAAGTCTATGCTGGCAGGATGAAGGACCTGTGCTAGCAGGCTGAAGGATCTGAACTGGATCTAGGAAGCAAAGCTCAAGTAAGCACCAGAGCTCCCCCAAAAGCTCCACAGCCATCCTCAGCACCAGTGAAGTCCCAAGCTCCTATAGTGATGAAGAAAGCCGAGTTCCCATCAGGAAAGCCAATGCGACAAGCTTCATAAGGCTGAGCAGCACACCATCTTCTCCCCTGGAGCCAAGAATTGATGCTCAAGATGAGGACCAGAGCTTCTCCAAAGTTCATCGGGAAAGCCAACATGATAAGGTCCTCCAGCAGCACAGCCCAAGAGAACCAGCAGCTTCCAACAGCTTCTCCAAACAGCATCCCTAACAGCATTCCAGCAGCTTCTCCTGCTCTGCCTCTATGCCTCTGGCAACAACCCTCAGGTGGGCCTCCTGCACCCAGCGCCATGCTAGTTTAATTCAGCTGGGTGTAGCAAGTTGCGCACCTATTAGAAATCCACTACAGGTGTCAAGCTTGGTTATGTTATTATCCAGAGACCTTTTGTAGTATTTCATAAGTGATTAATAAATGCTCACTGACTGAATTTGTCCCGAGGCTGACTTCAGGTCAGAAGTCCATCTAGTAGTGATTCAGATAAGAGTTGGAAAACTATAGGCTGTAGGCCACATTTGGCCCACAACTTGTTTTTATAAATAAAGTTTTATTGTGACACAGTCCAGAGAATCTGATGTTTATGTGATCCTCACAATTCACATTTTAACTCCCAAAATGATGGTATGAGCAGGTGGGACCTTCATGAAAGAGACTTCAGGGAGCTTTCTCACCTTCCTGCATAATGAGAACACAAGAAAATAAGAATCTAACTCAAAAAACACTTCTACCACGTGCCAAAGATTCTGGCACTTGCACCAAGGGATTCTAACCCCCAGCGCTGCGATAAATTTTTGTTGTTTATGAGCCACTTGTTTCCTGATATATCATTAGAGGAGACTGAAGTAAGACACATACACAGGCACATTTGTCTATGTGTTGTCCATAATCGTGTTCCCTCTACAATGGCAGAATTGTGTGTCAATGACAGAGACCATCAGTCTGTATAGAAACAGACTGTCATAGACTCAGTTTCTTAAATATTCACTATACGGCTCTTTAGAGGAAAAGTTTGTTGATCTTTGATCTGATAAGCTAAATAACTCCTGTTTTTGTCTGGTGACTTACTATAACAGAGAACAGTTTAAAGTGGCTATGTTAGTCAGCTTTCTGTTACTGTGACAAAATGCTTAAGGTAATCAATTTATGAAGGTGAGGGGTTTATTTTGGCTCAGGGTTTCTGTCCATGGACAGTTGGCCCCACAGCTTTGGACCTGTAATGAGACAGAACATTTGTAGTAGAGCATACATGGCAGAAGAGGCTACTCACTTCAGGGCAGAGGGGAATCCAAAAAGAGAGAGAAATAGGTGTGGGGATCTCAATCTCCCCTTCACGGCCACACCTCCAGAGAGCTAACTTCTTGGCACTAGGCTCTATCTCCTAATGGTTCCATCATCTGCCAAGAGTGCCACAGGCTGGGACTGAACCTTGAACCCATGGCCCTTTAGGAATATTTAAGCCATAACAGTAGCCATCCAGGAATGCGCAGGGGAAGAAAAGTGAAGGCTGAACTCTGTTTTTTTTTTTTAACAATTATTTGCCGGTTTTATTTATTTATTTTTAAATTAATTTTATTGAGAAACAAATAGCAATGAGACAGTTTCAAAACCGATTAATAGGACAGTTTCAATTCTTAATACATTGCACATTGTTATCTTCTTAGTGGTTATCCATGGTACAAGAAGGTGACAGGATATCCTGTCCAAACACTATTAGTACAAATCTTTCTTCTCATTGAATTAAGATAATGTAGCTGTATATCTATTTTCTTTTGTATATACAGATACAAAATGGTCTTTCATTTGAAGGCTGAGCTCTGTGAAAGCAGAACTACTCCTGTTCGCCTTCCTGGCTCTGTTGGAGATCATTTAGGTGGCACATTTTAGTTTTATTAAAGTGGCTTTAGTATGCCTGTCCATCGCAAAATAAGGTCGTTCTCGGAGATTTTTTAAAAGTTGGCATGAAACTCCAGGCCTAGACAAGAGTGAATAATAATTGATCTTAAAATGTGAGAGTGGAATGTTTGACAGCAAAAGTTTGGGCTATTGTATGTCATGAATGAAAACAAAGTAAAATAAATAGGATTAAATTGGATGCTATTTATATTAAAGTGATTACTTCAGGTCTGAAGCATATTTTGTGGATTTATTTCTGTGATTTAGGGAAGTGGGCTGGGTATCACTGTTGTTTCTATCAAGAGGAAAAAGGTCTTTTTAAGAACTCACATATCCACAATTATTTTTGTTAATTCATATCATATTGACACTTTCAGGCCTCATTTTTCATTTTGATAACATATTTGAAAAGTTATTAGCAGCCAATTATTTTTTTCCAATGACATAGGAACATATATTAGACTCAGAAAGTTATTGGAGAGTGAACATTACCAGATTGGATTCTGAATTTGAAAAAGGTTGGTTATTGTTCCACTGTTTGCAATTGTGATGAGTTGTTCCTATGGGTACAATTTCCCTTATTTAGGAAATATTTTTGAGTTTATCATACAGTGTTATTAAGTCACAAAAATATGGAGCAACAACTGAAAATCTGAGTAGAAATTCTTGTTGTTCATTCACTTGGCAAATAGCACACATGGATTGCTGATGGTGGAAGGGACATCGAGCTGGCCGCCAGTCATGCGTGACGTCCAACACAGACACAGTAGCAGCTCTGGCAGAACTGGGGAGGGAAGATAAGGAGCAATGCTTCTTTCTCTTGTACATTTTGATAAGCACTATAAAGAAAATGAATAGAGCAGAATAAAAGAAGAAAAAAGGGAAGAACCAACTAAAATAGACTAGAGTGGTTGTCAGGGGTGGGGAAGAGGATCCGTTTATAAAGGCCCAAAAGCAAGACGATCAGGTTGGGACTTCAAGTGAATGGAAAAGAATATAATTGGGCAAAACAGAAGGAGGTGAGGTTGGAGTCCGTGTGCAGCACCTTCTGGGTGATGTCAAGAGAGAAGAATCTGCTAGGCTTTTATATATTTTTAAATTAAAACAAACTCTCACTTATTAGAAGAAAAACTAATACAAGAATTTTGTTTTAGTCTGATAAACTTCAGTGCATCTTTTGATATCACTTATCCTCTGTTTATCTCCAAAATACCTCAGGGAAAGGTCAGGATTGTGTAATATGACTCAAACTTTTGTGACTAATTATATAATAATTCTACCAGAGTAAAGCAGTTAGAGGAGATAATTTTACTCTTTTCAATGTAGAATTTTTAGTAGACAAAAACAAAAAACATTTCAAGTTTTCTCCAAAAACAGTCATCTCTGCAGGTTCTAATTACTGTCCTTTTTCCCTTTTATAAGAGTCATGACCTAGTTTATTACACTAAAGAAAAACTTTTTTGAAAACCCTGTGCCGTGTTTTGTGTCTAGCTGTCCCTCCATAGTCTCATGTGATCAAACGGGTTTTTCAGAGGTGGTTGAATCTAGAGTATGTGATGCTGGGATTAAGGTTATGTGGTTACTAGATCAGTCCATTGATTGGTTTGCCATAGTTCTGGCTGGGATTATAGCACTGACAAGTGCTATACCCTCCTTATTTTGGGCAACCTGCAAACAATATAAGGGACAGAAAGAGTTCTGTCTGGGTCCCTTTTGGTTGCTCTTTCTGTCTTCTCCTCCCATGAATGGTTTCCTTTCTGTCTTGTGCCACCCTGCCTTGGAGCTAGCCAATTAGGGACTGAAATCTCTACAAAATGTGAGTTCAATAAATCTTCCCTCCCTTAACTTGGGGTGTTGGGTATTTTGTCTCAGCAGTGAGAAAAGTAACTGAGACACCCTGTGTGCTGCATGCCTCAGTTGCCATGAGACTCAAATTAATATTATCAATGCGTGTGTACATTACATATTTAGCTTTCTAAAAGTCTATGTGGTGTGGAAATTTATAACATAGCAAAAATTTTCCAGAGAATAATGGCCTCTGAAATATCAGTGTTTTGCAGATGGTAATGTATGACACTATTAGTTGGTATATGTAAAGATATGACCTCCGCAGGTATTTCAAGTCAGATGAAATTTAGAAAATTCTTAGCAGAACTGATACAATAGTAATGATCATGATAATTATTACCACAAAAGCCAGTTCGCCCTAAGGAGTTGGGCAGAAAAGATTGGTCAGCACTTAATGACCCTTTGATCACTGTGGTGAGTGGGCACCTTTTGTGCTGTGGGTTGCTTACTTTGAGCAGCTGGGTTTTGAAAAGCTAGGTGATTGGCACATATCTCTCTAATCACTAACCATCAAATAGGATCAATAGAAAAACGTGAAAGAGAGTTTCGAGTTCTATCATTTCCACCTGCAATTTCACTGGTAACTGGGACAGCCTGGGTTGATTACTTAGAGAAGTAAATTGCTGTTACTGTGAAGCTGGTATGGGGCACAGATTATACGTCCTTTTAAAGCGTGCTTGTCTGGGGAAAGTAAGATGAAGAGTTGTTCAAAAAGGTAAGATAGAGTCAGAAGACTTAATTTTGCTTTCTAAAAACTGAGCATGACCTTGAACAAGCCACTCATCCTCTATAATGGCCACCTTCATTATCGGTAAAATGAAAATAAGCAAAAAATTTTGTCTTTTTCCTCCTTTACCATGATTTTGAAGCTGGAAGAAAATATTTGGCTCTCTGTGAAACATGCATTTGCATTAAGCACAGTCTTTGGTTTGACAGTGGGAGATCAAGAGTTCTGTGTGGTCACTCCAGTGTAGTCCCGACTTGCATGGAGGTTTTTTAGCTTTCATTCTGTTAGCAAAGTGTGGAAAATAAAACTACCATCCTTTTAATCATAAACTATTCCTCATTTGGTACCAGTCTGGTATTTGCTTATTATGACATGGGGGTTGTACCAGAATTCTTCCCAGGTGTGCTGTGTAATACTTCTCACAATATCATACACAAAGACCTGAAGCTCCATGTGAGTCTGTTAGACAACGCCCACCGCCTAGAGAAGGCATTGTCCATGTATGATTACTTTTGTTTCCCTTTGCAATTGGCAAGCAACCCAGTTAGCATCATCGGTGATCTTCCCTGACCTGATGTTTGCTATCACGACTGCCAAGTGATGGATTTCCCATCTCCAGCACTCTCTTCCCATTACCAGTGGACCCTTAATAACCTACTAAAAGCAGCTTTTCCTTTCCTCCAATTATTTATTTAACTGAATTGTTATACATTTGAATTCATTTACCCATATATTTCCAGTGGCTTATCATTTAGTACTTAAGTAGCCCCAAAGCCGGCCCATGAAAGAGCCCAAAGCTGACTCCCGTGTCTTTGTGTTACACTTTCATACAGCTTTTCTTTGGTATTTCCTTATTTTTGGATGTAAAAAGATGTTCCAGGTCCACCTTGTGTATCTCCAGTTGCAATCCCAGAATCATCCTTCCTCTGAATTTCTGTTTCTCTAAGTGTGGGATGACTCAGAGACCAAGGTCTGGTATCAAGTACCTAGTGTCTTTGTTTCTTGGTCCTTCCAGGGGATGGAGTTGGGAAATATACACACACATATACATATATGCAAATAAGCACACACATGTGCATTATATACAGACACATGCAGATATAAGTGTGCATACCTCTTCTTGCCTCCCCCTTTTCCATTTTCAGGTCTACTGTCTTCAGAGTAGGAACTCTTGCCCCCTCAGGTTCAATGCTCTTCATCATGGATGGTATAGCGCAGGCTAATGATTATTTTGTTAATTTTGCATCTTTGCTGAATTCCTTTTTTGCTTGGGGTTCTCATTCATTTCTATTGGTTATGAAGTTATTTGATATACTACCTGAAACTATAGATTTATTTCTCTGTTTTTCAGTTCTCATGCCCTCATTACTTTCTCTCATCTAATTTCTTTCTTGTTCTCATAATGAATAACACTGTAGTCTCATTCTCTACCAAACCCCAAACCTGGTACTTATTTCAGGATTTTCTTCTTGTTCAGCTGCCGTGTCTAAACCCAACACCAGCCCTGTAGATTCTGTCTGCATAATGCATCATCCAGCCGCACACCCTGTTCTCTTCATGTTCCTCTGCCTTGATGCTTGTCCTTATTTCTTTATAGCAGAACAACTACAGCTGGCTACCTCATCTCCTTGGATATACTAGCTCTTCTCAGGATGGCAGTCGAAAGTTCCTAAAGCAGAGACTTGATCAAATAATTTCCTTATTAAGCATTTTCTAAGGCTCTCTAGAGCTTTCAACATGCAAATTTTTAACACATACTTCTCCTCTTTAGCCTAGCCTTAATCAAGCTTCATTATCTCATGTTCTCTGCAGGTCCTTTACTCTGTTTCTGTCAATGCTGTTTTATGCTTCTGCAAGTTCACACATGATATTAATGCAGTCTAGCAAATTCTTTTCCCCACTGTATGCCCAGCTAGTGCTTGCTCATTCTGAATTTGGTAGTTTTGTAAACTCTTCCTAAGAACCTTCCAGACGCCTATCTCTTCTCTAGACTGATGGAACTGTGTGAATACCGGACACTTATCCCTTCTCAGGACTTTGTGTATATCATTACTGTGCCTATTAATTCTGAACCTAGTCCTTCTGCTTTCCTATGTATCTTAGGTTCTAACAGAGACTGGTATATCAGCTGGTATTGAAAACATTTCTTTTTGAATGGATGAACAGGCCAGATAGATGATCAAGTTAAAATGCAGGCAGGCCCTAAACTAATCTACTTCATGTCTCTGTATGAAGAAGAAATTTGGACACAAAAAGAGACGTCAGGATGTGCATGTGCAGAAGAAAGATCATGAGAGGGCCCAGCACAAAGGCAGTCACCTGAAAGCCAGACAGGTAGTCCTCCATGGAAGCTGTATCTGCTGACGCTTTGACCTTGAACTTCTGGTTTCTAGACCTGAGAGAAAAATACTTTATGTTATGTAAGCCCTCTATATTATGATACTTTTATCACAGCCTCTCTACAAACTACCAAGAGGAAACAGTAGTAGATAAGGTCATAGAAATAACAGAAGGCTGGGCAGAGGTAATGGAGGAAAATATGGAAATTATTTGATCAAGTCTCTACTTTAGGAAGTTTCGACCTCCATCTTGAAGAGAGCTGGTTTATCCAAGGGGATGAGGTAGCCAGCTGTAGTTGTTGTGCTATAAAGAATTAACGACCAGCATCAAGGCAGAGAAAACATGAAGGGAACACAGTGTGCGGTTGGATGATGCACTATGCAAACAGAATCTACAGGGCTGGTGTTGGGTTTAGACATGGCAGCTGAACAAGAAGAAGATCCTGAAATAAATATACTCTGGTAAGGACTTTAATTTTTCTTTTAATGAAATGGAAGCCATTGGAGGGTTTGGAAATGATAACAAATATGCTCTGGCTGTCAGTACTGGGAGCTGCTTGTGGGGAGTCATATTGATAAGACTGTCAGAATTATTAAATATGTAGAAGAAGAGGGATAAAAAAAGGAGCAAAAGGGAAAGAGCACTGAAGGTCTTCTTTTCTTCTATTTTACAGCTGAGAATACTAAGGATCCAGACAACGAAGTGAATTGTCCAACAGGGTACAGTAATTGTTTTGCAGCCTCAGGAGTATCAATCAGGTGTCTGATGCCCTTTACTGCTTTGTGCTTAGAGGGAAATATATTTGGATTCTCACATAAAGAATCCAAGTTTGGCTTCCTAATATTTTAAGGAGGTGGATCTATTCATGTGAGATGATATGAACACGTGTGAGCTGCAGTGCCCCTCTGACACACAACGGCACTCAGCTGTTCACTGTCTCTGTGACCCAAGAGCTGCTAGGAACAAGTGGAAAATTTTCAAGGGCTCTGCTCACAGACTGGCTCCACACATGCCCTTCATGATAGATCATGTCATTGGCAGAATGATTTTCAGAGATGGTGATAAGATGGACAAACCAGAAGAGCCCTCAGGTTCTAGATTAACCAAGAATAAGTGTACTGTGTGTACACACCTATGTATATCTGCATTGTATACATAGGTACATACTACTGTAGATCCATAAAATAGAGAAATATCAAAAATACAAATTTTAAAATTTGCTTAACAGGATAAATATGCTCAGTCCTGTTGATAAGCTATTGGAGCATTACGGCACAGAGACCTGAATTCAAATCACAAGTCTATCTCTGCACAAACTTGGAGAACTTAATTGGATTTCAGTGAAATTCAGCATCTTCATCTGAAATATGGGATAATAATCATGACTAACTCATAAAATCGTGGCAACATTAAAAAAAGATAGTGGGCATGAAAACAGAAAACAATGCCCAAGTCGCAAGAAATGGTACCTTTTGATAAAGGTATCTTTTATTTCTATTGTTTTTCCATTTGCTTATTTTATATTTAATATTCTCTTGATTTTCTAGTTTCCTAAGGAAACTAAGATCATTGGCTTGAAATTCTTTTTCTTTGCTAATGTAAACATTTATTTAATGTCATAAGCTCTGAAAATTGTTTTAGTTTCATTCCACAAAGTTGGCTATGTTGTGTTTTGGTTTCTATTCAAATCAAACTTTTTCTAATATCCTTGTGATTTTCTTTCTGCCCTATATTTTCCAAATATTTGAAGTATTTTGCAGATATATCTCTGTTACTCAGTTCTGTTTAATTCTCTAAGGTTCAGAGAATATACTTCATATAATATTAATCCTCTTTAACTGCCAGGGACGGGTCTTATGACCCAAAATATTATCTCTTATTGAAAAAAGCAATCACACTTGAAATGAGTGTGCCTTCTGTTGTTGGACAGAGGGTTTTGTCTATTTTAATTAAGTCAAGTTGGCAGATAGTATTGTTCAGATCTCTTTTATCCTCACTGATTTTCTACATACTTTTGCTATCACTTTCTACAAGTGAGGGAGCCAGGTTTCTAAGTGTTCAAACTATGAATGCCATATTATTACTGTAGTCACTTCATCTTCCTTTTTATTGGTGCTTGATTGACATAGCTTTTGTTGGCCTTTGATGATTAATTTCAAAAATTTATATGTTAAGTGGCACCTTACAGTGGACTTGCAGTTGAGTATTTTTTTAATCCAATCTAAGAGTACTTATAATTCAGTTCAAGTGTCTAGACCTTTTGTATTCAATGTAATTATGATTTTTAAATTTTTTTAAAATTAATTTTATTGAGAAAGAAGTAGCAATGACACAGTTTCAAAACAGGTAAGTAGGACAGTTGCAACAATTAATATATTGCATATTATTCTCATCGTAGTACTTTTTCAAGTATAAGATATAGACATAATATTTTGTCTAAATACTATTAGTACAAAATTTTTCTTCTCATTGAACTTAGAGAAAGTAGCTATATATCTATTATATATATATATATATATATTCACTACAAAATGGTCCTTCATTTATATCCCCTTTTTGTTTAATTTTGTCAGAGATGGGTATTCCATTGCCATTCAAACATTGTAGGTGCATGAGTTCAGCAAAATAATCCAATATAGTTCAGTAGTCTGGAATAGTAGTGGGTTATCTATAGGGCTGGCAAAGTCAGAGTTGTTGACTTGAGCCTTCTACAGCTCAGCATATTAATATGGCTTTATTTTTTATACCTTGTTTTTATACTTTTCTTCTGGATGGTTAAGACCAAGATAAAGCAAGACCTATATAACAAGAAATGTAACTTTTGTATCTGACAAGGTCAGTCAAATCCCCTCAGGATTTACCCTGAAACCCTGTGCAGAAGTTTGTAGATCTTTCATCAGTGTCAACCATGTGGATGAGTCATAGTCATTACTTGACCAATTTGTTCTCTGTGAAAGCCTGAGAGAATGTTTTCTCTTGCTGTGACTCTCCTTAGGCACACTCTACACCATCTATCACTTTCCTCTGTAGCCTCATAATCTCCTAGAACAGAAAATTTGGGACACAATTGAGTTGCAGGATGTTATAGTACAGGTTCTCTTATGTCCTGAGTCCTCACTGATCTTGAGGGCTAGGAACAATATGTTGGCTATTTTTGTAGCCTCTTTTTCTCTAATTTTTGGTCTGCAAACTTACATGGTTAACCCTCCAGAAGAGAAGCTTAATGATATTATTACCCTATAGCATATGCAGTTGAGCTTAACATCACTACCTGTCTGAATATCAAACACTTTAGTCATAACATGGAACAGGTATTTTCCATCAGTCATTGATATGGTAAACTTTAAATCCCTATAGAATGTGAAAAAGAATAAAAATAAAAAATAGAAATAAATAATTACACATTTTTTACACAGAAATTTAGAAATCTAACCATATACAACATTGTAGCAGGACCGTCCTATGACATTTTTTCTTGTGCTTGTTTTCTTTTATTACCTTTTTAAAAAATAAACATTTACCTGAGGGAGAGAGTATCGCAGTAATTGATATGACATTAGAAACAGTCCTCATTCAGATGATCAGAATGACAGGCATTCCAAGCATGGCCTTAGTATTACACATTGTTATCTTGGGTGCAGTTGCTTAGTTCACAGGTATCACCATATATAGTTAGTCTAGTCCGGGTGAGACTCCTACCTTAATTAGTACAATTCAAAACCCTGATAGCTATGCTCAGGATCATTGCTTAACCATCTTGTACATCTAAATGTGTGGTTTGGCCCCTGCCTTGTTTCCCAGCTTTTATCCTTGCTGTGTATGAGCTCCAAGGGCTTCCCAACTACTCCTTTCTAGTGTTTCTTTCTTCAGCTACAAGTAGTTGCCTTTTGTGACTCTGAAGATCAGAACTCAGCATGTGACTTGAACAGATCCTTCTGCTATGTACAGAGCTCTACCTCTTTCTTTATGTAGCTTCTTAAAATTTTTTTAAAATGTATTTGGTTGGTACAGGGTCTCACTATACAACTTGGACTCATAGTAATCTTTCTGTTTTCAACTTCGTCAGTCCTGTGATTACAGGAGTTTGCCAGTATGCCTGGACTCTATGGCCGGTTCGGCCTGCACTGGGGCTGGGGCTGGCAAGGCATGTGGTGATGTTGTGCTGGGGATCGAACTGTGGTCCCTGTGCTTGCCTAAGCTTGCCTAAGCAGGTACTTTAGTCCTCTGAGCTATCTCACTGGCCCTGTGTAGCTTTTTTTTGGTTCTCCTCAAGTTCTACCCACTTCACACCTCTAAACTTCTGCCTCTCTCACCTCACCTTAAGACTGGAGAGCTACATTAGCTCCTTCCAGCCCCTTCTGACAAGCAATCAGCTAGTAAAAACACAGGTTTTTTTTTTTTTTTTTTTTTTTTAGGTGAACAAGTCATCTTCGTTTGTCCAGCGCTTGTCTAATTAGCATTGAAAGATTCTTGCTGTGGAAAATCTCCTAAGTTTCAGGCAAACTGAAATCACTAAGATAGTAGGTCACTCTATGTCACATCATTGCTTTCCCTCATTTAGGGATTATGGTGCTGCATTATCTTTGGTCCAGATCTTAGAAGAAAATATATACTCTTCTGTTTTCTGATTATTTCAAAATCATTGCATTACTTTTAGTAATTTCAGTGATTTCAGTTGGAAATCAATGGCTTGATTTATTTTTATTTGTAAGGTTGTTCGCTCCATATGAAAAAATCAATTGGCGAAAACAGAATAAAAGTAGAAGGACTAATCAACACCTACTGTTACACTCTTAACTGGTAATGACTTAGAGACAAATAGTGAAACATATGATCAAAAAAGTTAGGAGTTAAGACATAGTTGAGAAACAATTTGCATAAATCAAAGACCTAAAAACAACTTGCTATAATTCATTTTAACAGTCCCCCCCAGGGGCCAGGGAGATGCCTCAGTAGAATAAGCACTTCCCTGGCAACCACAAGGGCCTGAGTTCAATCCCTGGTTCTGCAAAAATAAAAAATTTTAAAAAAATAATAAAAGTCCCCCCAAGAGCCATGTGGTGGAGGTTTGGTCCTTGGCGTGGCACAGGTGAGAGATGGTGGACTCTTTAAAACTTGACATCTTTATCTAACTGGGGATGTGGCCTTGAGGATAGTGGAGCCATCCCTCCTTTCTCATTTTCCGTTTCATCCCTGGCCTATGGTGAAAAATTTTGCTCGGGCACGCCTTCCTGCCACGACGTGCTTCCTTCTCAAAGGCCTAAAAGCAATAGGACCAGTTGGTCATGGACTGGAAACATCAAAACTGAGAGCCTAGAGAAACTTTTTCTCCTTGTAAATGGACAAGCTGGCTAACACAAAACTCATAAAGTACATTTTTAGGTTAGTTTCAGTGATTCAAGTAATTATGAGACGAGCTACCAGTTGTGATTCAGGCTTTGTGTCTCAACTACACGGAGTCATAGCTGAGATCTTTAGTGCTAGGGCTCAGATCCAGTGAACTGAGAATGCTGTAGCTGTTGAGGAACTTGGAGAAATGGAGTCAAGAACTCTTGCAGGAAGCAGGGTAAGTGGTTGGATTTCAGAGCATAGATGCTGGGACATGTGAGACTCTGGGAATGGAAATTCCTCCTGAGCATGTGATGACCAGTGTGAAAGTCACTACTTATGTGTCCAGGGCCATCGGACCATCTCCTTTGACATCTGATATATTCACAGCTGCTCAGTCAAGATCAAAGTCCTTACTAATCAGCATTATGTAAAAACTGGACATCATCCTCCGAAGTTCCAGGAAAAAATGTCTTATTTACATCCTATGTATTTTCTTTCACACCATGTATCAAAATTTACATGCCCTAGTTAAGTTAGCTAGATGCAGGCCTACTTATTGGGAATGGAGAAATGCCATTCCATATGAAATTCTCAGATGAGAATATGTTTTACAATACTTTATTTCTTAAGGTAGAATTCATGACTCAGTGTAGGCCTCTTCAACAAGATCTCAGACTTGTACTGTTTTGCAAACAGTATGTAGACATGTGTGTTTGTATACCATTGTGTGTGTGTGTGTGTGTTAGATTGGTGAAGGAGAGGGTAAGAGCCCCAAACTGTCCAACAATCATCAATAGCACATAGCCAAAATACCTCCCAGAGGGGCCGGGGAGATGGCTCAGTAGAATAAGTGCTTCCCTGGCAAGTGCAAGTGCCTGAGTTCAATCCCTGGTTCCCTTCCACACACACACCAAAGCAAATCAAAATGTTTAATGTCAGAACCCTTAGGAGTGAACAGGGGGAGGAAAATGTGGCAATTTTATATTGAATATAGAGAGAAATCTAAAGAAATTTTTTAAAAATGTGAATGACTTTGACTTTTTAAAAAGCATTTTAAAAGTTCTAATCTAAAACAGATCAAGAACATAAATAACTAAATTAACTAAATCACTTTTGTTATACTTCTCAGTGATCTAGCTCTCCTTCACATTCTATAAAAACACACCCTTTTTATAAGACTTTGCCTCAGATGATTTGTATTTGTGTTAAAACATAGTTTTTCTGTGTCAGAAAATCTGGAAAGTAGCATAGAATAGGTCTCTCTGAGGAGAATTTCAGACTAAGGAATTGTTTGTTCTTAGTGAATAAACAATTCATTAGGTTAAGACTTACAGTGGAGACCATATCTACTATATTCAATTGATATCCAACACTCATTCCCACACCTGTATATGGTAGATTTCCAACAAATATTAATTGAGTGAAAGCCTAAAGCTTTAGGAATAGTAACATTCCATGAACAAATGAGTTTGAAATTGTTAAATTAGCTATCCCCTTTGAAAAATTTACAACATATGTTCCCTAATAAAGGCTCTGACAAGGCCCACAGAAAGACATCTATGGATTTTTGAGTAAGTTCTTCATAGGGTCTTTCACCATGCATTGGTTTCAAGGGATATCTATTAATATCTTGCAGTAACCCATTACATCCTTGAAGTAGCAAAAGTGACTTTAGAGATGAAGATTTTAAAAGATAACCATTACACCACATTATACTCATGCAAACTTGAATTCACACTACAAAATATCTTAACTATTTAAATTGAAATAATTTATAATATGAGTTGGACTGGGTTACAAGTGGAAAACAATTTTTATTTTACTTTGCTCCCTTCAAACCTGGTATTTTGACTATTTCCCCTCAATCCCCAGGTTCTACTACCAATAAAATTCTGGATAGTTCTCTGTTGGCATTTCTGATTAACAATAGAAAATGCCTTTTTTTCCAAGATAGTAAATCTAACACAAAGTTAAATCCATGTAAACTTCATATTTTATCTCATCCACAGCTGTTATCACTCAGTATGGAAATCCAGGGGAAGGAAGAGGAGCCACGCTGGCTTCCTCGTTTACTCTTCTTTCCATCTGCTCCTCCTTCCCTAGCTGAGATTTCTGTCTTTTCCAGAGGCAGAGGGCAGTGCTGGAGCAAAAGAAGGTTGCAAGATGGAATAAGAGATGTCTTAGATGTCTTTCTAATTTGACCATCACTGTTACAATAGTTCCTAGGGACTGTTTAAGTGTGTGCACCTACCAGTGGGCTTTTATCTGATGGGTTATTTTGCTGAGCTTTTTCTTTTTTTTAAAAAAAAGATCTTACTTTTTTTCCTACATCTCAAGGTATCTCTCAAAAACTATTCCTTTGGCTCTATTTTGCCTTCTTAATGACTTACGATTCTTTGTGGTGCACACACTGGAGAAGTCATGGTACGTTTCTGGGTCATTTCTTCAAAGATGACCCAGTCTGTCCCCTTTGAGCAAAGTTGTTGTTGGCCCCATCAAGTTTTGAAAATGCTGATTATGACAGCAGAGCCCTGCTCCAGATACTGGACAATGACCGCCCTACCAGCATCTCTGTTTCCAGGAATGAGTCACACATCTGAACCTCGGTTGCCAAGAGTCCAGGAAACATATAAAGCTTTGTGGGTGATCTCTCCAAAGTATTCTTCCTTGGTTCATATTAAAGAAGAAAGATGCTGGTCTAGGGAGGAGGTGAGTGAGCACACGCAGTGAACTGGAACACATTCCAAGGAAATCCTTAGTGTCGCCTTTCAGGTCTCTCTCAACATGCTGCAGGTTACCAATGTGGCATTATGGCTAGGATTGCCTTCATGTCCTCTTCCCAGGCCCCTCTCCAGGAGAGGGTGCCACTTAATTTTAGAGGGAGGGTCCCTTGGCACCAGCTGGATCTTTTGATACACCCATACAGAGGGAAATGCCCCATTCAGCATCCCTTTGTACATGATTTAACATACACATTCTACAATCACAGCTTTTATAATAGATATAACAAATGGAAAGAGGAACCAAAGATGAAATAAGAGCCAGCAATGGATACAACTACAGGGTCTTCTTTTTTTAAAACGTATTTGGTTGTTGCAGGGTCTCACTCTGCACCTTGGACTTGTGGTGATCCTCCTGTTTTCAGCCTCCCCAGCACTGACAGTACAGGCATACATGACTCTGCCCAGACCCTGTGGCCACCTGGACTCTGTAGTTGGCTCAGCTCACCCTGGAGGCAGGGCTGGCATGGCATGTGATGCTGAGGACCGAACCACAATTCCTGCACTTGCCTAAGCAGGTGCTTTAGTCCGCTGAGTTATCTCGCTGGCCCTCTACAGGGTCTTAATCATGTTACTCATAATACACAAAGTTTACAAAATAAGGAAGGAAAAAACCTGGAAAGTATTACTTCAACGCATCATTTATTAGCTTCATTTGGTGAGTTTTACAGCCATCAGTATGTGAACAGAGACTGACCTACACTTGCAAAAGACTTACCTCGCTTCGTTGCTCAGTTCCTGGCCACCAGACAGCAAATGGGTTTCTCCCATAGATCCTTAGCCATGCTTGGGCTTGTGTGCCTCCTCTTGTTGTGTTTGCTTTTCTTACTATACTCATTTTGCCCAGTGTTTCTTGTCAGCTGGCTCTTCATGAGCCCCAAGCCACCAGCAATGATCTGGAGGCAAGAGTCCCTTAAAAAAAAGAAAGAAAAGAAAAGAAATAGCAGTTCATATTGAGCATTAATTCCCTTATCTACATTGAGGAACTGGCTGCATATTTTACCACATTCAAACTCACCAGCTTCCTGAATTCTTAAATTTCCTCACAGTACTCTAATACAGAGTTTCTCCATCATGGTTGTGTGTTAGCATAACTGGAGGAATGTGCAGAATTCCTAATGCTCATCCTGAAACTCTCTTTAGACAAAAGTATGAAGATGCTTTAAACCGACAGGTGCAGTCAGTATTGAGTGTCGCTATCAATACCTTTGGTCTGGAATGTAACTTCTACTCTTTCATAGCAGAGCAATAACTAAAGCCTTATGAAAACTCATCCCAGGTACATGGAAAGACAAAAACTGTATTGTTGAGGTTACATACTTACTTTTCCTTATCCAGTATCTCTTTAAAAGTTGGATCCACTGTTTAAAAAAATCAGGAGTCCATCCAGACGTAGTAGTATACACATAGAAATCCAAAAATTTTGAGAGGTTGAGGTAGGTGGGTTACAAGTTCACAGGTTCAAGCTCAGCCTGGGCAATTTTGCAAGTTGCTATCTAAAAAACAAAAAGTACTTGAAATTGTAGTTCATTGTGAAGATTATGGGTTCCATCAGCATCCTGTGGAAAAAAATATTCAGAAGTCCCAATAACAAAAATCAAAATATTGAATTTCTCTTGAAAACTCAGCAGTTCTGTTGACAGGAGCTTCCTTCTCTTCATGACAAGCAGCTGGTGCTGGCAGCCCCCAGCCTCTTTAGAGGAGGCCTGGGCCTTCCTCTTTGCCCACCAGGCTCACCCTCCTGGGATTCCAGCCTGGTCTCTTTGGGCAGAGCTCTGGACACCTGCTGTTGTCTCCCTTTAGAGAAATCTGTCAGAGCTCCCTGTGCCTCTTCCATTTCAAAAGCAGCAGCCTCCAACTTGTGCCAAAAGCCTTCTTTGATCTCAATGATTCAACAATCCCTTCACCACTGGGTTGTTTGAAAGGTTATCAGGTTCCTCTCTTCATTCTCTCCCAGCCTACTCCCACCCCCATCTCAGAGTTTGCTCTGTTCCTTTTCTTTTAAAATTCAAACAAAGCATGACTATACATCTATTTCCAAAACTCTAGCTCCCCAGGCTGAGAGCCAGATGCCTGATTTGTTTTCTGTCAAGAGCAGGGCGCACAGGGAAAGTGGTCAAGGCGAGGCCATTCTGCTTTTGACCTTCTTAGGGCTGAATGCACAGCTAATCAACAGTGGAGGTCAAAACAGAACTCTGGACTTTCAAATCATTGTTCTGCTCACTGACTTGTGCTTCCTCCCATAACGACTTGGTTAAGCAGCGTCCTGTTTTGCACAACAACAATCATAATATACCTGTAAGAAAGTGGACCCAGAAGAGCCATGGGCCCCAGCCTTGGCAAGCATGTGTTGTTGCACCAAAGTAGGATGACTTTGTTTCTAGTGCTGTAGCTGCTAAGTTGGATGCGTTCAAACCCTGTGTGTTGAATCATGTAATGTGTGGCATTCTGACCAAGTTTTCACCAGGGGCCAAATGCCTTTTCCTGACAATCCACAGAAAGAAAATATAGAACACTAGCAAAGACAGACCTGTATATAAAGATGATGGAGGACCTGGATTCTGGGTGCTGGCTTTCAATAGAGTGGCGAGTGTCCTGAGGACTGACGACACTGTCATTCTTCAAGCAGCTACGTGCATGGTCCACAGAGAGCAGGTCTAAACAGCAGGAGGTGTCAGAAGCCAACAGAAGTAGAGAGATGAATATCTAATAAAGGAACTTCTATTTGAGAATGAACAGGAAATGAGACTGCAAACCTTGTCACACATACATCAGTGAAGGTGGCAGCTGGTACGTCCATAGCACAAGGGAAACGTTGGGAGTTTTATCAGGACAGAGAAATCTACATTGAAAAATTGATTGATTCTTTGGGTGCTGGCTAGAGCTGACAAGATCTGATTGGTGGGTGGGGGAGATGTTATGTAAAGCTAGTTTTCCAGTTATAGTTGGAAGTGCTGTTGTCAGTTGCTGAGAGAAAATACTCTTAAAGATAAAGCAGGCCATTAATTCTGGAAGCTAGTTTTCTAGAGCAGATGTCAGTGACCTGAGTCATTTTAAAAAAAAATCTTTTACTTATTTATTTAGTACAGGGTCTTGCTGTGCAACTCAGACTCATAGTGATCCTTCTTTCTCAGCCTCCAGCACTGGGATTACAGACATGCGGCACCATACCCGGTTTCAGTGGCCGGCACAGCACACCCAGGGTTCCAGGGCTGGCACGGGATGTGTGGGGATTGAACTCAGGTCTTGGCACTGGTCAAGCAGGCACTTAGACTCCCAGCTACCTCCCTAGCCCAGCATCTTCCAGACTTCCTCTTGGGTTCTTGCCTCAGTCTTATTGGGGTGTGATAGGCTTTTGGTACAAAGACTGTTCTGATTGATACTTTCATGTTCTGATTGATACTTTCATGTTCAAGAAGACTTCAAAACCCTCTGATCAGCCACTGAGTTGGCTTGCAGAGGGCTTCTAGTGGGCCTGATGCAGTGCTGTCTTCGCTGGTACCCCTAAGCACACAGCCCATCCCAGGGAGACTTGTTCCCTGGTGGTCACTCATTACATTTACTCAGAGGCTATCATGTCAATACACATGTTATGAATAGGTTGCTATTGTACCTAATGACGTAGGATACTTGGAATACAGAAAATTACCCGCTATGTACCTTACATGCATCACCCCACTTAATTCTAAAAATGGGTGCATACACTCCTTAATCCTACCCCTGAAAATTTCAGAGAAGACAACTGAGGCACAGGAAGATTAAGTAACGTACTCAAGGTTTCACAAGGACATGTGACCCAGGAAGGATATGAAACAGTAAGCACTGACATCACACCTTTTGTCACTCTTCTGCTAACCAAGCATGAGTTTCCTAGGAAGGACTCTAAGGTAGCAGCTGTTTGTGGTGTTTTTATGGGGCTGAAACATAATAATTTGTTGACACTTTGAAATCTATCTATCTATCTATCTATCTATCTATCTATCTATCTAACTGTCTATTTATCTATGAGTAACCCTATGTGTGTTAGCCTCATTTGGCATATCAAAAAGTGTTAAAAATAATAATTAGCCTTGAGAACCAAGAAACAAGTAAAACCAGTCATTTTGACACACCAAAGTGCCACTTACTGTGTGGCACCTACTCATGATACCAGCCACTGGATAAATTAACAAAACAGTGTGTTGAGAATGGGGGCAACATGCTCTTTTGCTTTGTTGTTGTAATTGTTAAAACATAACTGCTGGACTGGGGAGACAGCTCAGCAGCACAGCACCTGCTTGGTGAGCGCAAGGTCCTGAGTTCAGTTTCTTTTAAAACAAAAAAACCACCACCAGCAAAACACTGTGTTGAGATGCTTTTGTCTTGTCTGAAATTCGTTGGAGTGTTTTTGTGTGATGAAAAGCAAACCAAACTTGAGGCTAGGAGATGAGATTTCTAGTTCTGCCTTCTTAATCCAGTGATTTTCTTGAGATCCTACAGGAAAGTGGTTTTTTAAAAAGTAAGTTTCTTACTATGCCCAGGTCTCAGATTTCTCTGACTAAAAATATAGCTGTGGATTATTTTATATGTGGATTATCCTACATATAGATTATATTTCCTATTGTTTATAAAATTCCTAGTACTTTTATATATCTTCAATGTTCTTCCAGGAAATTTTCTTATAAGGCATAATTTTTCTAAGGGCTGTCCAGATAGCTCAGCAGATTAAAGCTCCTGCTTAGGCAGATGCAGGGGCTAGGGGTTTGATCCCTGGAGTGCCCTGCCGGCCCTGCCCCCGGGGTGTGCTGAGATGGCAATTGAGACTGGGCATGGTGGCGCACACCTATAATCCTAGTGCTTGGGAGGTTGAAAACAGGAGGATCACTATGAGTCTGATCTGTGTAGTGAGACCCTGTAGACCCTGTACTAAATACATTTTTTTTAAAAGTGTAATTTTCCTATCCTCACCTTTATATGTACATATAGTTTAATATTTTTAAAGAAATAAAAAATAGTGAAAAAGAATTAGGATACAGAATTTCACTAAACAAAATAATAATAGGAATTCAACAAAGGCTGTTATATTGCGAATTGTTGTCTTCAAATTAATTGTTCAAATTATCAGATGTAACGTGGAAACTTGGTCAGAAAAAAGAGAAATTAAAAAGAAGAAAAAATAATATTTTAGAAATTATTATTTCACAATTAAAACATTCATGAAATTTAAACATTTCCCTCCTTCTTCTCCTCCCTTCCTTCTCTTCTGTCCTCTTGGCCCCTGCAGAGTTGTGATTAAGTTGATTGTGTATCTTACAATGGTAAGCAAAAAATGAAAACCAAACCTAAACGGTACAATCTCCACCACAACCACCACTGTGGGCACTAATTACAGCTTCTGTGGAGGCTTGCTTGATGTGTTAGGGGCTTGCTTGTTGAAAATGAGAGGAAGAGCAGTCAAACTGTTGATGTTCAATTTTTTAAGAGTCTAGGCCTTCTTTCAGGGACCAACTTATATTTTATCTATAGCAACATGATACCCAGGTGTCCCCTTCCAGGGAAGACAGCTCTGTATTAACAACACAATATTTTTAACTTAAAATGTCTCCACAAATTTGACACTGCAACCATGTGCCCGCAGCAAGATGAATCAGTGATGCCCAACCACTGTTTGGAGGCGGCTGAGAAGACCTGAGGACCCCTCTTTCCCCCAGGTACAGCCTAGTGGGAGAACAAAGATCAGCTGGTCTTTGTTTCATGGAAGGATAGGGCAAAGGTTTGCTCATGGGTAGAGTTTCCTGTTTGTAATGTCTGAAACCAAGGGAGGTGCCAACAGCTTTGAAGGTTTCATTAAAGTGGAGAGAGTTCTCACTGAGTTGGCTGGAAGAGAAGTAAAATTCACTCTCCAGTTGATGTCTTGGTACCTCTGATGCATGTAAGATGGATTGCATTATTTCCCTGCTAGCAAGGCTTGAATGACTCCCCTTTCCTGGCCAAGTAAAAACCACATTTTTTTAGCACTGTAACTCTACCCAGAAATTCCCACAGTCCCATGAACTCTTCTTGTTGCCTTGTGATTGGGATGACATCCCCTAAAGCTTCACTTGGGCAAGACCTTCCCTGAAATTCCAAGCTAGCTCAGGCATTGTCTTCTCTTAGTAGCCTTGGCTACCACATTAATCAGGGTGGGTGCTTCACCTCTGTGATCTCCTAGTGTTCTGATTCCTTCTGTCCAAAGAATTATCAAACCTGGCTGCAGCAGGACAGTGGTTCAAACCACCCACACATAGGCCCTGTTCTCAGAGATTGTGATTCCTTTGCTATGGGTTGAGGTTGGGTGTCTCTATTTCATGTACTCAGACTACACCAGTATGTGGTCATTGCTGAGAACCACTATGTTATCTTGGACCTTACAGCATGTCATGGAAGGTTTTGTGTTTGTCTTCACCAAGATTAAGTTTCTTAAGAACTGGAATTGTTTTGTATAGAACTATGCATTCCATGAGATTTAAAAATGCCATGTACATTACTAAAAATGCTCAATTGGTAGTTTATGAATGAAGGATGAGTAAATGAATGAATGAAGATATGATACACATTCTAATTCCCCACCCACCTGTAGTTAGAAGCTCGTATATGTTAATGGCATTGTTTGTGGTTAGAACTTATGGAAAATATCAGAATCAGTGTAGACTCCAGGTGACTGAGGATAAAGGAGGCTGTTTAAGAGAAGTATCTGAGAAATCAAGGAAAACATGACCTAAAAGAAGCCTGGGAAATTTTTGAACAAATAAAGAGCAGATGCTTTAAAAAAAAAATAGAATCATGAAATCTGACCTCAGCAAAAACTTTGGGAGAGAAATTAATATAAGAAATTCTGGAGCTGGAGATGAGGACCAGAGAGCACCAGTTCAAAAGGTACATTCGCTTCTACTTACATGAGACAGACATGCGAAATACCCAGAAGAGACTTGGAAGTCCCTCAAGACCCGGACTCTGTAGCACCAAGATCAAGATGTCAAAGGAGCCCGGGAGAGGACTGGTGAACAGGACTCCAGCTTGAGCACCCCAGACCTGCTCTGGGAATCTGCATTTGGGGGTCAGAGCACTCATGAAGTGGTGCCTATTTTTTCTCCTATCTAATGTGCAGGATTAGGTTTAGGATATGGATTTGAGTAGCCCCATCTTGGCAAATGAGGACAGTGAAGTTAAGAGAAATTGAGTGAGTATCCCAAGTCACCTGCCCTGGGAGTGGTGTACTACTAAATGGTCAGTAAGCTTTGCTGACCAGGAAGAGAGAAGCTCAAGGAGCAGGTGGAGAGCTCGCTGGACTGCAGTGTCAGATTCTCTAGCCGAGAAGAGGGCTTTATCCCACACATTCTGGCAGTGAACATAGAAACAGAAAGTAAAAGAAACTGGTCACAGTTGTCTTAGTGTTTTGACTCCGCAAAGCTTGCAGTGGTCTGAGCCCTGAAGCATCCCTGAAGAGGGAGGACAAAGTGGCCCTGAAAAGGAAGGACAAAGAAATCTCCACTTTCTGGGCCCCTAGAAAGAGTTTTGCGGAACAACCAGTCTCTTCTCAGAGAAGGAATGATGGGTAAGAAAAAGTGAAGCCCAGCAATTGTGCAATATGGAAGAGTGTTTGTGAATAAGGCCTGTGGTGTTTTAAAAATAATGAGCTTTTACTATATTATCCTCATAATATGTGAATTTAATACCTCATCAAAATTTTTGTTTTGAAATATTGGTTTGCCTTGGAAGGGAAATTTCCTTTTCCTGGTCCTCTTTCTTGAGAGTTTCTTGTCTGTGTTCAGGCACGCTCAGCGTCTTCCTTATTTTAATACACATTCCCAGACAAAACCTAATCCAGTTGTTCATCCAGTCAATCAGTTTAGTCTGTCTACCTTAAGGTGAGATGTAGATGCCTTCAGATTTTAGTCCACTGAAAGTTATCTTCCTGCATTAGTGACTTGTTAGTACTCGTTCACCTGGAGTAGCTTGTGCAGTCACGACCTTGAGGTCACGCACGCTGCAGCTGCTGGCCTTTTCCCCAACCCTGTACACAATTCCTGTCTACGGAAGCTGTAACACCCTGGCTGCCAGGGATGCCAGGAAAGTGTTGGCGTTGGGAGATTGCTTGTGGTCACTGAGAAATCACCTGGAACTCAGCTTGATCTGGTTCAACTCTTTTGACTACCATTTTCAAAAAATATGTATCTCCAGGACCAAGGAAAGTTAAGCACAAGATTGGTTTCCTTCTTTGTCCACCTCTGTTAAAAAGCAATGTCCTCTTCTTCAATAATTTCTCTCATCTAGTTCTGTGTACATCCAGTCAAAAGCACAGCTATGCAAAAATGCAGTTATGTTTCTCCTCTCGCTTTGGTTTTCTAACAAGAAGGATGTCAACCATAGCTTATGGGCAGTCTGCGTCTGGTGGAGATTTATCATCTCACCTTTCCTTGGAATGTGGATCGTATATTACCCCTGGCTTTCCAACATGTGAAAAATGCATATCCCTTCTCTATCAGTCTGGCTCTTCCGATAACAAGTTAGGACAAGCATTTTCTAAATAATAAAAGAGGAGGTAGCTTCCACGGACATTTATAACTGACTGTATTTCAAGAATTTGGTTGGGCAATCTTTGTCTCATTGTCAAGATGCAGTGTGTGTCATAAGAAGGCCTCTCTGGAGGTGATGAAAATAATTGGCAGTGTCTGATCTTGGCTCATTCACTCATCCCTGCAGGTCCTGTTTTCCCCTCTGAAAGGGAGATAGTGCCACATGACAGCCACTGTCCCTCCTCACCTACAGATCCGTGTCTAGCTCCTGCTGATGTAGAAGCAAATAAGTGGACTTGCCAGAAGATAAAGAGATATCAAATGACATATATTTCACAAGATAACTAGTCTTTTTCTCCTCTGATTGTCTTTTATGTCTAGGTTGTAAAATTATTATAATGACTACTTTTCATCACCCGCTTAACCCCCTAGATATCTGTCACTACGTAAATGTGCATGGTCTGTTTCCCTGTGGCCATGACTCATTTTACCCATGGGAATCAGGTCTTTGCAAAGCCTAATAAGAAGGGGTGTCTGTTAGCAGACTTTATTTTTCTCTACAGCCAAAAGTTTTGCCTATGCCTGAGACATGCTCATAATCAATCTATGGTCTTCTCTTAGGGCTGAGCTACTGACTAGGATTGATGTGTCCCAAATCCCAGTAACATGTGTCAGGACAACGGAGGAAAGAAGAAAAAGAATATTTGTTAGAGGTCTTGGTTCAAAAATACCACACAACGGGGGACTTTAATAACAAACATCTATTTCTCATATTTCTGGGGACCAAAAATCTAAGATGAGAGTGGTGGGGTAGTCTGGTTCTTGGTGAAAAGCCCTTCTGGTTATTCAGAAGTACAGAGGGAGAGAAAAAATGGAGGAAGGAAAGAAAAAAATGAAGGAGAGTGAGATGGAGAGAGGGGGAGAGATGAAGGGAGGGTGAGACGGGGAGAGAGAGAAGGTAAGAGGGAGAAAGAGGGAGAGCGTAAGAGGGAGGGAGGGAGAGAGAGATAGAGGCAGAGAGAGAAAGAAAATCTCTTTTACTGAAAAAAAACAAAACAAAAGGAAAAACTCTGAAGACATTAATTCCACCATGAAAATAAGTCAATCCTAAAAATCTCAGACAAACTCAGCTCCAAGTACAAACATATTAATGTTCTGACTTCACTATATGAAGTTTGAAGGAATAAGCATCCATTAAATAGCAGTAAGAACAGGCAAAACATATTAGATCCTGTTTTTCCTCATAATGCTTTGTGTTAAACCAATGAAATTTGTATAGATGAAGGTATGAGATAACATATTTTCTTTTTTACATGCATTGCCTGCACCCCTAGCAAGTCTTACACTTGATGTATAGCTGAGAATATAAAGCCCCAAAGATCTCATGGGTGGTGGTGACTGACCCAGGCTCTCCTAACGTCCCGGCTACAAACACTGCTTCATTTATTTTGCCATCAGGAAGCCTTCTGGGAGCTCTGAAATGTGTCGTTAGTGGGTAAAGAAAAATTGGTTTAGGATCTGGAGAAAAACACCAATGGCCAGCACCACTGAGGGAGATCTGTTTAAGGGATATATTCTGTATTTGCAAGCTTTGAGGTGAGACCCTCAATGAACCTGGAAATAAATAAGGAAATTAGATACCCCGCAACAAGAGGGGTCTAAAACCTTCTCCCAAGAAAAATCACAGAAGTGATTTTGTAACAGTGACGGACCCCACTGATGGGTGGTGGTGATGCTGCTCTGGTTGTGATCTACACAGGGTAAGTGTCATCTCTTGGACAAATGATGCCCCATGAGAGTCTTACCCCCTCTTAGCTATGGGCGCTGAGATTTACAGAGGTGCAAGTCATTTGGGAAGATGGGAATTTGGGTGCATCTGAATCTAAAAGAAATGACTAGACATGATGCCTATCCTGAAGGTGTGGTAGGACTCAAGGAGCTCTGTTCTTTCTTTCTGCTGGGTTGGCACTTCAATATGATAATTTCCCTCATGAGAACCACCATTGTGAATACACAGTGTTCTCAACAGGGAATTGCATTCACAAGGAAGGTCAACACAAATTAAAAGACATGAAGGAAATGGGAAAGCCCCTCTCCCAAAGGAGGTCGTTTAAACACTAGAAATTCTCCCTAGTTCATTAGAGAGAACAGAATTGAGGATACATCAAAACTCGAATTATGAAGAGATCTTCCCCAGAAATGACTTCCCTTGCAGCACTTGCCCAGAAATGCTCATCATTTAGTGATACCTTTTCCTCATGAGAAAAGGAAAGTTTTGTTTGTTTGTTCCCAAAATAGTGAAGAATAATGAAATCTATCAAGCTAGACTAATGAGAAGAGATTACCAAGAATGGATTGTTTTCAGGCAATGACATCATGAGAAAGTCAAGTCTAGCTGGTCATCATTACAGAAATACATGCAGATACTCCCTCGGATTTCACAGTGCCAACACTGAAGCGGTTGAGTTGCTTGCATCGGAATCACAAGAAGCTTGGCTTATTTCTTATGATAGCTTCCCCTTATCACCAAGAGCTGATTATGATAGCCGATCTTTTCCAGGGAACTGAGTGAGTTGAAAATATGCAATGGCCTGATATCAGTTTATTGGTAGACAGAGTCACAGATAGGAAATGAATCAGAGTTGGCAAGCGACCTGACCACTTATGTCACAGCTGTGGCAGATGAAGGACAGCAAGGCAGTGCAGTCCCCGGAGTCCTGTAGAAGGAGTAAAAGCTCGTGCATCATTAAAATTCGAATGTCGAAGCTACAACTCCCAATTTGATGACATATAGTGTTGGGCCATAAGCACATTTAGATGAGGTCATGAGAACAGAGCCCTTATGGTAGGGTTATTATCTTTATGGACGAGAAACAGAGAACAAAGATCTCTTTCCACCAGTAAGGCCATAGCAAGGAAGCAGCCATGTGCCAAACAGCAGGCAAGCTTCATTAGAACCTGACCATACTGGCTCCTGGATCCTGATCTTTTTAACCTCTGGAACTGTGAAAAAATAATTGTATGTTATTTTAGCAACATTTAGTTCAGGGTATTTTTTTTATAGCAGCCTAAGGTGAATAATAACTATTTGGCAGCTCATTCCTTTCTGACCACTAACACTCATAATTTTCTCAAAACAACAGAAGCAAGAGATACTGCTTATACTGATTTAGAAACAACCTCTTCTCCACTTTCTATTCAAACATAACACATATGGGTAATTTTGAAGGTGATGGAAAACAAATTCATTTATTTTTCAAGTACATGTTGAGTACCAATAGACAGATATTTGAAGCAGCTGGTATAGATTGAAGGAACAGGACACAGCCATGAACAAGCAGACGACACTGAATGCGCAAAGGCGGAAGACAGAGATATGAAGCTGTGATGCAGGCACTTGTGGCTGAAGACTTGACAGCAAATGTTAGCGTAGACTATATGCCACAGAGTGTGCTAGGCGCTGATCCCTAGTGTAGTGGAGAAGGCCCTGGGGAGGGCAGAGACAGAGACAAAGAGACAGAGGCAGACAGAGGCAGACAGAGAGACAGACAGAGAGACAAAGCCAGAGCCAGAGAGACAGAGGTGACTTACAAGCTGTAGCAAGATGGGACATTCTTTGTTGTTTTTTTTTTTTCCAGAACTGGGGATTGAACTCAGGCCCTTGCACTTGCCAGACAAGTGCTTATTCTACTGAAGTATCTCCCTGGCCTTTTCTTTTTGTTTGTTTTGTTTTTTTAAAAAAAAATCTAACTCTGACTTTTTGGTGGAACCAGGGATTGAACTCAGGCCCTTGCACTTGCCAGGCAAGCGCTTATTCTACTGAGCTATCTCCCCAGCCTCGGACATTCTTTGGTTACTGTTTTAGTTTCTCTCATTGCTGAAACAGTATAATCAACACCCAAAGTTAAAGGAAGGAAGGCTTATTTAGCTCACAGTTTGTAGAGATTTCAGTCTGTAATCTGCTGGCTCCAATGCTGTGTCTTATGGCAGAAGGGCAACAGTTCATGGTGGCAGGAGAAAGCAAAAACAGGACCAAAGGGGAAATAAGCCTCTTTCTGCCCCTTTTATTTTATCCAGACTGCTGGTATTAGGGTAATGCCAATCCAATCAGTGGAGTGATCTGGCAATCACCCATCCTTAATCCCAGCAGCCTCAATCCAAGCATTGCACTCTGAGGCAGTTACAGACTCTACATTTTGCTGCCTCTGAAAAGCCCCTTTTAAGAGTGTGTGAGGCTTTGGGGGATATCCAGACACAAACTAGAAGCTACAGAAGAAATGACAGGAACAGAGATCTGGAAATGGAGACATGGAGTCCATAGTGAATGGTTTGAATTGGTGCATGTATTAGTTGCAGCCCATGAGCACAACTGGGTCTTTCTTACCTAAGAGAATCCACTCAAGAGGAGCTAGCCTGAGCTGGAAAAACCAAAAGTGTGGGGCAATAGAACGAATAGGGAATCCAATCCTCTGATTCTCCTGCCAACCTTCTTTTCTGTAGGTCAGTGGATGACCTCAGGCCAGGCTAGTAAGGAGATGTTACTGTGCGCCAGGTGGTTCAGGCTGACCGTGGGCTTACGCGGTCTGTCCCATTATTCCCGCTACCATCATAACACATCCATATGCTTTAGTGCACTTGGAAGTGTGTGGTCTGAGGGGCACTTAGAAAGGTCTCTGTAAAAAATCCTCTTGCCCTCTGGCCTTCCTTTGCACTTCTAGTTAGGACCAGCAGCAGCTAAACAACCCAAGCTCACCTTTCTGTGAGAAGAGCAGAACTCTAGGGGAAGGCAAGGAACGAGTGGGAATATCGTGGCTGGTGTGGTGGATGTGAAGGAGCATCACTCAGATTTCCTTTAAGACACCCGGTGCCTGGCTGTGGGCTGTTTTGATCACCTTCAGGTGTCAGCCCCTTGAGGGTCAGCCTCAGCTATAGGCATCCAGCTCCCGTAGTCTAGTCCTTCCCTGGACAGCTTGCATGTGCTGACTGATTCAGGCACGGTAGACACACCCAGCAATGTTGCCCTGACTTGGGACAAGTTGAATGAGTGTTGAGTCCTGGGCTCTGTACTGGGTTGGCAGACTTTTTTGTTGTTTTACAGATGGACTTCTCAGTGAAGTCCCTCCGCCTCCCTCTTCCTTTCACAAGGGCCAGTTCTGTGCAAGTGTGTGTGTGTTTGCTTCAGGAAATTTAATCTCATGCACTTGGGAATAGCAATGAGTCAGAAAAGGCTTCAAGAAAAATGAGTTTGGAACAGGAAAAACTAGAAGGATCTCATGTGATAAAGTGATCATTTGGTATCTGGATGAAGATATGTCCCTGGGGAATGGCCAGCGGTCTCTGATGCATAGATAAGTGGGAGCTAATTCAGGTTTTCATTGAGTAAGCACTTGAAGAGCAGATACTAGGTGGGGAACACAACGGTAACTCCAATTTACAAAGAATTATAGACCAAACCCTTACACTCAGAGAAATAAAAGTGAAATGTTCCATGTAAAGATGTTTTAGATATTCCAAGAAGGTAGTTCTCAAAACAAAAGAAGAAGAAGGAGAAGGAGGAAGAAGAAGAGGAAGAGGAGGAGTAGGGCAAGGAAGAGTCCAAGGTGGAGGAGAAGCAGGAGAAAGGAAAAATTCCATAATGCTAATACTGTAAAATTACCTAGAAGAGATAATCATTTGATAACATCTTCTACTTTCTATTCATTTCTTAATCCAAGACCAAAACAATTGCTTAAATGAATGAATCCCAGTAGCAATCAATATCTGTCAGCCACCACAAACACAACAAAAATATGAGGCTCACTGTATCCACTTAACATTACCAGGGAGGAGAGAAGCAAAATCCCAGGGCCTTGACTCTGTTTTGCCTCCCTCATCTCTACTACAAGTTGGAACCTGGCCTCTGTTGTACAAAAGGAATGTAATTCTCAAATAAAATATAAATAAGTATTAAATTTTAACAATAACCAAATCCTGTTCCAGATGCTATAAAGGGCAGAAATGGAGAGGATATGAAGAAATACACCCATAACTTTCTGATAGACAGGGAGGGATTAGGGCAAGTTCTCTGTTTGCACTTGCATCATGGGGTGAGAAGATAACCATCACTCTGCAGCCGGGAGTTTCCGGCCTCCTCTGTTGAAGCATTTGCCACTGACCTGATATTCTTGGAACACCATGGAGTTTCCCTAACCCTGAACACAGACTATTATTTTTAGATTTTCGTAGTCTAAAAACCATATTTTCACTTCCCTGGAGATAGTTCTTGTGAATGTATTGAGAACTGTCTACTTTGCCTTTCAGAAGATCCCTTCAAGGTTTTTCTCTTACTCAACAACTTCAAGGGTTGGTGGCATGAATTTCTTTAAAAAATAGTTCTTGTCATTTCTTTCTCCTGATTATTCACAAGTATCACCTGCCTCATACATAGGAAGCTACCAAAATCGTCCCCAGGAGCCAGCTCCACTGTTAGAAATTTGGTTGTGTTTCTTGTTCAATTTAATAGTGCCCAAACATTTTAGAATGATGTTAAAATATGTCTGTCAATCCTTATCAGAAGGAAGAATCAAGGAGTGGAGTTTAGGCTCCATCCTGAAAACTTGGTAGGTCTTAGATCAATTGCATGCTGAGGAGAGATGGTAGGTAGGGGTATTCTAAGTTCAAGCTGGAGAAGCCCATGAGGTGCTATCAGTCTCTCACACATATTATTCTGGAAGAGTTTACCCCTCTGGAAGAAGCTCACTTAGCATGTGCCTCCATGTGGAAGGACTGTGCAGAGATGTCAGGTGGAGAGACGGATGCTTGAAGAGCCTGGCTGCTTCCACCCCCAGGCATTAGAATGCTCTCAGTCTACGTAGCAGATGTAAGCAAAGAAAGCTTTGTGATAATCCCAGCGCCAGACTCCATCTGACAACTGCATGAAGGTCCCAACACAGAACTATCTGAGGCCAGTCGCTCCCCGGATTGGCGCATAAGGTAAGTTTTACTACTATTCTCAGCTATGGGCTGGAGACGTTTTACACAAAGTGAATTAGATGCTATTGTAAGAAAACTTAAATATGGGATATGAACTCTGGGAGGTATGGGACAAAGTAGGAAAGGGGTCACAGAGATTCTTAGAAGGAGTCTGTTGACCTGGGAGGGCACTATTGGGGTTGAGGTAAATGAAAGCGAATGGACTGTTGCTCAGTACTGGTGGAAGTGATCTTTGTTATGTAGTGACAGAAAGTCTAGCAGAACTGTCACTCTCTCTGACAGGGAAAATATCAAGTATACCCAATGAAATGGTGGATTTGGTTGAGAAAAATCCCTGTCAGTATGCAGAACATGTCTAGGGGGTTCTTGACATCCATGCAATAAGTGTGCAGAGAGAGGAGTTTTAAAACAGAAACTGTTTCATGAGCATTTAAATAACATATATAAAATAACCAGCGCTTATGACACCTATATAAAAAATTATTTCACTTTCTCAGATTCTTTCTACAGGATTTTCAAATTAGGAAAAGTTTCAGGTCAAAGGTCAAATCCAAAAGCTCCCTTTCCCCCAAAAAAAACCTTTCAAAACAAAATTCCTCTAAAGATCTAAAGGCATGCCAACAGATTGTCTCTGTTAAAGAACAGCGCTTCTAGTCATCTTACGGTTTTGGTTCTGCAGCAGTCATGAGCAGCTGAGTGGAGAGGGACTTGATTGAAGACATTTATAGGAAAGGATTTGTTTAATGGAGCATAGGCTAATAAGAAGCATAGGTACTCTATCTATCTATCTATCTATCTATCTATCTATCTATCTATCTATCTATCTATTTATCTATCTATATCCAACTTGGACTGAAAAGTACAGAAATGCAGTTAAACAAAGGGAGGGCCTATAACCCCAAATCTAGCAGGGAAACCCAAAGATCCCGTCATACACAGTGCAACTTAGACCTAAGCAAAAGCTGCTGGTGTTTGCTGGCTGGGCATCTCTGAGATGCCAGGAACCAAGGACTGCTGTGTGCCCTGAGGACCTTCCTCTTTGGCGGCAGCAGTGTGCATGGTGAGGTCTTCTGTGCCCTTGACTGCTGGGTGCACGGCTTGCCATCACGCATCTCCTCACTTGTATGTCTTCAGTTTGAGGAGATCAGAACAAAAGGACTGAGGGCTTCATGAGCAGGCGCATCTAAGTTGAGGGAAAGGGGTAGTGAGTGTTTTTGCAAGTAGGAGAAATGTGAAGGGTTTACTCAACTCCTCTCCGTTTGTCAATGCCTTGTTTACTTTTTTCCTTCTTTTTCTTTTCTTTTTTGTATTTAGTACAAGGGTCTTTTCCTTTTCTTTCTTTTTTCTTCCCCCTCCCTTATTCCCTTCCTCATTTGAACATTTTCTTCCTGTTTCATAATGCCTATTATATACATTTTGGTCCTTATTTACACTTTCAGTTTCTCACATCAGGGAAACAATGAGGCATTTATACATGTGTGTTTGGATTTATTTCACTTAAGAGATTGGTCTCAAGGTACATCTAGAAATGTCTCGAACTTATCTCTCTTTATGGAAAAGTAATACTACTCCATTGTATTTAAAAAATCTACTGGGCATGGTGGCATGGCTGTAATCCTAGTGATTGGGAGGCTGAAAACAGGAAGATCAGTATGAATCTGAGCTGTGTAACAAGACCCTGTAGACCCTGTACCAAATACATTTTAAAAAGTTACAAAGGAATCTTCTTTATCCATTCATCAGTTGATGGGCATTTGGGCCATTTCCAAAATCTGGCTACTACAGTCTGTAGTAGCACAGTCTGTGCTGCTATAAACATGGGTGTGTATATATTGCTGTGATATGATGCTTTTTAATTCTTTCAGGAAGATGCCAAGAGGGGCAAGGGGTGAATCAAGTAGAACTTCCAGTCCTATTTTGCTCTAAATTCTCCACACTGATTCCCACAGTGGTTGCACAAGTCCGCATGATCTACCCTTCCAGCTGCAGTGGAGCAGGGTTCCTTTTCCCCCACAGCCCCTCCAGCATTTGTTATTATTTGATTTCTTGATAATAGCCATTATTTCTGGGGCAAAATGGAATCTTATCGTTGTCTTAATTTGCATCTTTTGAATGACCAGTGATGTTGAACATTTTTCACACATTTATTTGCTGTTTGTATTTATCCACCTGAGAAGTACGTATTCATCTCAGATGCGCACTTTTGGACTGGATCTTTAAATCTGAGCGGTCTGATTTTATTGAGTTCTTCATATAGTCTAGATAGTAATTGTATGTCTAAGAAACAACGGTGGAACTCTTGCCCACTGTGTGGGTTGTCTTTTCACTCTGTGATTCTTTTGCTGTGCAAAATGTTTTAAATAAGATGAAATTCCAGTTGTGGATCCGTTGTAGTATTTCCCTTGCAGTCGGGGTTCTGTTCATGAACTTGCCTACTCTTAGATCTTCAGGAATTCTACCTACTCTGTCTTCCAGAAGATTAGTGTTTCTGCTTTCATATCTAGATCTTGGATCCATTTTGGTTATAGTTTGATGAACAGTGATATATGTGGGTCTAGATCCAGTCTTCAGAATGTGGGAAGCTAGCTTTCTGGTAACAATGAAAGACACTATGTTTCTTCCAGTGAACGTGTTTGGGACCTGTGTCAAAGATAAGGTGGCTGCTTCTGTTTGGGGTTGTTTTGTGTCTTCTCATCTGCTCCACTCAACCTCAGGT
>NW_004524580.1:20957601-20974560 GCF_000260255.1 Octodon degus | reverse complement strand
TTCTGTTTCTAAATGAATTTTAGGACTGTTTTCTCAGATTCTACACTGAGATATGCTATTGGAATTTTGATCAGAATTGCATTAAATCTGTATAACAATTTTGAGAGTATAACCATTTTCACTATATGGTTTTTCCCACCCAACAGCAAGGGATATCTTTCCATTTTCTGATAACCTCTTCAATCTCAATTTTTAGGACTTCAGAATTTTAAAAATGTTCACAAGTTTTCCAACGCTTGTCCAATAAGACGTGGTGTTCAGTTTCTACCCCTTGCATGTAGGCTAGCTTTACAAAATATTGGGAAGTGATGGTACATCGACTCAGAGGCCAGACTTTCCAAGGAACCTCAGCTTTGTCATGACTGTCCCTTTGGATGTTCGTCCTCACAACACTGCCATGCTGGCAGGAGGAAGCCCAGCTCACTCAGAAGGTCCTGAGTGGCAAAAACCCAAGGCCTCCACTCCTCTGTCCCTGTTGAGCTCATCAGCCAGCACCAGCTTGTCAGGCAGGGGAGTAGAGCCCTGGGGACTGAGCCCTAAGCTGCCCCTGACCCTTCCCTCATGCAGCTCCATGGAACCGAGATGAATCACCCAGGCAAGCTCTACTTGGCCTTCAGAGTTGGAGCAGAGTGAATGATTGCTTTGCTTTAAACCTTTATAGCTTACATGATTTGATACTTGCTAATAGTGAAAAGAATAATTTCTACATTAATTTCTTACTCTGTTCTCTAATTAGATCAGTGTCAGGTAACATTCCACCTACCATGTTAATATGTAGATTGACATTTGATCACAATGAATAAAAACAGACAACAAGCATGTATACTGTTGAATTTTGGGTGGATGCACATAGTGGAAGTCTTATTCGGTTTGCTTGACATATAATGGCTCATTTCATTCTTCTAAGTCCTGATTAAACTATTTTTATTATTTTTATTTGATAGAAAAGAAAAAAGTGGAGGAATTAGTTAACACAACCAAGGGGCACAAGACAGCTGGGAGACATCGCCACTCCATCTGCACCACCGTTACCTTCAAGCTCCTCTGCTTCTTACAACTTACAACATCTTGGAACCATCATGTATCTTCTGCTTTCACTTTTGTGCTTCCCATTAGCACTGGACAGCCCCTTCACTTCCCAATTCTAGATCTGACCTTCAGTGGAGGGAACTTCTTAGCACTAGTAGGTACACCATAGTCGAAATTCTGTCCCTAAATGTCAGATGTAGTTAGACAAGCATATAACTTCTATCTGGCATGCCACCTACTTTTGTAAATAAAGGTGTGTGTGTGTGTGTGTGTGTGTGTGTGTGTGTGTGTATGTTGTTGATGTTGTTGTTGTTGTTTCTTAAATACAGCCCCCTTTCTCCCCTCCTGCTTACTGGACTACATGGCCACAGTGAATAGTTGAGACAGAGATCATATGGTCCGCAAGTCTAAAATATGACTATCTTCTCTTTTTAGAAAGAATTTGTTACCTGGACTTAGATCCCTTTGTTATAGGTGAATTTTGGCATTATCAAAAGGGTGTGTGCATCTATACAGAGTTGTAGACTGGTAGACCTGGATGGACTAACAGCCCAGTCTGTTGCCTACCATGGACCCAAGAGAATTTCTACACATGGCTGAATCTTAGTATTCCCTTTCAAGAACTGGAAACAATAGTAAGATATCTGTCTTACTGGATAGGGGCTAAGACACTCATAAAATATTAATACATGAAGAGTTTTACCGATCTTTTAGATTAGATCATCATTTAGGAGCTATATCAATAAGACAAATGAAATGAAGAATAACTAATGCATTGTTTGAATCAACGTGTCATTGTTAGGGGGTGAATGAAGAGAAAACAGCTGAAATGGCTTCTGTTAGGTGTGAGACACAACTAAAAGTTGGCCAGTGGAGGGCAAAAGCTCAAGCTGAGAAGTTACTTCTACAGTCCAGATTTTCAAAGAAAAAAAAAAAACAAACTCTGTAGGCAGAGATAGCTTCACAGGAAATGGTTTTCCAAAACCAAATTCTGATTGATTAATCATCAAGATTTAAAGAGAGAACTTCTGGTTGCTTACCGAGCCACAGCACTAATTCTATTTTCCCCAGATAACTACACATTTTTCTTTGAGAATATGAGTAAATTTAGAATCCCAAAGGTAGGGTGGTTTGACCTGATTAAAAGTATTTTTTTTCCATGTCTGCAGATATTCCAAGCAACTGTTGGCAAGTTAGTTATTACATCATTCCAACAAAAATGACTTAATATTTTGGGGTTTGAGGTTGTTTTTAAGCTGATATAAGTAGCTAGGCTGAGGGACTGTCTTCAGGCCTTTGGAGAGCTGAGCAGCCAGGGGCTGGTTTCTTGGGGTGACTTAGGAGAACTGAGTTTCAGCAGAGAGATTTGAGGGTACTGTCTCTTGTGGCATTGCTGCTGGGAGACTTGCATCCTGGGTGGAGTCAGAACTCCCTCAGGCCCGGGCAATAGGCCAGCTTTGCATATCTGGGTGAGTATGGGGGTGAAGAGCAGAACCTTGAAGAGGCTATCTCGGAGAAAGCAGTCAGGGGCTTCTTGTGCATGTAGGATGTGAGATGCACAGGAGACATGGTGGCAGGATGAGGCAGGGTGTGGGAGTGCGGGGCATGAGCAGCAGCCTCAAGCTGCTATGCAGAGTCTGGGCTTCTTTACCCGAGGTTCTTTTCTTTCCCTGTTTTCACTTGCCACACACATAAAGGGCAATGAAATGCCACCGTGACCCAACTGAAAGGCCCGAAGATATGAAATTGTAAAAGAAGATAATGATTAGACACCTATGGAGATAACTAGAGACCCTTCCCATTGTGCTTCGTGTTCCTGTTTAACCTTTTAACTAGAAAAAGTGTTCATTTAATGGACATGTTCTGCTTTACAGAAAGAGAGCTGGGGAGAGGAAGAGAGAGAATACTGGAAATAATTCTATCTCAAATTTTTTGGTATCGTACCATCCCAATTTAGTAGATCCTTAAAAAATTATGGAATATAAAAGTGGAAAGTTCATTGGAGGTCACCTGTCAAAACATGTACTCACACAGAATGTTTTTATGCAACCACAAAAATATACTCATTTGTTCATTCAAAAATATTTTTAAGCATGACCTGTACCTAGTATTGCTATCAGCACAGGGCTGAGCTACAGAAATGAATGCTTTCGTCCTCAGAGCCCTGTGAATATTGCAGGGCTCACACATCTTCAAAGGCCATGAGCTGAAAATTTAGGTGGAGTTGAATCATTTCCTGAGATGTTTAACCCATGAGTCTGGAGTCTGTGCTCTTCACTGCTAGAATATGAAGCCAGCTCCTCAGTCTTTTGGATTATTTAATTGATATAGGAGGAGCCAGAACCTCATTAAGAGGAATGAGTCCCACTGGTCTCACCAATCTCTCTACCAAAGAAAAGAGCAGTGGCTTTTATATCTTAGCTGGTCCTAAAAATGGCAGCTATTGCCATCATTTCATAAATTTCTGCCTCTCTGATCCTCTGAATTTCTTAATTTAGCTTCCTTTCTTCCTTTAAGTCAAGGATGCATCTCTAGGGTAGCGGGTTACTCAGACCGTGTTGCACAGGAGTTTTCAGAATTTCCCACGAAAGTGAAGCACCGGGAGAGGACCTTGTGAGACCGAGTGCAGAGGTACCATCATCACTGACCGTGGGAAGTGGGCACAGGATGGAGATGAAGAGGCCGGGAGCATCACACATCTCCCTCACCTAGAACGTCTTAAAGGCTGCCTTCCACAGCCCTGCAGCCAGATGTCTGGACTCTCCTTGAAGTACATAGAGATAAACCAGCTCTGCATAGGGAGGGATCTTATCTTGGGTCTAAACCATGAGCGTAGGAGCTAGAGAAAATTTGAGTAAGGTAACAGAACTTTTTTTAGATCTTCTACATCACCTCTAGTTCAATCGTAATTTAGTTGCATCGTTTGCCTTCTCATTCTGATAGGTCAATCCCCAAACACCTCCCTAACATCATGCCGGATGCTGGATTTGTGACTTCTCTTCCTGTCACTATGAAATTGATACTGTCCACTTTTGCTTTGTCTGGTGTTATGAGCTTCAGCCCAAGTGAGTTCCTTTTCTCTCAGTGTTTCCTCTGTAATGTGGACTGATATAAAATATATTTTCACTTTTCCTCTTTTACTTCTTTCATGGAAAGTAAGATTCTGCCCCACACAGAATTATCTACCTCTTCTGCTCATGCAAAGCCTACCTTGGGCTGCCTCCTGTTGGGTGACCTTCCCTGGGTGTGCTTTTAATCACAACAGAAAGCTATTCCAGAGCCCTTACTGAACTCACAGGGCCCGCTGCAGGGATGAGTAGGGCCATTTCATCGGTGTTCTCTCTTTAGGAGAATAAAAAATTAAAAAAAAATGCAGAATTTCCAAATAAGATGACAGTAAATCAACAATGGTTGTTCGATTGCCTATTGTTATCTTCAAAGTAGCTGTTCAGATTACCAGATATAAGCATGCAAGATTGGTTGAAATTTTTTTTAAAGTACTATAGATATTGTGGTAGGGAAAGAAATTGCTCAAAAGGAAAAAACAACTGGGGTGAGGGAAAGGAGAAAAGAAAGGAAAGAAGGAAGGAAGGAAGGATGGAAGGAAGGAAGGAAGGAGAGAATATACACATTTCTATAATTTTTACTAATTTTATTGAAAGAAACAGTTAATCCCAGCAGTGTTTTTAAAGGATGCTTGTGAAAGAGGGCGTCCTTTAAAAAGCTTTCATGCTACTGATATTTTTTAATAAAGCTGTTAGTGTGTTAAACACATCTGCAAGAAAGAATTTTTTGAGATTAATAAATTTTCAGCTCCTTGGTGCTCATCCATGAAACATTACTTACACTACTTTTTCCACAATAAAGAAAAATGAGAGAAATAATTTTGGATGTTTATCAAGGACACTCAAAGAATGAAGCTTGGAATCAGAGTCCCTGGGGCCAAACATCAGTACTGGCAGTTCAGGTGGGTTCCTACTTCGTTCTAATGAGGTGAATCATTTGTTTTTTCCTGGGCAGATATTGCTAAATTCTTTCTGGCTTTTAGTCAGGGAAGAAGTGTTTTGTAGGTCATTAACTTCAATAAGACAAAACCCTGAAAAGAGGCATTTCTCCTTTGAATTTTTCCCGAATGCTTTGAATGGATTTCCATTGCATTATTGGTTGAGTATATTCTTGGCATGATAATCCACTTTTAGTAGCTTCATTTACATTAGCTATCACTCTGGAGAGCGGTAGTAACAGGCTGCTGAATTACCCAGGAGAAATTACTCTTGAAAGTAATCATTGTGAATGAATTTTCATCACTTGGTCTCATCATTTCATGCTGTTTTGTCTCTTTCTTTTTTGTCCCTGATAAAAGTTAAGCATAAAGAGGGTTTTGTTATGGCCTCATTTTCTTTAGGAAACTTAGTCTTATTAATCATAGCAGCTGGTTTATAGAAGAAACCAAAGTCTGTCTGTCTGTCTGTCTCTCTCTCTCTCTCCCCCCTCCCTCTCACTCTCCTTCTTCCCTCCCCCTCCCCGTCCCCCTCTTCCCCTTTCTCCCTCCATTCCCCCACACCCACACTCATACAGAGCTTTTGAAATGCATTTCATTTTCTTGTGGGGCACATTGTTTTAATTTGCCTTAGTCTACAATATCTTACATAAATTTGATTTTCATGCAATCTAACTCATGCAAGGAATATGTTGAAGTATGAGGCTTTGACGTATTTACACAGGAAAGCTGCACTGAATCTGTTTCAAGTTATCAAAACATAAAAATGTTGAAATTTTAGACTCTTGGTTTAAGCCCTAGAGTCAATGAAGAAGTAATATTGATAAGTATTTTTTTGAAGTTTCGGTTCTACTCAGGCCCTGTTTTAAAAGATACTTTTTGTAAGATTTTGGTTGCTATTATTGTTGGTTACTTTTGCATTGTTTCATTTAATATAAGTTTGGCATCATGATTTTTCTTACCGCCCCCTCCCCCCCGCTTTTCAGATGAGAAAACAGGATGTCAGAATATAGCTAAAATTTGGTATGCACAGTTTTCACAAGTCAAGTACCCATGAAGTGGTTAATCCATAATTGAAACCCCAAATGTCTAATTGTCTAACCTTTCCATTTTATTATCTGTTGTCTGCTAATTAACTCTAAAGTGAATGGGGAGAAAAGAATTAGAATGTCTTCTTAGTTACGATCTCCTATGAGATTTTAAAGTAACAGATAAAGATATAAGTATTCAATCCTTGAAAAACTTTCTCCGCAAATGTAATTTTCTATGTATTCAAAATGGGATAGGAATTTCACTAAAGTTAGAAGGCTTGAAGTTCTTTGCTTGATTTTATTGATCATTCTTTTAAAGAACCAACCAACAATGAGACAATCACTAATGAAAATAGCAACAGCTGTTTTCTTCAACAAAACAATTGCATTCAAGGTCACCTGCTGCAACAAGGAGTCAGATTCATAGACTGAGAAACTGATAGACGTTCCTAGTACTGTGTATGTTTAAAAAACTGAAATTGAAGTAATTTTTCACTATTTCAAATACACGTTCTTCAGTTGTTAACAATTTGGTCACCAACATTGTTTGGAGATGTTTATTCTACAGTTCATTCTTTCAACAAGTAGCTGTTAAAATCTGCTCCCTGCCAGGCACGGTTGGGGCCCCCAAAAGACAGTGGTGGATGCCACAGACAAGTAAGTGCCCCTTGGTGCTTCTACTCTATTAGCAACAGAGGACTGAACACATTGAAAAATAAATATATACCAGGACATGCTGAATAGGAAACAGACAACTGAGCACATGAGAAAATAAGTGTGTGCAGTAAGACCAGGAGATGGTCCCTCCAGTGAAGAAAAGAATAATAAAGTGAGAGAAAGGAGGGTGAGCAGTATTGAGCAGAAGCTCTCAGAAACACGGGCATTTGAAGGCTTTTCCAAGGATGTCTCAGAGTCAACATAAAAGGGCAACGGGGCATTTGGGGCCGGGAGGCGTGATGAGGGCCTTTCTCTACATCATTGAGACCTCAGCCCTAAACCCAGAACATCAGCCTTCACTCATTGCTGACCACCCGTTTCTCCCTCCAAATATCATTCTTTTCAGTTAAAATCTATGTGTGATAAAAGTCCAGTTGTACAGTGAAGAGTTGAAGTTTTTAAATAGTTATTTTATTTTCACGTCTGGGAAAAGAGGCAAAATCCAAACAGATATTTACAAATTCTTCTTCATTTAGTAAAGATTGTGAAATTTCCAGTGTGCTCAGACACAGTATTTGATATTTTATTTTTCCAAGCATTTTCTAATAATATACTCTCTGACAGAATAGAATGCAAGATTTTTCTTTCTTCTTTTTTTCCGCCATGGTTTTTATTAATAGGATACTTGGACAAATGTCTTGCTGTTCAATATAAATAAACTTAGGGGCTGGGGAGATGGCTCAGTAGAATAAGCACTTGCCTGGCAAGGGCAAGGGACTGAGTTCAATCCCTGGTTCCGAAAAAACAAAACAAAACAAAAAAATAAATAACTAAACTTAGTTTGGAGTTCTGAATGAATGGTGAAAATATTACCCAGCATCTATTTACATACACCTAACTTACAACTAGTCTTATTTATTTATTTATTTATTTAATTTTTTGTATTTTAGGGAAGGGTCTACAGGGTGTTTAGGGTCTCACTACTAGATCAGACTCGTAGTGATCTGCCTGTTTACAGCCTCCCAAGAGCTGGGATTACAGGCACGCGCCTCCACGCCCAGTCTCAATTGCTATCTCATCACACCTGGGGGTGGGGCCAACACAGCAGGCCCGGGGATCAAACCCCTGGCTCCTGCAACTGCTTGCAGGTGCTTTAATCCACTGAGCTATTTGGCCGGTCCCCTAAAACTAGTCATTTATAAAGGCAGGCAGAGTCCCTGCTATGGTTGAAGTGTGTCCTCCACATGTCAGGTTTGGGAATTTAATCCCCAAGTCCATATGTTAGTGGTAGTTGGAGGTGAGGCCTTCACCTTTATGAGTGGATGAAGGGATTACCGTGTAGTCCTGAGACCTCCTTTCTCACTTGCATTCTCTCTTGCCATTGAGGCCCCAGTCATATTATTCTGCACCAAGGAAGCCTAGACCAGGTGCCACCAGAGAGCAACTTGCTTCCTGGTTTCCAAAACTGGGAGCTAAATAAATAATCTCTTCTTTATAAGTTACCCAGTCTCAGGTATTTTTCTTACAGTAACAGGAAACAGACAAACTCAGTCCCAAATTTGATCCTTCAGCCGAGCGCCCTTTCATCCATCCTCGCTGATTTGGTTGCGCTTCCTTGAGATCAGTGAATCTGAATTCAGTGCTCTCCCCACTGACCACACTGGGGGAACTTACAGAGTAGCTATGCATCGATTCATAGGTTCCACAGAACTTCAGTTTCTTGTGAAGAGAAGATTACTAGAGAAGCTCTGAGTTTCTCCCTAGGTCTAGTTTTCCAGGCGGTTCCTGTGAATCCCACAGTGGCAGTTGGTCTCAAGGAGTGGGCATAAGGCTGGGATGAGGGAATCCACAGATTTAGGGCAAGGTTCAGAATCAAAGAATATCAGCCCCAAGAGCCCAGAAGTCAGAGTTAAAGCAGAAATGAGAGACACCATGTACCTAAGTAGGTTTGGGTAAAACCTTTACTTTTATTCATTTAGCATCCATCCCCTTCTTATCACTAGTGCCTTGGCCTTTCCTTAAGAAGCCATGCTTTCTTTCTGTAACCTCCCAGAATGAGCAAGACCAAAGTGCTCCTCTGGCCATTCAAGGAAGACCGAAAAACAAGAACAAGTCACTGCAGAACATTTTATTGGTCTTTCTCAGGATGAACACCTGTTCTGGATCATCCCAGTGCACCAAAACAACAAAATTTGGCCAACCCAAGCACAAAGGGAAGCTCTCCCTTCTTGGGATACTAAGGTGGTGATACATGACTCTGAGGCAGCCAGCATCTGTTTTGTAGAAAAAGAATCCACTGGATGGGAAGCAAGATAAAGAGGCTGGAAAGAAGAGCATGGGTTCTTTAATGAAGCCTGAGCTGTGTCTTCTTTTATTTCTGCAGCTAGCTTTGCTCTAGGCTTTTTCAGTCCTATGAGCCCTCAATTCCTTCCTATTTGATCTGGGTTTGTATTGCTCACCCCTGAAGCATGTTTGATTAGACAGTAGGCATGGGAAAACCACAGAACTGGTAGGCACAAAATGACTCAAAGCAGAATGGAACAAAATATCCAGACAGATAAAGGCTTGGATTCACAGGAGATAGTAGGATCAGGGAACAAAACACTACCCTAAGCCCGATCCCACGGTCAGGCCCAGCTGCCCTCTGACCTCTCAACTAGTTTTTCTACGATGTCTCTGGTGTCACAGATACTCAGGGCCTACCTAAAGCTTGCAAGGAAATCTACGGAGGTGTGAGTAACCTAGTCCTGGCTGGAACAAGAAGAGAAACACTAGAATAATTAAGAAGTTCCTCTCTGGTATTCCCTCTTCCCAAACTATTATCAATAAAGAACTATGTATGACATGGGATCATCAACAAAGCATTTCATGCTTTCTGAGCTTAGTTTCTTTCTTGGTGAAATGGAAGAAAATTCCACTATTTAATTCTCATACCACTTCTAAGAGATAGTTTTTAATAGATATTTGTCCTATAGCATAATGCAGGCCACAAAGCAGTAGAGTGCATTTAGTATTATACAAATTTCATTATATGATAGAATAATACAAATAAGAGCGTGTTACTCAGATAGGACCTAGCATTATGGAAGTGACACTTCACTCACCCATTGCCTCAAGCTAGGGAACACAGAAATGTAAAACACTATGTCAGAGGCCATTTGCTAAACCTGATTCTATCATCTTGAAAAAAAAATTGTAAGCAATCAGTTTGTTTAGAGTTTGTTTACAAGCTCAGTTTATATTGCCAAGCTTAGAAAGCAGCCAAGGCCACTAAGGCTTGTGGCAGAATTAACTGAGTTAAGATCCATAAATAAATGAGAAGAGAAGCGTTTATCAAACTCCCAAACAAGTTTGGGAGATACTCTAATTCCCATTTTATGGATGAAAATGATGAGGCTCCTGAGGATGGAGTCTTTCCACTTACGGTCACGTAGCTAGTGAGTATCACAGCAAAGAGAAACACAAATACTGGGGCCAAAGAGTGTTTTTTCTCTTTGGGCATACTTGGGTATGTTCAGTGGAAAAAAACAGTCATGTGCGACCACAGAGCTTCTCACACTTTAACATGAGCATTAGTCTCCTAAGATCATGTCAAGACCTAGATTCCAATCCACGGGTCTAGGGTGGAGCTTGAGGTCCTGCAGTGCTCCAAGGTCACAGCCGTTGCTGCTGTTGTGGGCTAGGAGACCAAAGGTTGACAGAGTGAGATGCAAGGATTGCAATACAGTAATTATGCCCTCTGCCCAAGCTCTTACCTCCTCCCCTATTCTTTAATTTTAGTTGCTTATTTATTTTCTTTACTTTTTTCTTGAAGAAATTATAGCATGCTCAATAGACTGCTCATCTAACATTTTTAAGTTACATGATCTATTTTTAAATTTTACTTTTAATAGCCTGTATTTGCAGTATACAGTGATTCTGCTCATCATGGGAAGTTGGTACAAGTAGCTAACACATCTTAACTCTTTTTCTGTCCCTCTCCTTTCCCTCCTCTCCCATCTACCCTGTCTCTTGGGCCTCTTCCAATTCCCAAAAGCTCCACCACCCTGTGTCCTGTGATCTAGCTTTCATTTTGTTCTTTCATTCATTTACACTTTGGGTTTTTTGTATAAGAGAAAGCATGTGATATTTAAGCTTGTGTGTCTCACTCTTTTCACTTAATATTATTCTCTTAATGTAATCTTAGGTCAAATGTTACTGTTCATTAGTTCGTAAAAAGGAAATGCCGTTTTTGAAATCTGTAGAAACTGAATGTTGAAAGGAGCCGAGTCCCTTCCTGCCTTTGTTTTTTCCCTTTGATACCTCTATTTCTCATCCCTTTTATTCTTCAGTTTTCTCCCTCTCTCTTTCACTCACTTTTTGGTTTCATCTTTTTTTTTTTTTATACTGATAATACCTAATTCCTACCATGTCACAAAAATATTTTAAATTCTGTCTTAACACTTTACACACTGCTTCCTCCCATTTTATGAATGGAGTCTTACAACTCATTTTAATTCTCTTGGCCTTTTAGCTAGACAGCCTGTATAATTCAGGAGTTGTCAAAGCTGGAAGAGACAGTATGACGCTGTTATACCTGAGTTAGACTGTCTGGGTTAGTAATGAGGTTTGACATGTAGATTTAACTTGGGCTTGATGTCTAGCCTTTTGGAGCCCCAAGTTCCCTCCTCTGTAAAGTGAGATGATAACAGTGTGACTACTTAGATTATTTATGAGAATTTAAATGAAAAAACGGAGAGCGTAAAAGCCTTAACATAGAGCTTTGGACAATATCAGTTCTATCTTAATTAAAGATTCCGATTTCCTCGTGGGACTGGGTAGCTATCTGGGTAATGTGACCCAGTTTCCCATCCCTCTACTCTTTGGCTGACTGTGGAAGTCTTTCTGAACTGCTCAATCACACACCAGAGCACTGAGCCCCCAGCTGTTGTCCTTCAGCTTAGGACCAACTATGTTGGTTTGTAGATATGTTATGACCTCCACTGACCTCACACCTTCACTTGATGCCTGGCTAAAGTTGCCCATGTCATTGATTATCCAAACTGAGATGCCTTTGGGCATAAAGGGGAAGTATTCATAATTACAAGATGCTATCTGGATTAAATCGTAATCGATCTAAGAAGATTAGGTCACATGAGCACTTCTTTCTGAGTTCCCCTCATTCTTTATGGACTGTGTTCTTCACACAAAAGATGGACGCACAGTACTAGCATGTGGGAGAGGGAGGGAGGGAGGGGGGAGAGAGAGAAAGAGAGGAGAAAATTCTCCCTTTGTTTACCTTTTTGATTGTTTAGCCATCTGCTTTACTCAGCTTACTGGTTCAGATGTTCTCTTCCTAAACTCTCTCTCTCTATCTCTCTTTCTCTGTCACACACACACACACACACACACACACACACACACACACACAAGGTAATGTTCCAGAAGCTACCTGGGCATTGCAAATTGAGGTGACAGATATAATCAGCTATCACACACACAGACTGAGTAGTGACTCCTTGTTCTTTGCGTTACTGATAGTGAGGATGTGTAGATGGCCTGTCTGCTTGATTTAATGGTTACTGAAAGGTTAAGATCAGCACTCAGTAGTTCAGTTTGGTCACTGTAGCTCAGCCTGAACTGAAGACTCAGCTGAATGTGCTGAGGCAGTGAGCTCTCAGACTCTGGTTCCTAGAAACCAGAAAATAGAAGAAATAGGAACTTTGCATCTTGCATGGTGAAATTCTCTTACTGGCCTTGATAAAAAGTTTGCCTGCCAAATTATAACATTCACAGGAAAATTGAAGAGCTATCATTATGTATACCAGTGCAGCAGCAGGGTGCAAGAAGACCCTTGGGCAACATTCGTGGGAGGAGGAAAGTACAGGTGAGAGAGGTCAGCAGGAGGGTTTGTGGAAAAGCAACACCAGCACTAACAAAGATACTAATTTGGAAGCTAGATCTGGTGTGTAAAACATGCGAGAAAGACCAGTGAAGCTTCAAAAATGGGAGCAATTCCAACAAAGGGAAACAGCAGGTGCAGATGCAAGAGCCATAGCAGACGTTTTGCGACAGCATAGAGCCTGACCAAGACAACAGCACAAGTGGGAGACGGACATGCTCAGAAACAGTTGTTGCTATTATTATTAAGCACCCAGTTCACAAAGAATACTGTTCAGATAGCAAGGTGAAAAATGAGGGCACAGGCTTTGTGAGAGACAGTGAAAGAGACATGGGCATGGACAGTCTTGGCAATTATGCTCTTGATAATAGATGCATATCTGGAACTGAACAAAGCTGGAATCTCTCAAAGATTGGATCCAATGCCTTTGAAAAATATGAGCATCACCATTGTGAAGAACAGCATTGATCTGAATCTCTACCCACTTTGTTCCTCTGGTGGTGCCAGGCTCCAGAAGTTGTGCAGGGAATAGGCAGGCGATGGTTTAGGAGGTGGTGGAAGTCTAGGCTTTCCAAATACTCTTTCCTTCTCTTGCCTCTGTCATATTATGCAATGTTTTCCCATCTTACCTTAATGATTCCTTTATTCCAGGGAATATTTTATTAGCCATACATTAGAAAGAACAGTTCAGATGATCCCATCTACAAATGGCAGGAATAAAGACCATGAGCAAGTGTGACAGGGGATGGTTCTATTTTGACATAATTGGGGTAAAGCTGTAGGAAATGTCACTCTGAACAGCTCTAGAGAAAGAAGAGAAAATGAGGCTTCTAAGCAGACAGGGGTCATGACAGGAAGGAGCAGATGCCATTGAGGATGACTGAAATGGCATCAATGATGGATTCACTCTTGCTGCAATTTAGCTTTTCACCAACTTGATTAAGGAAGTCCCAATGGGCAGCGAGGAAATCGCACAGGGGAGGTAGGGTGGGGGTGCTGAGAAAGCTTTTATCAGCTACCGAGGTAGGCAGACTCACTCAGGGCAACCCATTCATCCAGGCTTTTCTGGAACTTTCCCTGTTCTTGCATCAAATATATTTCATAAATCTCAATCCTGGACACACTGGAGGGGCTGGTCACTTTAGTTTATAATCCAGATATTGAAAGTGCTACCATTTTATTCTTACATAATTTTGCTAGGAAATCTACATAAAGTCATCAAATTAAGGGGTAGGTGAAATTGTGTATGTGTTATGGTTTTTGAGAGAAACAAAACCAATAGAATTATGGGAATTGGCTTACATGACAATGGAGTCTGAAAATTTCACACACGATCTGTTGCCTAGGAGCTGAAGAGGTGGGCAGCTAGCAGAATATTTCAGTCTGACTCCTCTAGTTTGGTAGCCATGGAAGTTGATGGAGTAACTCCTGGTCGTGGGGTAAAGATCTGAGAATAAAAGTGGCCAAAGTATAAATCCCAGAGTTCAGAGACCTAGTCCTCTAATGGTTAAGGGGAAGTGAAATTGGATGTCCAAGTTCAGAAGAGGAAAGGGAGTCTGTGATAATTAAAAGTTGTGTCAAGTTGAGAGAGAAATGTCCCACTGATAATCTCAGCATCACTCTGAGCGTGACTGAATGGACTTACTAAAAGTGGAAGCACAACTTTGGTGTGAGTGGCACCAGTAGCCTTGCATCCTGAATTGGAATAGAAACAGTAAAGAATGAGGGCTCCCTTGTTTTTTTTCTTGAGGACCTCCAGTCTCCACCTTCACCTTGAGTGTCCATCTGGTGGCTTCTAGTACTCTCCAGCCTTCTAGCATAGACCATTCTGCCTGTCATCACTGAGTCTTCTGGCCTTCTGTTCTCTTGCATACCTGACTCTGAGGGCAGCCACCGTAAGCCTACCTTGCATATTTTGTATTAAATTTGTTTTTCCAGGGAGCACTGGGCCTATATAGTTTTTAGTATCCAGAATGGCTCGAAAGAAACAGAATTGTGACAATGAAATTCTTTACTGACGTCAGTGGTTCCTGGAGTTGGTTGTCGAATTCGATGAGATCTAAAGATGCCATAGGCTCTCCTGATAATATGTGGAAAACTGGCAGTCTATGGTGTGAACTGTTAAAAGGAATACACAGTGCAGATCCATTTGATTACCCTCATTTGCTACTTGTGAGGTACAAGGAATTTTGGGACCCCATCTATGATACTTCTGAAAATATGTTGGCAGAGTGGAAATATAATGATACTGGCTGGTTGTTCTTAGCATCTCTGGACAAACTAGTGAAAGATTCAAAGTCCCACCTACAAACGCACGTAAGGAGTCCAGAAGTTTCTAAGTGCATCCCGAGGGAGAATCTCCTTCAGCCACAGGCCTGAGAATGCAGAAATCCAAACACAGTCCCTCAGAAGTCAATTCAATTAACTGTCATCAGCGTTCACTAGAGACAGACTTAATATAAGGTAGACACACACGAATTTGTAGGGTAGGGTTACAATGGCTTCCTGAAGAGTCAGGTGTAGGACAGTGGGGAGAGTGGAAAAGGCTGCCTGTGGGCCTGGAACTCACTGTGGAGTTCCGTGTGCATTCATTTCAGAAAGCTGAAGGGCCTGTGGTGGAAGCCAGGAGACAGATATTGATGGAAAGGACAAAGACTGGAGGTCCTCCAAGGAAACAGCAATGAGCCTTCCTTCTTCCTTCCCCTTTTTATTCCATCCAGGCTGAAAACCTATTGGTTGGTGCCACCTGCATCCAGAGTGGATCTCCATTCTTCAGTAAATCCCTGCAGCCACACCCAGGACTTGGCTAAGCCAATCAGTTAGGCCTTTCTTACCCAAGTTGATAGAACAATGGACTATCACAGAGTTTGCATCCTTTGTTGTGCTTTATACCTAGATGGTCTACCAAAGCCTTATGTGCTCATAGGTGAGGCTTTGGATAGATAACTGAGTGAATCATGGTGCTGTTACAGGTAAATGTGATGTTAGGAGATGGGGCCTGGTCAGAAGAAGCATGTGACCTGGAAAGATTGCATCTCCCTCCCTAACTCCCCTCTTCTCTCTGCTTCCTGGTTTCCATGACACAAGCAGCCTTCCGTCCACTGCATGCCTGTGCCAGGCCATCCTACCTGACAACCAGTGAACTATAGACTGAATAAATAGGTCCTCCTTTGAGTTATGGGTGTCGGGTACAATGTCTCACCAAAATGAAAGTGGACAAAGGCCCTTCATTTGTATTTTTGTTCTACAGGCCACTCAACAACTATAGTGAAGCCCAGATGCCCACCAGTTGGTGAAGAACATCTGATTTACTCTATTGATTCAAGTGGTAATCTCCTTGGAAAATACAGACACACCCAGGAATAGTGTTTTACCAGTTCTCTGGGTGTCTCTTAGCTCAATCAGATTGGCCTAGATAATTAACCATCACCTTGCGACTCACACAGATCTTTTCCTTTTTTCTGCATTTCCCTGAGTTTTTGGATTATCCTCATAGGAACTTGTGCTCTCTTCGACCTTTGGTAACATTCCTGTAGAATGTTTCTTCCTCCTCTCCACACCCTGTAATTGTTTTCATTTTAATTTTAGAAACTGATTCACTCTAGGAATATCACTTCCTAAAGGTATTATTCACTGTTATGTGAAAAGAGTCTCTGGGGGCTCTCGGAGGCGCTGTGAAGCTGAGAGACTTTGGAGGTGTCATTCTCGCTACAGTTCAGCAGTGGCCACCTATTTCCACCAGGAGAAAAGTGTAAAGTGTGGTGTTGATTTCAGGAGTGTCAGGTCACTGGTGTGAGACAAACACTGAGTTTTTCTGTACTGGGATAGGAGGCTGGCATATTCCAGTTGTGGAGCCATTGGAAAATGTGTTTGGCCTTGCCTTGGCTAGCCTTTGTTTGAATTATAGTTTATGAAAAGATACTAAATCGTAGTTATGTTGTACATCCTGAATAGTTGTAAGAAATCTTGGCAATATCATAAAATTATTTCTAAAATCCTTAAGTAGAGAATATTTTCAAAAAGTCTTAAAACTACATTAAATAGTTCACTAAAAAAAGCCTTGAAGGTGAGATACATCACTTCTATTACCTGAAAATATTTCTGATGAATTTTTATTCTGTAATAATTTTTTTTGTACAAGAAAGTCAAGTCCTAATGTCCTTAGAAAGGAAATTAATTAGTATATTTATAACTTGAGATTTCTTTCATAGAATCAGCTTTTCATTAATTTGATCATCAGTGGAAAGAAAATGTGCTGCTTTGTTGTCTCATGAGCTGAATCATAGGCAAAACAAAAGTTATTAAGTTATAATGTAAAATTCATTCACTTACAATGCATAGTGTTTAAACAAGGGATACAG
>NW_004524580.1:20915288-20957501 GCF_000260255.1 Octodon degus | reverse complement strand
AAGGTCCTCAGTTTGATTCTGCATACCACAAGTAAAATAAAATAAAATAAAATAAAATAAAATAAAATAAAATAAAATAAAATAAAATAAAATGCACACAGTGTTTAAAAACACATTTACTACTAAGTGTAGCCAATCTAAAGATATTAGATTAGGACTACCTAACATCAAAAGGTATAAGTATGACAAAATATTTCAGTACTAATGTTTCTTAGCTAATCACACTTTAATTAAATTTGGAACAGTAAGAGTCTTGGCAACTGTGAAGCTCTTTGGTCATATAGCTTATTTAGATTATCAAAACAGCTAGATCTGAAAGCAGTCTGTATGTCCATCAGAAAATAAACGGAAGAAATTGTATTTATTTACACACAGCAGAGAACTGCTAAGCTGTAAAGATAGATAAATTTAAGTCATTTGTAAGAAAGTGGGTGTACCTGGAGATTGTAACAATAAGTGAAATAAGTGAGACACACACATGCATTTATTTAAATATTACATGGTTTCTCTGCTGTGAGGAACCTGCAGTAAAAATAAGGAGGAAAATAAAAGGTAAGAGGAATAAAGAGATCATTCTCTAAGGGAAAGAGGTAAAGAAGGAAGAAGGAGAGAGGGAGAGAAAGAATAAAGGAGAAAAATAGGAGTAGAACATGCTGCGCATGAACCAGTTCCACAGAAGGCATGCGGGCACTGTGCTGCAAATGTGTACCAAAAATAGAAGGGAATGCAGAGAGGGGTGGAAGGAGGAGGGAAAGAGGACGAGAAACGGAGTCAAGATGTGTTGTGCACCTGTGCTGAACCCACAAAGAATTTCTATGTTGTGGACTGCACACATGTGCTAATAAAACAGCACTTAAAAATCATTAGCCATTGTACCAGAAGTCCCTGGAATGGAAATCTTAAATTTTAATGATCTATGTAAAAGTACACACATGTTCACCCCACACACATCTAATAACTAACTGCCATCTATTATTGTTAACAGTATTACTTCTTGCTCTGGTTTGTGCCTAGGTGTCCCCCCCCCCCCCGCAAAGCCTCATGTAAGTCATGGGGTGGACTTCTAGGCTTTGTGATTAATTCATGATCCAGTGCTGGGATTATGGGTTTGAGAGCTGCTGGGATTATGGGTGTGAATGCTCTACCTGGCCTGAGGCAGACAGCCTGAATGCAACATATAGGAGACAGACTTGCTCTTTGCAGCCATTGTTGCTGTTACTCCTCCCTTTTGCTCTTATTACCACCATGAACTTCTGCCTTCTGTCACGTGCCAGGCTGCCTTGGAGCCAGCTGAGTATGGACTGAAACCTCCAGTAACTGTGAGCTAAGGAAACCTCTCCTGCCTTCATTTTGACTGTCCAGCATTTGTCCCAGCAATGAGAGAAGTGTAACTGAGACATTACTCTACTGGTGATTTATCAAATTTAGAACACTCCTCTCATTTTTAGCCAGCACAAATACGCTACTTTTCTGTTTGTGTGTGGAACAGAAGTATTTCTGAACATTAAACACTCAGAAAGAAATGTGTCTTAATAAGACTCACTGTCATCCACTGGGCGTGGTGGCGCACGCCTGTGATCCCAGCGCTGGAGGCTGACGCAGGAGGATCACTGTGAGTTTGAGACCAGCCTGGAGTATGAAGAGAGCTCAAGGCCAGCCTGAACTGCATCGTAAGACACACACACACACACACACACACACACACACACACACACACACACACCCCATTTATGGTCATTTAAGAAATACAGATTAAAATAACACTGGGTTTTCACCTTACCCCAGAAGGAATGGCTATCATCAAGAAATCAACCAATAACAAATGCTGGCAGGGCTGTGGGGGGAAAGGAACCCTGCTCCACTGTTGGTGGCGATGCAGACTCGGACAATCACTGTGGAAATCAGTGTGGAGATTCCTCAAACAACTAGGACTAGAGGTCCCATTCAGCACAGCTATTGCCCTTCTGGGCATTTTCTCAGAAGAATTTAAAAAATCACACCAAAGTGATATATGTGCCCCCATATTTATAGCATCTCAGTTTGTCATAGCTAAATCCAACAACCCAAATGCCCATCAACTGAGGAATGGATAAAAAAGATGTGGTCTTTTTATTACAATGGACTACTACTCAGCTGTAAAGAAACAAACTGCAGGCTTTTATTGGTAAATGGATGCAACTAGCGACTATACTCATAAGTGAAACAAATCAGAATCACACGTGTAAACACCATATGTTTACATATGTCTGGCCAGTGAGATAGCTTAGCGGACTAAGAGCCTTCTTCGGCAAGCTCAGGATCGAATCCTGGTCCCACATGCCATGCTGGCTCCACTCCCTGGGCACGCTGAACCAGTGACTGAGTCTGGCGTGGTGGCACACACCTGGAATCTCAGCGCTGGGGAGGCTGAAAACAGGAGGATCACTAAGAGTCTGAGCTGCATGGTGAGACCCTGTACCCAATACATAAATGACACAAAACCAAAAACATCATATTGTCTCCCTAGTGTTAGAAACTGAAAGAGTAAATAAGATCCAAATGGCACAACAGATATTGTGAAAGGGAAAGAAACTTCTCAAAGAACGACTGGGACGGGGGAAGAAAAATACATATACACACAAGGAAGCTAAGATAATTCTACTACTGATTTCCATTAGTTCATTGATAAGAATGGTTTGTGCTTATATTTGATCAGTTTTGCATGTCTATATCTTGTAATCTGTGCAACTACTTTGAAAACAACAATATGTAATAACTATTGTTAATTTCCTATTATGTTGTTTTAAAAATCTGTATCATAGGGGCTGGAGAGACGGCTCAGTGGAATAAGTGCTTCCCTGGCAAGTTCAAGGGTCTGAGTTCAGTCCCGGGTTCCACAAAACAAAACAAAACAAAACAAAACAAAACAAAACAAAACAAAACAAAACAAAACAAAAAGAGAGGAAAAAAAAAGAGAAAAGAGAAATACTGCATCGTTGCTTTTATTGTTTTTTCTTTAAAATAAAATGATTATAAAAATTGAATAATCTAGAAAGTAAATTAAGCCTTTCTTATACTAATATAAATACATTGAAATTTTTAATGGCCTTCCCTAGAAAACAATGTTTTATTTATGGTCTTCATTGCTTACACTGTTATTTATAGCAGCCTCAATCAAGACCAAGCCAGAGCTGTTCGACATCACTTGTAACCATGGTCTCCTCCTAGAAATGATTAATGACTGTCTTTGTAAGATCATTACCAAGAATATCTCTGTCTCTCTGTCTCTGTCTCTGTCTCTGTCTCTGTCTCTGTCTCTATCTCTCTGTATCTCTCTGTCTGTCTGTCTGTCTCTGTCCTTTCTCTTTTTTCCTAAGATGCATCCCACTACGTTGCCCAGACCAGCCTTCTACTCCTGAGCTCAAGTGCTTCTCGTGTTTCATCCTTCTAAGTAGCTAAAAGCACAGGCTTTCTCCCTCACTACCTGGCTCCTGCTAGGTTTACTTAAAAATAAGATACACATTGTGTTAAAGACAGCTTAAATGTAGATGTGGTGGAGAACTGGCTCGGGGTAAGGTCAGAGAGCTTGGGCAGAGAGAATGTTCATTCTTGCGGTTTACTAAAGTGGAGCAAGTCTTTTGAAACCAGGGTTTTGACAAATTTTTCATAGTATAAAACATTTTCTTTCCAAACAAAACTGGAAAAAAAGTTTATTGACTATTTTTGCCCCAAGCATCTAGTCAGGCATGTCTCGATCTTCTAAATTTCTGCAAATAAAAGTGGGGACAGGAGAGCACCCGTCCGCTTGGTGTGGGAATGGCCACCCTTAGATATAGTGTCCCTTAAGCAGAGCCCACTGCTTGCCTCTCTCCCTCCTTCCTTGTTACCTCTGGAAACTTATTTTTTCTAATTTCTTTTACTCTCTTTTTTCATGTCTCCAAATCACATTCTTTCTCTAGTCACAAACCAACTCTTCACCCCATGTTCCAATCCTCTGCCAGCCCACAATAATTTCTCCTTTCCTGACTCCTCAGATTACCAAATGCCTTTGCCAAAGCATTTGGCTCATGGAAAATTCTAGCTCATAGTATTATCAAGTTGTATTTTATATATAAATCCAGTTGCTTCAACTAGATCCCAAACGTTTGAGACCCAAGAAAAAGCAAATAGCACTGTTTAGTGTCCAACAGAATTTCTTACAGAGTTCAATAAACATATGGTATTTTTAATTACACTGCATTTTTTCTATTATCTCAGTTGAATATGTTTCTTTCATTATTCTTGCCCAGCCATGCCAACTTTTATCAGCCATTCCTGAGATAGGAGAGAGGAGAGAAAAAGGAAAAAAAAAAAAAGAAGAATCAGAGCCAAATTGTCCATCTGTGGAAAGAAAAGTATGAAAGAATGCTATCAAATCTACTAAAGGACAAAAAATGAACCAAGAAATTAAATTCAGCCTAAAATCTTATTCACAGTTCATGTAGGAAAAATAAGGACAGTCGCATTTCCAAAATATTGACGATAGACATCCACCAGTAGATTTGCAAAACTAATCGGAGAGTCTACCTAACATGCAACGAACATTTCAACCCTAAAACGTGGGCACTTAAAACTTGACTGTGAGAAAAGGATTTCAAATCCTAAACTTGCCTTTCCTAATTAAATTGGACGTTGCTTACGTTTGAAATGATTGTCAGACTTTGCATGTGATATCAGTCATATCTTAGAATGTAATCTGTAGGATTTTTACATTGTGTCGCCAAATAATACTTTTAATGACAATAAGACTTTCCCAAAGGACCTTAAAGTCCCACCAAGACTGAAAAGGGCCAAAGAACATGAAATCACCAGCTCCAGGCAGCCTGAATGAGTTTAAGATTTTCATTGACAATGTATATCTGACACACATTTTGAAACATGTAAAAACCTCTGTATGTCTGCTTGGATTTTCTGATTTAATAGAAACAGCATGAGCTGCTTTCGAGTAGAATATGTTAAATTCGATGCCATTTCTCTACGTTCTGGCTACCAGAGCTTGGACAAGATAAGTGATACTTTTATGGTATTTTCCTCATCTGCAAAAAAAATAAGTGTATGTGTCTATCTAATGGTATGAAGAAGTGAGCTTTGGAAACTCACATGAGAAAAGGTTGTAAGGGCTTAGCAATGAAAAGTTGCAGGTGCTTTTGTTAAAAAGGTGCTTTCATGCCTCAGTTTTCTCAGATGGGCCTGGAGTGACAGGGCCATGATGAAAAAAATGACTAAAAGTTGTAATGTGATACAGCTAAGGTGTAAGAATGAATCTATAAATTAGAATGAGCAGCCGGACTTCTCTGTGTGTCTTCCTTCAAGTCAACTGGCAGCAGCCCAGTTTTCTTTGAGACCTCGCCACAGCTCGCAAAAGCTCTTCGTGGCTCAGGCCCACTGGGAGGCAGGCTGAGGGGCAGCTGCAGTCTGAGAGGGTTTGTGTGGTGGAAAGCACTGAACCCCACTGGGTGGAGATGGGCCAGAGCCACCCCAAACCAGGACTTCCGGCTGATGCGTACCTGAGCAGCTCTGAAGTCAGGGCTTGTCCTCAAGCAGTGGACAGGTCAGAGGACATTCTAGAGCCTGTGAGGGATGACCCATTGCCACATTTAACTGTGCTGTAGCACTCACTCGAGCAGCCTTTCCCTGGCTGAGCCCTAGCTTGTGAATCCGAATCCTACTGTCTTAACCCTTTGGAGAGCCAGATGGCTTAGATGCTTTTCCATGGATACCATGGGAGGTAGTTCCTAGGTCTGCACGGGACAGGTGCATGTGGGAAGAGAAGGGCAGTTTGGGCAGAGCCCCCGTGTGACTTCACTGGTCTAGAATGCTGCCGAAACACCATGAAATCTGCTTCCAGACACTGGTGGGTGAGAACATCTGCTGATAAGAATGGCTGGCTGTGCCTCTGGGCTGTGTGCCCCCAGACGGGGCAGGCTTTCTATTTCCAGGTCCTGGAGCTGATCTCTGCAGATGAGCCAGATAAGTGTCAGACACAGAAGCACAGGTGCAAGATCAACTGGTCTATTTCTTGAGTAAAATTTTCCTCCCTGAAAAAAAGTTGCAGGAAAACAACAGCTTCCTATGATCTCATTCTGCTTAAAATTCCTGGATATGTCTTTTATTTCCTTTCTGGTTCAAGAATTTTTTTTTTTTACTTCCAGACTAAATTCAGCTTCTTTAAAAGGAGCACAGGTATCAATTTCATGAAGAAATATTTTTTTCTCTAGAACATTCTAAACTAGGAAGCCAAAGACTGATTTCATTGATCCCCACTAACTGCCTGCTTCAGTTTTTGATCAGATGCTCAACTATTTCCCCAAAAGTGCTCCATAGACTTTTTACGTTAGAACCATTGAATTATGTTTAATAAATTCAGTCATTCATTCTCAAAACTATCTACCCCATGACTACTATGATGACTACTATGTGACAGACATTGCTTTAGACTTTGATTTATGGACCTTTCCCAACACCTCCTGAATTAGTGTTTGCTGATAGATATCTTTGTCTCCTTGGTGCTGTTAGGAGAAAGCACCCAAAACTGTAATTTATGAAGAGCAGAAATTTCTTCTTCCTGTTGTGGAGGCTGTGAAGTGCAGGTTCTGTTGTCTGGTGAAGTCTTCTTTCTTTTAGCAATTTAGTACTTCAATTCCACATCCTCTAGATGCAGAAAACTTGAATATTCACACAGAGAAGAGCAGAAGAGTGAACTGGGTCTCAAATGTGTCTCCTTTTCTTATACTGGACATGGAACCCAAAGCCTCATGGAAGCAAGTGACTCTATCATTGCACCTTACCTGCAACCCTTTTTATTCTGTCTTTGATTCTGGGTCTCAATAAGTGAGTTAGGTTCACCTTGGTCTTTGAGTCCTCTTGCCTCAGCCAACCTCCCGCCTTCCCCGAAGCCCTGCTATAGGTCACTAACTCTTCATGAGCAGCTCACCACCTGCCAGAGGCCAAGGCTTCCAACACCATCACCTTGATGATTAGCATCAATGTGAATTTTAGAGAAGATGTCACATCCAAACCATAGAAGAGAGCTAAAGAGTTCTTATTTTTCACAACTTTATTGATAATTTTCGTGACCCCCAAAATTTGCAGACCATTGGCCTATATGAGGAGCACTCCAAATACAGAGTGTGAGCTTTTTTAAATAAAAATTTGTTTCTAGCCCCCGACAAAGAACTTTGCATGACAGTGGTGAAGTGCAGCTGGCAACTGAGTTAAGGAAGAAATAAATTTCCAAACTCAGTTCTTGGAGTGAGTGAGAAAGATTAAACTCAAAATTTATTGTCCTTCATCTTCTCATACTTCCTAATTTGCTGGTCTTGAGCTTAGCTACTTAGATGCCTGTCAGTCAAGGATCCTCTGGTTTCTGAAGTTGGCTCTGGACGCTGGCTCTAATTGGACAGAATAAGGATTCAAGTTTGTCACTTTTGTTTCCCAATACCCTGTTCATTCTACTTTTAGTAATGCCATCCTGATGTCCCTTGAGAGAATTTTTCTGTGCTTGGGGAAATCCTGTTTGATGAGACTGTCAGTCAGAAAAGGAGTATTGTAGGAAGAATTGTTCCCAAAGATGTCCAGATCCTAATCCTTGGGGACTGTGAATATGCCACACTACATAGCCAGGAGACTTTGCAGGTCCAATGAAGGCTGTGGGCCTTGAGGCAGATTAGCTTAGACTTTCTGATAGATGCAGTAGGATCACAGAAACCTTTAAAAGAAGATAGCATTTAGTAGTTAGGAAAAGGCAGAGAGGTTGCAAGTTTGAGAGGCAGTCAGCTTATCATTGCTGGAGAAAGCCACATGTAAAATACGAGAAAGGACATTGGCAGGGTCTAGGAGTAATTACAGTCTCTTGGTTGACAGTCTGAAAGGCAAAGGTGACCTTAGCCTTACAGCTACTAGGAACTGAATTTGGCCAATAATTTAGATCAAGTTGTAAGAATATTCCTTCTCCAGAGACTCCACTAAGGAAGCCAGATTTGCTGACACCTTGACTTAAACCTTATGAGAGCTTAGGCAGAGGAACTAGTGAAGCCCATTCAACCTTTGGACTTGCAGAAACCCTAGAGTAGTAAATCTGGGCTGTTTTCAACTATAAGGTTAGTTGTAGTTTATTGCAGCAACTACAGGAAATTAATACAGCAAGGAGTTGGCCAGTCAGAAACTTGTTTCTGGAATTGGAATACTGTGCTATGTGACTACAGAGATTAAGAAATTTTGAGCACGGTCCATGCTAAATACTTTAATCTCCATCCTTTCTAAATCCTAGCTTTTCACCTTTTGTTAGGGTGTCTTTTAGCTTTCTGATGTTGCTTCAGCTCACTGGCATTGAGTTCTTTTTCCTCCAACCACATAACCCTAGCTGGTGCCAGGAGTTATGGGGGAGCTCCTTGGGACTCTGGGCAGTACTGGTTCAATGACACCTCATACACTAACAAATGTATCCCAAGCAGCTAAGCATGGTGGTGCCTGAAAACCTGGTTGTAATTTCCTTGAGCCAATGCTTTCAGCTAAAGATATTTATGGCTAGGCTCATTTTCTTCCATGTGCATTCCTTCTAGATTAACTGTATATTCAATCAGAGAGCCTCTCCAAAAATAATCTGAGGGACAGGAGGAACTTTTCCTTCACTGTATTGATTTTCACAATGGGACTATTTTGGGTAGAGTTGTGTGCCATTATGAGTTTCTTTCATAGGATATTCTTGAGGTCCATTTTGGTCCTCAATAAAATAAGTCAAAAAATGTTGAAATCAAGTGGTCCTCTAAAGATAACTAATTCAGCCATTCATTAAGTACTTACAAACTTCACCAGTGATAGACTCTACTGGAAGAGAGCGACTGCTTTAACAAACAACCTCAAGTTTTCATTAGTTTCACCACAAAGACCAGCTCACATTTGTGTCTTACATCTTACAGCACTGATGAGCAGGAGGAGGCTATGTCACTCAGGAGCCCAGGTTTCTTCTGTCTTGTGACTCTCTGGCTCATCCACGGAGCATATCTTCCACTTTCAGGCAGCAGAGGTAGCAAGAGAATGAGTATCCTACAGAGGAAAGAGGGTTGTGGAGGGCAGGGATATAAAGGCCACCTAGCTAAATCACGTACACTTTCATCCACCTCTATTTTGTCCTACAGAACTCAACACCAGACACCTGAGTTGTGAAGTGGACAGAGCACATCAATAGCTAAAGTGTGAAGCCAGTAAAAACAGAAAGCATGGAGAGCGGAGAAAATAAGCTATCTCTGCTTAGACTCAAGTTGTTTATCCAACTCGCCTAAAATTTTAGTGACTGGGAGCTCAGCGCTTTTTGAATGAGATAACATATTTCACCTTTACACATTCTTGATAGTGCCTTCTTTTTTATTGGTTTGAACAGTATGCGACCACACTAGCATGGCAACATACTACTTGAGAGTGTGGGCTCTAGAGCCAGAATGCTTGAGTCTGTATCCCAGCTCTAGCAACGGCGAGCAGTTCTGAGTCACTCAGAGTTCGTTTTCTTCTAAGCCATATAACTATTTTCTGACTTGTCCAGACACATAATAAATTTTCAGTGAATATTGAGTTGTCCTTCCCCCCATTGTATCTTTCAGATTTTACTTACTCTTTCAAGTCCTTACACTAGCAAGTTGTCATAGTCTTTGATCTCCTCCTGCAATTACAGAAACACATCCTTTTCCTTGGATATCTGAAGAAATCATCCCTATTCTCAGAATCTTCCAGAACCTTCAGTGTTGCTTATATGACCTCATTTGGCAACCCTGTCTACTCTTCTTATATGGTGGTCCAGGGTGTCTACGCCCCTATGAAGAGAGTCTCTCTCTCTCTCTCTCTCTCTCTCTCTCTCTCTCTCTCTCTCTCCTCCCCCATGGATCACAAGATCCTGGCATATTCTGACCAGGGGCAGAAGACAGAATTATGAAAATACCTTGAGGCAGCCCACTTCCTGGTTCACCTCCATCACTTTCAGACAGAAGCTTTCTTTCTCTCAATAAATTCTTTCTACTCTTAACCTTCATTGCTCCTGAAATTCAGTCCTTGATTTTAGAGAGCATGAACTCAGCACTTATGACATCTAGCAGGTTGGGAATTTCATTCTTCCATATCATTTGGAGGTCTTCCACCAAGATAATTGAATGCAGAGATGGGGGGAGGTGCTCAATGCCAAGTCCTTTACTACTCATCATCTCCTTCCCTAGGACCAACCTAAGGAGGACCATGCACTGTGATCCTGTCAACTCCATCAGATGTCATGGTAGCAGGGCTAGACTACTGGGTGCGCCATACCCTATTCAAGTCCTGGGAACCAGTCACTGAGCAACCATCATTGGAATACTCCTGTGAACCTGTAGAAGACTTAAGATTCTTGTTCAACAACAGAGTGTTCAGACAAGTAAACTAAATGATACTCTTAGCCCTTTTAACTAATCAGTTTACTGCCTAGGGGAGAATACAATTCCTTTGTAAGGTAGGCACAAGAATATACTCAGTCATTACAACAGACATCTTGCTGGATATATGGCCGGCTCCCCTTGTTGAGTTCATCCGGACTTAGTGGGCATCTCCACTCCAAGAAGATGATTCGAATAAACTACAAGACTGTACTGATGAGTTATGACAGAGTTCAATGCTTCCTAGTTTAGCCCACGATCATAAAGTAGGTGAATGACCTATGCACTATACACTTAATGATCCTGAACATAATAGAAATTTTTTCTAACAATGCCACTAACTCTTCTTTAAAGGCTTTAGTAGGACCCCTATTAAATAAAAGTAAGTGTCCCATCCTGAGGGCTAACAACCATAGCTATCGAGGTGGCTATTTTTAGATGTAGAATGATTATCTATGGTTAACCTCACCTATAAGACATCTTTATAGAAAGACTCCCTCATGTTGGGAATAGAAAAATCTCTCCTATTCTCATGGACATACCTCTACTAAATACTTGGGATAGACGCCCCCCTGAGCAGTGCATACACACAATAATAACTTTACAGGCTGAAGACTTCTTTGCAGCAAACTGGTTTAGTCACCCTGGAATTACATGAGAAGCCTCCAATGGTACACATTGGTCCTGTGGAACTAATTTGTGGCTCTGGTGGCCCCACGGATCGATAGGAAGATGCACACTAGGATTTGAATGATTATAAGGCAAAAGTGTCAAAAGTATTGACAAACCTGCAAACTTACCCTACCTATGTCTTTGATGATCTAGAAGTGTGTTTCATTGGTACGATCATTTGACTTCTGTCTTTATTTCTTTCCTAAGGTTAGGGGATGTCATGCAAGAGACAGAGGCCTTAACTAACTATACTCAGTGGGCCTTAAGTGACACCACAGCTGTTCTCTCTCTCCTGAATATAGAGGTAAAATTAATGAGATAAGCCATCCTCCAAAATCAGATGGCATTAGACATTCTAACAGCAGCACAGCAGATACACGTACAATTATAAAAGCTGAATGTTGCATGTACATTCCAAATCCTTCTGCTACTATCTCCGTAGCTGTTCAAGACGTTAGATGACAAGTTAATGATATGTCAGATTCTTAAATTCCCTGGACCTGTTATCTCCTCTTTATAGAAAGCTGTTATTGGCTCTTCCTGGTAGAAACTGTATTGACTATATTCATAATTATCCCGCTGATTTCATTATTTGGCTCATGCATACTTAATTGTTCCTGTGGCCTCATCTCCTCCAGACTTTAAGCATAAGTCTACCTAAGACAGAAACACCTGGTAGCTATCAAGGGCCTTTGGATGGACCACCTGTGGAGTACCTCTGACTGCTAATTGCATCTAGGACCCTCTTCAGCTAGAAGTGGTCAGACTGGTCTTCACCCATTGGCCTCTCACAGCAGTTAGGGCACTTCTTCAGAAGGGGAAATATTATAAGTAGCTAAGTAGAAATATTGTAGGCAGTCAGATGGGGCCGGGCCCTCCAGATGTCAACACAGAGGACAGCTCTGGCTGGAGGCGCATTCACTGAAGGCCAGGCTTTAAGAGAAGAGGAAACAGTCACTCATACGCTTCCCCTAGGGATGCACAGCAGGGACTGATATGCTATTCAGGCATCAGTCACCTTAGGGAGGAGGCCAAACCCCCAACCCACCCCTTCCAGGAAAGTCCTTGTCCACCCCATGTGCACTTGCTACGTGGCTTGTCTCCCCATTTGAGACACATTTAGTCAACATTATCCCAGGGAATATACTTGTTGAATGCTTATTGACTGACCGTAGTTTTGTCCCCCCTCACACCCGCCCAAGGCTTTGCCATTGGATCAATATTACCTAAGCAACTATACTTGTAATCTTATTGATTGGTTGTAGTTCTGTCCCACCTTCAGCCTGCTTCACCTTATGGTTTTGCTCAATAAACGCCCTTCAGAAACAGGGTTGCAGGGGTGGGGGGAGCAAACCACTTTCCAGACCTCCTTCTGTCCCTCCTGGACAGAATCTTTCTTTCAAAAAATTCTTCCTGTTTTTAAAAAACAAAAGAAGAAACTTATTATTAGAAGATATACATCTATTTATGCACCCTACAGCTAAATGAGCTTTTCTGCTTTCCACTTCATCCACTTGATACATATTGCTCTTGCTTGTAAATTTTACATACAATTTTTATATAAATGCAACTAATGAGTCAAATCGCTTCCATTTCTGCAAGATGCTCTGTTTTGTGGAAATGCTGCTATACATGTATCTATATATTTTTAGCACAGTTGAGTTGATCTTATATTTTCTGTGTAGGAGGAAGGAGCTCTGTATCTGTTGGACTCTACTGTAGCTGTCTGGGACAAGTAGGATTTGCCAGCACACCAGGGGGTAGACTGACCCCTCTGGAGGTGAGAATTTCTGGGGTTATTTATTAAACTGGTGTTTAGGATCTTAGAAAAGTTTAAAACAAATGCAGCACAAAGAACCCAATAGCACACCCTCCTTGCCAAGAAGACTCGCCTGTGTCTCAGCATGGACTTCTGCAGCCTGGGCTTTCGAGTCTGGGGAAGAAAAAGAGGAGGCAAACTATGTGGCAGAAAATGCAGGCAACGTGGCAAATAGCTCTTTGGTTAGGATGTGCACCCAAAAGTTCCAACCAGATGGCCTGGAGGCCCTTCGCAAACCTGTAAGTGTTGTCGTCTGTGCTTGCTTAAGCTCCAGCAACTTCAGCGAGAACTTCTAATTGTTGAAGTGCCCTCTCTTACCCTCTCTTCAGAGCAAGATGCTTCTTCCTTTTCTCTTGATTTCTGTACTCGGGGGTAAACCCAGAGATCCACACAAACTAAGAGTGCTTTACCACTGAGCTGTACTCCCAGCCTTCTTTTATTTTACTTTGAGTCAGGATCTCACTAAGCTGCCCAGGCTAGACTTCAGCTTGTGATCCTCCTGCTTCAGCCTCCCAAGTAGCTGGGACACCATGCTCAGCGAGAATGATGTTCTTTCCTAAAGACTCTTCCATCCCCATAGCCCCTTGGGGCGCCTTCCTTAGGCAGCCTGATGATGCTGATCCTTGTTTTGGTAGCTTTGTTTGTTTGTTTACCAAAGTCAGTCTTTGGTAGTGGTTTGTTGAAGACAGATGTGCTGGGCCTTTCTGCAGTAATAACTATAACAACAATAGTAATACTAATAGCTGATATATATTAGGCACACAATATGTGTCAGGAACAAATTATGGAGTTGGTACTACAATATTAGCTACATTTTATGGGGGAAACTGAGGCACAGGAAATGTGAGTAACTTTGCCAGGATTGCACATGGCCATGACAGAGGCAATTGTATGGGATTGATGACTGAATATATATATATATATATATATATATATATATATATATATATATTTTAGATACCACCTTATTAGTTACCCCAGAGGCTGCAAGCTCAGCTGTCAAACTGCCACAGTAAAATCTCAGGTGATGTGTGTCCCAAACCTTTGGGGGGAAACACTTTTCACTAATTCACTTCACTTTGACATATCAGGCTTCGGTAAGTGTCTATTAATCTGGTTATGAATAAGAAGCTCAAATAATATTTTGGTGTAATGATAAAACTGTCGGCATAAAATGCAGAGCAAAACTTCAATTCGTGGCACCACAAAGCAGCCTGGGAGAGATTATATAGCGTCTTAACATGGTGACTTTAAAAAGTGCTCACTGGACCAAGGCCATTAGTCTTTAGTTCACTTGGAAAAGAGGTGGGGAAACTCCACAAAACAGATCAAGCCAACCACCTTCTCTAGCAGCCCACATACACAGATGATTTCTGAGAAGTGACCTGAACTTTTTGAGGTTTTGTGATCAGCTGCTGGGCGACATCCGGCATCAACCTAACCACTAATCTCTGATCTCATGGCAACACAGATCGCCTGGAACCCAAAATAGTCCTGCCTAGAGCTCTTTTCACTTCTTATCGCTTGAGCAAGTGCAGATGCAGGAAAGGTGTCTGCCAGCTGCCAGCTGCTAATTTTCAGAGACATGAGTGGAAGCATGGCCGCGGCCCTGGCCGGTTCCCTTTAATCATTCACTATCTAGCCCAGCGGTAGCCCCCTTTATCAGTGTATATTTCCTTCTACTCTAGGGCGCTGGATTCTTTCAAGGTCACTTGCACTTGGGATATTTTCACAGGATTTGCCATGCAGAGAAATCCCCTTTAATCCCAACCTTTCTCCACTTTATTTTATTTCTTAACATTTTCCTTTTGTAGAAACACATTGGAAGCTAATCCCTGAGACCTTGGGGGAAAGACACACGCATAAAAGGTCTTCAGACTTTGCTAGAAGAACTCTACTTTGCTTCAAGCCTTAGAATCATCTGATCACAGCTCCTCATTCCTTCATCTCTTGACCTCAGGTAGAGATTCTGTGGCCATTAAGTGGCTTACTCCTGAGTGAGGGCATAGTTGCTATCGGATAGTGTAGCTTCCACCCTGTATGAAGCCCTCAGCCTGAGGACGCTGTGCTTAGTGGAGACTCAGTGCACTTTGGACTACAAATTTTATCTAAAGGAAATGGCATGGGTTTGCAACAAGCAATATATATCAAAAAATACCACCGCTACGAAAAGAAGCCAAGGCCTCCTGTGTGCAAGTGTGTGCTTCACTGAGCTACACTCCCAAGCCTCAATAATTTTTCTAAGAGCATATTTCTGAATCACCTAAGTGATTGATTCATGCACTATATATAGTGATCCTCCTGTCTCAGCCTCCCCAGTGCTGGGACTATAGGCATCCACCACCATTCCCCATTCCAGGCAGGCTCCATGCACCTAGGGTTCCAGGGCCGGCATGCCATGCAGTAGTGGTGATCGAACTCGGGTCTTGCGCTTGCCAGGCAGGGCTTAGACTGCCGAGCTATCTCCCCAGCCCTCATGCACTAAATTTGATATGGAAAAACAACATGAAAATATTGATCCTTCCCCTCACTCCTACCACACAATTTTTAAATAGAAATTGTTCCCAATTCCCAATGTTGTGATTTTACAATGAGAAAACATGATTTTAGTAGTAGAAACTGTATTTTCACTTCAGGGTTCTGAACATACCGCAGACCAGCAGTGTGTGGCACAGCACCTCCCCTGCCCCAGTGGTCACTCGCAGCCATGGGCCTCAGCGCTCCACCAGTCAAATGATCATGAGGAGTCACAACCTGGCTTTCCGCAGTGCACTGAGTTAATGAGCTATGGTCTCCTATCATGTTCAGAAGGGTGATGGTGCTAACTGTGTCTTCAACATGAAATATTTGCAAGCTACCCTGGACTTCTCAAGACATGAGCTCACTGTGAGTTAAGCGCATCTGTAGTTATATAGGCCCTTCATGAACAGTGTTGCTGAGGGATGTGGGCCATGTTTGCTGTCCATAGTGCCCATGTACTCTTGCGCTAAGCCTCATGGGAGACAAGGGGTCAGACCTTAGTAAACAATTTAATTTTTAAAAATCTTTTATTTATTTATGTATTTGGTAGAGGGTCTCGCTATGCAGCTTGGACTTCTAGTGATCCTCCTGTCTCAGCCTCCCCAGAACTGAGATTACAGGCATGTGCCAACATGCTTGGATTTGGCATCCCATTCAGTGTGCCCAGGGTTCCAGGGCTGGTGCAGCATGTGGTGCCGGGGATTGAACCCGGGTCCTTGTACTTGCCAGCAGGTGCTTAGATGATAGGGCTATCTCTTCAGACCCTAAACTGAATTTCAATTAGACCAACAGAAATCTTTAAACTCTGAAAAGAACCTTGTGTAAGAGAGTTTGTTCCCAAAGACCAAGAAGCACTCTAATGCAGAGGCACAGAGGTTCAGGAGAGTTCAAGTGGTGAGGCGTTACTGGTTATGTACAGCAGATGAGGCATTTGTTTCAGTGAGAGAATCTATCTGGCATGAAAGTCAGTTTGAAGGAGAGGAAGAGAGAGATGAAAAAGGATCAAGAAAAAGAAGAAGAGGAGGAGCAGTGATAACACCTGTTACAGAATCAAACAGCAGACCCACTCGTCCCCTCTTCCCCCTGGCCGACTCGTTCCCAGGTGCTGCCCCACTTTGGTATTCAGTCAGAGGAACAGAGAGCAGTGAGATGGCCCAAGAACAGAAGTGCACCCAGTTGCATTTCCTGAAAGCGTTGGAAGGGGACTGACCCTGCGTTCATGTTGTAGCCATTCACCATCTCTGGATCTCTGCGTGTCTTAGGTGCAAAGATTCATTTAATTCTCAAACCCTCAGATAGGCAATGTTATTTCAGTTTTTATATATTAGGCTCAGGAAGTTCAAAAACTCACCCAAGGTCGCACAGCTGACAAGTGAGGAGCTGGCATTCAAGCTGGATGCTTGGATCTCAAGAACTAGTCTCTCCCAATAGCTCACGTATACTTCACCTGCTCTCCTTTGCAAAGAGATTGACCTGGTGTCTCCTTTCCAATGCAATGCTCCTGGCATAGCCAACCCTAAAAGAGACCTTCTATGGCATCCCGTGTTCAGGTACCTCTTTGATGAGCTTCAAGCAAAGTCATGTTTCCCTCTGTGTTTATGTATTAATGTCTCCTACTACCAAACACAAGCTAGACCACTCCTCAGTCACCAACACCAACCTCACAGCTCACTGGACATAGTGATAGTAACCCACAGATTAAAGATCTTTTACCAAAAATGTAAATTCTAGGAAATGTGGAAAATTGATAAAGACAGTGCTTATGTGATCTGATGATACTGGCTTAAAACATCTCTTTCATTTCTGACCAGATTGGAAGTCAGTGTCATTCATGATGCTATTCTGAGCCAAGAAGTTGAGGATTTCTTTTAATGAAGTGAAGGGATCTCCTACAGTGCATCTGAAGACCTCACAACTGAAAGAAAATATCCCAAAATTGTTGAATTTGAATGGTATCTTTCAAGGAAAGAGTGTCAGGAATGAAATATGTCATCAAAATCCTATTAAAGAGAAAGTAAGAGGTACTGGAGAAGAAAGGATTTAAGTTTATTGGGTGTTGACTATGTCAGGTTCTTAGTCTAATACTCAACTAATTTCATTTTCTTCATTCCTCACAACAGCCCTGTAAAGTGTAAACATTCTGTACACTCTTTGCCACCAACACCGTGACTCGTGGTACAATACTTTGTCTAGGCTTCAAGAGCTGCTGACTGATAGAGCTCAGATTTGAACCCACGACTGTGCACTTCTGACTAGGCTGCACAATCTCCTCATGAGCAAGGCTCTGTTTTGGGCAGGTAATGAAAGAGTAACAGGATGTGTGTTCTGTATTCAAGAGGCCTACAATCAAGTTAACAGCTATGTTTAAAAGGCCAATGCTTTGCAACCCATGCTTGAAAAAAGGCTAAGTACCAGCAAAGCTACAGAAGCCCAAAGGAGCCATTAATTATGGAGACCTCAAGTGGTGGACACCTCCTGAAACAAAGAGAAAGACCAACTGATCTTCCAGAGAGGGGATCATCTTGAGTTAAGAGATGCATGTTGAATTCAGGAAGCCAGTAAGTTGTTGCTTGATAAGTGAGTGCTGCGGACAGCTGAGAAGTTCCCCTTTGCAAGTCACATGAGACATTTGCTCCTTAAAGCGTGGTCTTAGTTCTAGTATTGGTCACTATCACCTGGATGGCTCATAGAAACAAAATATTGGGGCCCCTGCCAAAGCTACTCCATAAGAATCTGCTTTGTTATAAGACTTCTCTCATGGCTTGGAGGCATATGAAGGCTTAAGCAGGACTGCCTCAAACACTAGGGCCATGAGTCTTAGTCTGATTTTTAGATACCTAAATAAAACTGAAGGAAGATATAATTTTTTCTGATCTGTTGTTCTTTCTCCTCTGTCTCTTTTTGTAGAGGCCTAGGTGTCTATCGTGTCATACAGGGGCTTCCGTGATACTTTCTACTGCCTTTCTTAAATCCTACACCTTCTTTCTGTAACTTCCATGTCCTGTGCTTCTCTCCCATCTCCTTGGAATTCTCTGAGAGTGTCTCACTCAAGAATGTGAATGCATCGAGCTGCACTCCAACACCTAGAAAACAAGACTTTCCAGGAGGTGGTCTTAAGCACGGTCCTGCCTGTGGAAACCATTCTGGGAGTGACAGAGAATTCTGTGTTAGCACTGCTCTGTTCAGCATTGAGCTTTAATATGGCAGTGCAGCCCTTCACGGGCCTGTTTGGAAAACTAAATCTCAAGAAGAGAGGAGCATTTCCAAAGTTTGGAACCTGCCTTGGAATTTCCCTAATTTGTTTGCTCCAGATTCTCAATTCCCATGACTTGTTGGTACTTGAAACCCAACTCGCATTTATGAAGATTCCAGGTTCAGGTACAATCAAGGGGGAAAATATTGCATAAAAATAAAACAAAAAATAAAAATAAACAAAGCAAAGCAAAACTAAGAGTTGTTCTAGTTTCTAACACGAAAGTTAGAGAATCTGGAAGTCATCACTCCTGTCCTCACAACAAGAAATAAACTGAGCTGAAAATCAGCATCTCTTTGGAGGGCCTTCAGAGATCTGAGGTCACAAAGTGCTGCCCTCAAACTACAGACATGGAGGAGTTCAGCTTCCCAAAACCGGAAGTGCAGAAGCACAAGCCTCCAGCAACCTGAACAGTAACTGACAAAACTGTTAGAGGCTCTGTGTAGACAAGTTTGAGAATTAAAATCTCTGGGGTCCTGGCCTTACAGGGCCTCCCACACTTTCCTGAGTTTTGCCTCCACTGCAAAAACTGAGGCAAAGATGATCTGCTGAGGGAGGAGAAGGTGGCCATTTTGAAATAAGACTGAAGCTGTCTGTTCTCCTCAGGAAGGCCTCAACTCAGTAAGGGAAATGAATTCACTAGAGCCTAACCCACAGGGGTTTTACCAGAGGCCCAAACAAACTGGGGAAGGGAAGTCCCTAAATCAACCTCACGAAGAGATTGAGACTTAATTATAGGACCGTAAAATGTTTCTGTTTCCTCCATGCCCTGACAACAGATCAGTAATGCTCCTATAAAACTGCAAAAGCCTCAAGCTTTTTTTTCAGGAGAACCCAAAGCCAACCAGGGAGACAAAACAAAGACACAGAGATTTCAGCCTCTGACACCACAGCTACCACAAATGGTAAACATTGCCCAAATCCTGAAACCTGACAGTAAATTAGGGGGAAATCTGTAATGAACATGTTCATTTCACTAGCTATAGGCTTTCCTCACAGAGCACATTCTACCAGTACATTCTGGGCTCAGAAGAAAGGCAAAGAACAACCACATGATGTGGGGATTTGGGAAGAAGGGAAGACCACTTTTCTGAAAGCTTTTTCTTCTTCAAACTTGATAGTTGTCATCCAATCACAAGCAATGATGTATTACCAGCCTTTGAAATATATTATGGCAGATATTTTAGTGATTACAGAAACCAGTGAGTTTATTTGTTGCAAGTCATCAAGATTCTGTGAAGGCTTTATTGTTTGCTGTGGTGGTGAGTTCAGTGAAGAGATGCTAAATATTTGTGGCAATAATTTTACCACAACTCTTACACCTACAACTGTTTCTATAGCCTCTGTCCATCAAATGAGTACCGTGGTAAGAAGAAAGTTACCCAAGATCTAAGGGCATTAACCTTCCAGCTCTGATTCTGCTGTTGCTTTGTCACAGAGTGCTCAGAAAGCTTGGCATCTTTTCTGGGGCTCAGTTTACCCATTTATAAAGGAAGTAAGTGCTGGCTTATTTCAGCCCAAGTTATTATGATCAAAGTGGTAAGTTCTCTTATCCATGCATGGTTATTAATGTCTGAAAAAGAAGTCTGTATGTGTATATGAACATAATATAATATGAATTAAAAAGTCATTGGGAGGAGCTAGGGAGAAGGCTCAGTAGAATAAGCGCTTCCCTGGCAAGCGCAAGGGTCTGAGTTCAATCCCTGGTTCTGCCAAAAATAAATAAAGAAGAAAAGTCATTGGGGTTAAATATAATTCAGATACAACCTAAAAGTCAATTCTCAAACAACATGAATATTTTAGCAGAAATCACGAGTTTCCCTAATTTAACTTTGCTTTTCTGATTTCTTCACCTTCTCCTCCTGACACCTCATGTTCCATCTCCCTTTCAGTGTCTCTGCGACGCTTTACTTATGTTTAGAAGGTACTGAGGGAGAAAGAGTTTTGAAATTTTCACATGTCTTTGGGACACTCTAGTCAATTTAAAATTGGATGTGTATGGATTTCTCTCCAAAAGAAATCAAATAAAATATTCTTGACATAGCAAATAGCCACCCTTCCTGAGGGCAATGTTTTTAGGAGCTGAGTGTAAATAAATGGAAGCATCCATGGTGATTTTCTTGCCCCCACAATACAAAGGAAGTTAAAAATAAATCTCTCATCCCAAATGCAACTTGGATTTACTTAATTGCAAACAAGTGTGTACAATGTTGGGACCATTTGAGGGTCACACCAGGCAGCCCACATCTGCCTAAAGAATCGTGTCTAGTGACGTGCAATATGCAAGTATGCTGAGCAAAAGTAAAGGATTCCAGTGACCCAGGAGGGGATAGACGTGGAGAAGCGTATGAGAGTCACCTCTCCCACGCATGCTCAGGAGGGCAGTGCCTGCAAGGGGAGGCCAGGCACCGGCTCAGGATTAGTTCATGCTGTTCACATGATAGTAGGAGGGGCCTGAGAGCACTGAGAGTATAGGCTGGGGCTTGTGGGGCTTGAGGCTGAGTGTCTGAGCAGTGGACTTGACTAACATGAGGGAAACCGATCCATGCCTGGACCATGCTTTGGAAATAATGGAGGCTAAAATACACATTCAGACAGCGCCTTGCGCTCTGAACCAAATGGTGACATGTGTAGTTGCTGGTGGGCTGGGGCCTCTGAACCTGCTGGCTGAGAAGCAGAAGAAAAAAGTCAGGAACCCAGATTTTGGAGTCAGACTCCAGGTTGAAATCCTACTCATCTGCCAAACAAATTCCTATGCCTCTCTGTTCCAGGGTCCTCATGTATAAAATAGTGATCGTGATAATACTAGTACCTAGCTCATGGGGTTGTTTTAAATATTAAAAGCAACAGTCTATACCAATCAAAGCCCCTAGATTGTAGGCTGCCTATAATAGCTATGACTGAACATTCCTTTTTCTTTTTCAGCTCTGTCCCAAGACTTCTCAGGTTTTTTTCCTCACTGAGGCCTTAGTTGGCCTTAGCGTTCTAGTCAATGATCTAGGCTCTGAGCAACTCCTTAATGTTCCCCAGGCCACTTTTATAAACGGTTTCCTAGGATAGGACTTTTCAACACTAGTGTACACACGGATCTCAGGGGACCCAGATTCAAGCAAGAGCCTATGTAGTACAGTTGAATGCATCCCTAGGAAGTTTTGCATTTTCTAGTGGCTCTGCTGCTGAAGATCCAAGCACCACACTTTGAGTAGCAAGACCTTAGGTAACTCAATCTCCAAATTGACTAGCAATTTTTTCTTGGACTGCTGCAATGGCTGAATAATTCAAAAGAACACATTGTTTATATTAGACAGGCCACTGAGTTCTCATCCAGTCCTAGAAATCTACATTTTCATGTACATAAAGACTTAAAATTAATTGCATTAATTCAAACTAAAGTGTTTGTGAGAAATGATGCCTTCATGTGTGCCTCAGAAAGGAGTAATTTTATAACTGAAGTCTAATACAAAGGTAAAAGGTGGAGCTAGAAATTGTAGGTTTGGACTGTGTGTGTGTGTGTGTGTGTGTGTGTGTGTGTGTGTGTGTACTTTGTTAGCAGGCTGGAAGTCACTAGACAAGACCTTTACAATGGCAACCTGCCTATTGGCTTGTTGGGCAAAGGAAATGGAGAACAAAGACTAAAATTTGTTTCAGCAACATTCACATTCAGTCAAACCACATTTGAAAACAAAGTCTTTGTGGATGTCATTGGTTCATATGAAGCCACACTGGATGGAAGTGGGGCCTAATTTGATGACTCGTATCTTTATAAGAAGTGACATCCAAGTAGACCAAGGAGGAGATGAGAAGATAACAGAGAGAATGACATATGGCAACTGAGGCAGAACTTTGCTGCCACAAACCAAGAGCTACAATGCCACAAGGCAAGAAATTCAATTTGTTTAATTTGTATCTCAAGTTGTGAGTGGAAGGCTCAGGCTTCTCTGTACAGCCTTCAAAGTCTCTCTTCTGTGTGCAGCAGATCTCAGGGTACCTAGAGAGATGCTGGTCCAGGATTTCTCAGCTAACACCATACAGGAAATCATGCTGCGATGTTCCTTCCAGAACTCTTCAAGAGTTAAATCTGTATCTGAGACCATCTGGAAGCAAAAGTGGCTAGAATTGGGGTCATGACTCAAGACTTTGGTTATAAGTTAAAGCTAAAGTTCTGGTCATAACCCAAGTTGTTCATATGTCAGGCTGGCTATAACCTAAGGGTCCACTGTACCAAGGACTGGTACAATGGGCACTCTAGATGATAAGAAAGAGGCTTAGAGTACCCTTTTTATTTCTGGCAAATGAGCTAGCAGTGGATAAATTAGCTGCCCATATGGGGATGATAGCAGAGGAGGCATCCTGTCCTCTGCTTTGCAGATCAATAGGGATGGCAGGAGGGGAAGGGACAAACTGTTTGGTTCAAGGACTAGTCTCTTCACTGTAAAGAAAACTGAATGTCAAGGGTCCAAGAATGTAGCTTTGACATCTGGCCAAATCCCCCAGACACAATGGCATGCGGTAAGGTCTTTGTTTGGCAGCTAGAAAGGGAGACCTAGAAGTGGGGGAGACATTGAGCAGACAGTCTCCTGGGGGTGGTTTCCTTGGACAGGCTCTAATGGGGTAGAAGAGACTCTCATGAGGTAAAGAAAATACAATCAGTGAACACAATGGAAGTGGCCCAATGTGTCTGTGCTGCTTTGCCCTCCTGACAGGAGCACTGGTTCTGTGCTTCTAGTCTCTGTGGAGATTCCTCCAAGGCTTTTACAACTTCAGACAATTTGGAGACTTTTGCTTTGTTAAGAGCCTGAGATCCACATTTATCTCAAGCAAACATACTCAAATGAGGAAAACACACTCCCCACCCATGATTATTCTATATCCAGTAACACTGGTTAAACACAAGGCCTTCTGCCAAAAAGAATCTTCAGTCTGTTTAAATAGAATGAGGAAAATGTTCAAAATTATTCTTTTCCCATTCGCTGTGTAGTGGATCCAGCTTTCCTTTCTTCTCTTGCATGACTTAATGTGGTGTAGTACATTCAGAAAGCACATATTATTTACAGAAATTAAAATATCCTTATCAAGGTGCTGTAAACTAGACTTCTCATTTGCCAAAGTTGTATGAAAATTACTTTGCTAAGTACTGAAAGGCTTTGTGAAATTCTTAGGAAATTTAAGTCCCAATCTCCATCTATTGTTGATAGTAGCATCGACTCTGATGCTGAAAGAAACTTTTTGAGTTCAAGATGTGCCAGTTGCCAAGAGCCTTGAGAGAAACCGTATCTTAAAAGTTTCTGAGCTTCATTATGCTACTTACTGAAATTGCTCTTAAGTTTGAAGAGATTTGATAATTTGTAACTCATAGAGTAGATTAGCTAAGCAGTAAATTATTCAGGCTCATCAACTAAAGGTAGGACTGATGAAGAGAAAATTTCACACTGACCAACAACATGGTTTCATCATCTGATGAACCTCTCTTCTTTTCTTCAGAAGTCTTCTTTCTCCAAATGCTCATGTTGCCTAAACTATATTTCAATGGCCCAAGCCTATCTCACCTTTCGCCGAATGTGGGCTGACTTGCAACAGCCCTATCCTTGTTAGTACCATTTTGCTTTCTGGCTTTAGAACTCTGTGGTTACCTTTGTCTCTATCAGAAGTTAAGAAACTTATGGTTTAGTTCTGGAAGTTTCTGATGTTGCTGGAGTTTGAACCACAGTCCTACTCTTCCTGGTGATTCACCCCGACCTCCTGCTTGGGTACTCCTCCCCACAACTTCTGATCCTGGCACATAGCACAGTCCTGGAGGCCACTAGCCACAAAATGGACTATCGTGCAACGAGATGAAGTGAGCCAAAGACAATAAAATACTTGAAGCATTGAATAGAGAAAATGAGAGACTTTATTTGAATATTCACTTAAAAATTTGAAAGGTTCATAGAAAGGGATTCAGATGAAATGGTTCATGTAATGAGAATTTTTGACCAAGAGAACCTAGTTCTGTGCTTCTATGTTAAGGTTGTTAAGCTTCTAGGCTTTTCTCTAAGTTTTCAGAGACTCAGGACACTGAAGATGTCTGTGTTCATTTCTTCAACAAATATTTTTCAGTACCTAAGTGTTATGTGACTAGTACTCTTCTGAGCACTGGGTGTAATGCAAAGATAAATAAGAAGGTGAGAAGCAGAAACCAGCAGTGTATTCCAGTAGTGGAAACCAACCATAACAAGCAAGTGAACTAATGTAATCATTCCAAATTGGATTCCTGTTACGAAGAAGAAAAGGAACAGAAACAAACAGGGGAATGGCAACTTTAAATGTTCTTTCTGGAAGGAATTTCTCTGAAGAGGGACGTTTAAGCTGAACCAAAGGATGAAAAGGAGGCCTGTATGATGGCTGAGGGGAAGAACCTTCTAGAAAGATTTGGCTGTGGCAGCAAATAATAGCTGAAGAGAGAGATGTGCAGCACAGTGAGGTGAATGGGGGAGAGCTGAGAGAGGGGGCCAGGTTGGATCCTATGGGACCTCATAGGGACCTAATGTCTGGATTTTATCACAACATTGATTGTAAGCCATTGAAGAAAATTAAGTGCCTACAAATGAGTTGGAGGTGGACATGCTGAAAATAGAGAAACACGTATGAAACCATTATAATGTTCCCAGCAAAGGCTATTGTATTGGCAGAGGTAGTTAGATACCAGACACAATTGAAATTCTTTGGCCTATTTTTGCATCCTTATCCCCTAGCAAATTATCTAGCTCAAGGTAGATGCTCAACAAAAATATTTAGAATTGATCTTTTTTTCTGCATAAATGATAGAGCTCCCAAACTGATGATCAGGAAAAAAACAGAATGGTATATAGAATTTTAAAATTAATTAATTAATTAATTAATTGATACTTCACAGGATGGGGAAAACAAAGAAAAGAATTTAATTTTGGAGGAGCTGAGAAGTGACTTTTCCACCAGTGGATCAAGGTTAAAGTATTTGTAGCATTTCTCCAGGCATATTTCCAATAATTATCTAAGGAAGTCCCAGGCCAACAAAGGCTGAATGGAATATTGCATGGTGAATAAGGAATAGGGCTGTATGCAGAAAAGATATTTTTAAAGTGAACTTTTGATTTGAAAAGTGATTTTTCATCATCTCCTTGGCTGACTTTGAAGAAAGAACTTCAGAATAAAGAAAAGACGATCAAGCATATAACCTGAAAATGATAGAACCAAGTGGTTCTGTCATGGTACACTGATTGAGACATTACTGAGGGCTTCTGGTTAGCACGGTTCCAGCATTAATATCACATTTACCCAGGCACATTCTTTTTCAACAGACTGCTAAAATAACCGAGATACATGACATAATCCTTGTATAGATTTTAAATAGGAAGCACAAATACTCTTCTATGCTTCAGAGTGCTGAGGTTGGATGCAAAGATGCGAGATTATATAGTTAAATACTAACACAAGGAATTGCAAGCACCCATACTTTTTCAGCCCTTGTGGCTTAATTTGGGATGTTTAGAAATTTAGGATGTTTTAGAAATCCTGCAGTCTTGCAAAGGGATGTCAGTCCTTTATATTTATTCCTGGTGGGCATTTTTTTTTTTTTTGAGATGCAATTTATGGACCGCTTTTTAAACTCAGCTTCTCCTCATGCAGTTTTGAGTGATGCCTTCTAAATTTCCTCTAAGTGAGCTTAAAAATAAAACACACTTCCTTTGTGGTAATACTATTTGGAAGCTTAAAATGGCACTCAAGAGTTTAGTCTTGCTAAACTCAGCCGCATTACTTTGTCTCCACGCATGATTGATGGGTGGGCTTTGCTCCAACGATGAGCTAAACTGTGGACCTCTCTGTCCCATTGGATTGAAACAGTACTGTTTGTGGATTCTGCTTATTTTCTGTCCCTCACCTTGGCTCCTGCACTGCCTTTTAAACCACATGTTATCTGAAATATCAATAACTTTGGAAAAGGAACACACATTTATTAATGGAAGAAGACTCAGGTATTTCGAGGCTGAAAGGAGATAATGATGGCTTTTTAAAGGAAAGAAAAAAGGCTTCTAAAACATGGATTGGTGATATCAGAAAGCCCTAACTTGTAGGGGACATTTTTTGAGGGAGGGGATGCTTAAATCAGACATCCACCTTTCTGCAATCTTTCCACCATGGCAAGCTCTGAGCCCAGAACTTCCTTCACAGGCATCGCTGTACACAATGTGGGAGCCATCTCCTCTGTGGGGCAACTTTCTCTGTAGCAGGATTTCTTCTAAAAATGAACTGGGCATTTTTACTTCGTCTCATAACCACCCGGTCACCCTGAACCTGGCATAACATGATAAGATATTGTATAGCCCATTTATTGAGGCACAATCCACAGCAGATATTTCATTTCCTTTGAATATTTTTTTCCTCTGGCTTCATTCCACTTCTTTAGATGGAATCAGTGACTCCTTCCTTTGGGTCAGGTATCTACTCCTATACTTTCCCCCTCCTACACGTTATATTTTATTATATTTAATCATCTTCTGTAACTCCCTTATTAGCTTTCAAATTTTTTGGCTTCAGCTTTTTTAGCTCAACCATAGCTCAAAAACATAAAATGAAAAATTCCAGAAATAAACAGTTCATGAGTTTTAAACTGTGCATTGCTCAGAGTAATATGATGAAATCTCACACTAGTCCACTCTACCTTATCTGAAAAAGGAATCATGCCAGTGATTGTCCAGGGTGCTCACCCTGTATATGTTACCCACCTGCTAGTTGCTCAGCAGCCATGTTTGTTATCATGGCTGCCATGGTATTGCAGGACTTGGGTTTTGCCTTGATCAGCAACGTAACACTACATCCTAATGTCTACAGAGCTCACCTCCTTCATCTCAGCACATAGGCATTGAATCACTTCATAGCAGCACAAGAAGAAAGGTAAGTACATATGATACAGTATTTTTCAGGCCAGAGAGATTACATTTGCTTAACTCTCATTTCCTTGCATTATTATCATGGTTGAACTTTCCTGTTTTCTTTACCATCCATGGTTTCAGTGATTAGGTAGGGGTCTTGGACATACCCACCACAGATAAGGGATGGCTGAATGATGCTGTCCATTTTCTTGCTATTATTCCTGGGGAAAAGGACAGTACTTCACCTGTCACTTTATCCTCAGATGCATGACATAAATGCTATTTAAGGGCTCTCCCAAGGAAAGCTCAGGAATGCTTCTCCATGCGCAAATCCCTGTTAAGTTTTCCCTTCCCTCAAGGCACCATAAATCAGTGATTCACCCTGACAGAACTGGCATTCAGACCCACCTAGTCTTCACAGTTTCAGGTCCCCAAGAGGAATATGGAAGTTTTCATGGACCCACACACAGCACCCAACATCGCCATCCACCCACCACCATCCCAGCAATGGCAAAAATTGGAGAGATGTGGTCCAGGATTCCCCCATGCCGAGCTTGAGGCTTCCACTTGTAGCTTGGGAAGAAGCACTCTCAAGCCCTGCCACCCACACCCAGAACACGAGCCTGGTACCCAGGCTGCGAGCTTGGTGCATTCCCATTGTTTTCATTACAATCAGCTGACACTTTGCCTTAGCATGCTCACATCTGCAGCTGTGGAGCACAGGAGCCAGTAGATCACACTTATTTTAAAATAACTTCCTGGAGTTACCATCACTGTTAGAATTTTAAGTAGCAAACTCAGAGTGTCAGAAGTCAATACTATCATTTAAAATAAAAGGCTCCTAGTCAGGTGACTTTCTTACGCAGAAGATCACATCTCTGAAAACAGCCATTAAACGTCTGCTTCAGAATAACTCTGTGCATGGTTACCAGGACTCCTATCAAACAAGATTTCTAATCTAATCCTGCCAGAAGGAAAGTGGCCCTTTAAAGAAGATCTGATGTCACTGAGGACAATGCTCAACCAGCATCTGGCCAATAAGTGAATGAACCAATGAATGGCATCTACCAGCCTGATTCTGTCCCACTTCATGTGCTTCCTGGTCACTCTGACAGCACGGGCTGTCAAGTACTACACGTCCAGTATCCCAGACTTATAGTACTTCTGGAAGGTGGCAAACCTAAGGAAGGGCCTTGGCTATCAGGTCACAAAACTGCACTAGAGAAGTTTTAGATGATTTTTGTAATAATTTTCTTTCTTTTTTCCTTTTTTTTTTTTCCTTTCTTTGCTTCTTTTTTCATTCTTTTCATTTTTATGTATTTAGTATAGGGTCAATAGGGCCTCACTACACAGATCGGACTTGTAGTGATCCTCCTGTTTTCAACTTCCTAAGTGCTGGGGTTACAGGCACGCATCTCCACACCCCGTCTTATTCACTGTCTCAGTGTGCCCCGGAGGCAGGGCTGGCACAGCACGCCAGAGATTGAACGCTGGTCCCTGAGCTTGCCTAAGCAGGCACTTTAGTCCCCTGAGCTATCTGGCAGGCCCTCATTCTTTCTTTCTTTCACTTGGGATCGAATCCAGAGCCTTCACACTAGGTTTAATCTTCACCACTTTCGGTTTTGATTTTGAGACAGGGTCTCATTAAGTCTCTAAATTGCCCAGTTTAGGCTTCAACTCGAGATCCTCCTACCTCAGCCTCTCAGAATGCAGAGGCATAGATGTGTGTGCCTCCATACCCAGCTCCCAAAGGAAGGTATGTGTTTGCTTGTTGGAGAGAGAATCTCACTATGCAGACCAGGAAGGCCTGGAATTTGCATCAATCCTCTTGCCTCGGCCTCTGCAGGGCTGGGATTATAGGTGTGCACCACCACGCCCAGCCAGCAAAGGCAAACTTCAGTGTTTTAAAATCTTTCTTCTTCTTGCCTCCCTTCTTCCCTTCTTTTCTTCATCTTTCCTTTTCTACTTTTATTCCTTCAAATCACTATATTTAAACATTATCTTTTTTTGCAGAACTTGGAATTGAATTCAGGCCCTTGCGCTTGCCAGGGAAGCGCTTACTCTACTGAGCCAATTCCCCGGCCCCCTAAATATTATCTTATATAGTACTCACAACAATGAAATAAGTATTGCTATAATTAATTTTTCAATTTGAAAAATTAAGGCTCAGAAATATCAAATTTTTGGGTCACACAATACAGTCAGAATTCAACCTGAGGACTGAAAGATTCCAAGATCCATGGTCGATTCGCTTTATCATTTTGTTTCTGATACCTTCTACAAGTCATTGTTGAAAATAGTAATATCTTTTGAGTATTTTTAAAAATCAAATTTGAATCCCAGCACTCAGGAGTCTGAGGCAGGAGGATCATGGTAAGTTTGAGGCCATGTAGGCCAGTCTGAACTACAAAGGGATTTCAGTGCCAACCTGAATTTCCTAGTGAAATCTTATCTCAAAAAAGACAAAAGAGGGCCTGGGAAGATGGCTCAGTAGAATGAGTACTTGCCTGGCAAGCATAAGGGCCTGAGTTCAATCCCTGGTTCCACCAAAAAAAAGGCCAAACCAAAACAAAAATCAATTTTAAAGCTAATGAACAAGAAGAAAATAATTGAAAAATATGTGATAAATTAGAAAGGCAACACATTTCTATAACCCTAAGCAAAAGAGAGCAGGGGAAAATAGAATTGTGCAGAGATTGAATGTTAGTTTTCTCAAGACTTTTCCTGATGTATTATAATACTTGATCATGTGTCCCTAAGAAACATAATATAATTATCTGAATGTGATCATTTCGCATGAAATGCTACTCTGAGTGTACTTTGATATTCCAGGACAGTAACAATGGCCTCCAGGGACAGAAAATAAGAAACACACACTGGGCACTTGGGAAGGGATGCCACTCACAGAAAACCCAAAACACCCTGCAGCTAGTTTTCCTGACCAACTTCTTATCGATTTGTGTGTGCTCCTTTGAAAATAAAACAATAATGAAGTCTTTGCACTTCTGCTAGGGATTTTCAGTTGAACGGATGAGTGGTCAAAGGACTGAATGTGCTCAGGACAGGATCCAACATCCTTAACTAACTGTCTTAGCAACGTGTGAGCCTCAGCTCTCTCAACCCTTGCCTCCTCTCAGATTCTCAGGGATATGTGGCTTTTAGTTTTTCTCTGCCACTGACCTTTGTTTGTCTGAGTGCATCACCCCTCCTCTGTGATAGGATCTCTATATTTTGTTGTTGTCCCTTTACCCATCCCCACCCCACTTCCTCGCTGTTCTCTCCCTCAAACTGTTTTCACATCTTCTTTAGGCTCTATGACCTAGATCATAGGTCCCTTTGCTTCAAGAGGCCCCCAGATAGCCACACAAGCTCAGCCCGGGTGTACCTCTACCCCAACCTGAGTACTTCTTAGAAACAGGCTCACCCTTGGACCAGTATTGTCATCTGCTACCAAGAGCAAGGCTCAGGAAGACACCTTGAACAGCTTAGCTCTTAGCTCACCTCAATTTAGTTTTTAATAGGAGACATTCATATTCTAGAAAGCCTTGGATCCAACCAAAGTTTTAAGAGATCAACAATATAGTGGTGTGGGGCAGAAGCATAGAGTGAGATATGTATTATATTTGAGGTGAAACCCTTCCTGCTACACTAGGTGAGATACTAACGTGTCTCCAAGCATCTCCTCATCCATTTTTGGCATCGGCAAAAGGATTTTGGCATGTGGCACTGAGATCTGTCTCTCTGGCATATTGTGCTACTGGCAGCCCCAGATAACACAAGGGGCATTTTAGAGAAGCTGCAAGACCGTGATACCAGGCCTTTCATCCAGTCTGTGAGAGACATAGTGACTGATCACAGCTTCGGAAACATCCTCTACTTACCAGCTGTCTGAACCCAAGCACACATCAGCAGTCTTAAGGTCTAGAGCAATTATTTCACAGAAGTGTGAGGTTTGATCACAGGCTTCTGAGGAAAAGGTATTTTGCAAAGTTATTCCATTTGAAAATAGCAGGGCAATTTGTGTGAAGATCAAAGGCAGATTTCAAAGAAAAGACCTCCCTGAATGTTTTTCCTTATTCTGACATCTGACATGTACAGAAATACAACTTCAAACCCAAAGGTTGCGTCGAAAGATACAGTACTCATGGAGCATGAAGGTTTGAGCCAGACGGCTGCCATCTTTCTCACTATGACCCCTTGGCCTGCGAACCTCAGTGCTCACGTCTGTTAATTGGAGCCAGCCCTTTAACTCACACCTGTATGGTAGTGTCTTCTGGGTGTGAAATGTGCCTGGAGAAGCAGCCACATTTGTCAGGCTCACCCCACATTCTGGACGCTTCACCTCCAAGATCTCTCCCAGTGCTCAGTGCATCTCTTCGCCCGACCTTCGAAGCTCAGGCCCCAAAAGTTCGGCAACACAGGAAATGCAAAGGCTGAGAGTAAAATGATATCTCCTGGCCCCTCGCCCCTGATCCACCAGCTTCGTGTCACACAAGCAGGTGGGTGAGAAAGGGCTTGGAGACACGGAAGGGCTGCATGTGTGAACCCTCCTGTTGTGATAGGCACTTTTGACTGGCTGGATGCTCTCCTTCTCAATTTTTTCTTTTTTTCTTATTTTTTTCTCCCTTGTTACATTAAGTATAATCCTGTCTCCAAGGGCTGGAACTCCCTGGAAAAGCCATGTAAAGGAGTTTGCAACAACTTTGCCTGCCCTGCTGGCAAACACACACTTTCGGTGTACTTACTTTCCAGAGCACAGTGTAGCGCCAGTGGCCTAGGATATTGGCAGTGTGGTGATTTCATGTGCTGTCACGTCGCCTGCCTGTGTCCTCCCATGGCTACGCATCCGAGGGGAGGGCTGGTTCATTCTCCCTGCTTCAACACCTGCAGGAGTCGCTCCTACCCCCTACTTACGTTGCTTTGTGAAGAACCCAAATCTGATTGCCTCGGCTTGAGGATGCATGAGGTCCAGCACCATCAGATGCAGTAAAGGAATGAAAAGCATGAGAAATGTATTGCTCAGTGAATGGAAATTGGATGAAGAGATGGTGACAGATGAAAAAGAGGGACTGACTGAAGAGCTGACTGTTTTCTCTCAGGGTGATATTTTCCTCTGTCCATGGATGTGGTTTGCCACAGTGATATGTGACAGTATTGGCTGGAGTGACCGTGTAAGGTACTGGCCAAGCTGTTACACTTCAGAGTATCAGGAGATAGCAGTCGTACTCCCAGACAACTGCCTTGCACAAAGCAGGACACTCGGGCTTGGTTGGGCCACCTGCTGTGGTCCAGCTCATCCACTTGCTCACCAGCCGGTGTCTAAGTGAGATACAGTCCAGACTGCACCATGGCCTGATGCCTAATCTCAGCTCCACAGTGGTGGCTCCCTTCGTCCTGACCCTGCTCTGCTGCGGCGGAGCTTCCTTTCCTTAGACGTGGACATCAAGAGTTGGATTCTGAAACCAAAGAGACTTGGACTTGAATCCGAGGCTTGCGGTTGTAGCTACAGGATCTGAGCAAAGCGCTTGAACCTGCCAACCCTCCTACTCCATGACGGGGAGGCAGAGATGAGGGCAGCTCACGTGCTGTGGACCTCGCGTGGGTGCGATGAAACGATGTAGGTAGAGTGGTGGGCCTGTGCGGCACTTGGCAAGTGTGCAACGCTGTACACGTGTGCCGTGTGATCACCTGTTCACTGTTAATGAAACAGCAGAGATGTTACAACGCCTCTTATTTTACCCTGATGGCTAATAAATAACTAGAATGACATCTTCTTGCCCTTCCAGTAAGAGAGATTCCCTTTTCCATTTTCCCCGAACTCTTGCACTCCCGGGATGTTTATAGCTCATTATGGCAGCATGTATGTTTCTTTTTTCTTTTCTTTTTCTTTTTCTTTTTCTTTTCTTTCTTTCTTTCTTTTTGTATTTTAGGGATGGACCTACAGGGTGTTCAGGGTCTCACTACCAGATTGAACTCACAGTGATTCTCCTGTAGACGCCTCCCAAGAGCTGGGGTTACAGGTGCGCGCCACCACGCCCAGCCTCAATCGCTGTCTCAGGGGCTGGGCCGGCACGGCAGGCCCGGGCATCGAGCCCCCAGCCCCGGGGCCTGCTTGCAAGCACTTTAATCCTCCTCTTCGTCTCTCTTTCCCGTACCACCAGGCGCACTGCTTATGTCTAGTAAATGCGTACTGACGTCGATTAGAGGGCAATTTGCAATAGTTCACTGAAACGCACTTCAGCTTGGTTAAATAAGCACACTACTTTGCACTGTATCTTTGAAACATCTCCCATTTAATCTTTTTTTTGAGGGGGGGCAGGAAAGATTTATACTTTAAGCTGGAGGTTTCCAAAATAGAGACCCACATACCAGCCATAAATATGGAAAATAAAAACTGTAAGGATCTTTAAAAAAAAAAAAAAAAAGAGTAACACAAATGTAGTTCCAATAAACTTATTCCCCCAAGCAAAACTTCAAAAATTAATTATTTTTTTTCCAGAAAGCCAGTTGTTAAATATTTACCAGCTTGCTACTGCTCTTATCATCTGTCATTTCCTCATATTAAGGGTCCCAGTGCAGGGACTCAGGTCCACTTGGATTCTGCAGCAGCTTTCAGGGCAAATCTTGTTGAACCTGAAATAAAAATGGGAATAAAAGTGCGGTGGGGGTAACAAGGGAGGGCAGCAGTACTGGGAAGAGGAGAAGGCTCAGGAGGAAGAGACTGGCAGAGGTTTCAGGGAGGTCCTGGACTAAGGTAACACGCTGGGATTAGGGAGCAATCCACGCCAGCGGAAGTTCCAGGTGCCAACCATGGTGAACTTGAGCACACGCTGCACAGGCTAAGACAGGAATGGCCAGAGATGATGGATGGTTAGTATCACTGCCCAGCAGGGGAATGAAACCCATCGCAGGAAAGGCCATTTCACCCCCAGGGAATGGCCAGAATCAAAAGCCAGATGGGGCTGAGGCTGTAGCTCGGTGGTAGGCTGTTGCTTGATATGCTCAAGGCCCTGGGTTCCATCCCTAGTACCTGGGGAAGGAACTGCCACACTCGGAAAAGCATGGGACGTAACTGTGTGATGGAAATCTTGAAAATTTCAAAATCAACTACTAGTCTGACACTGTATTAGGCCAAAATAAGACCACGCAGCCCGCCACGACGCTTGGCTGTTAGACTCGGTCTCAGCCCTGACTGACTACACCCAGCTGCAGGCCAGAGCTAACCTGAGCCAGCTCAGCATGACCACACCCAGCTGCACAGCCTGTACTTTCTCGCCCCAAACACACCCTGTTGGCTAATTTTTTTCCAGAACTTTTGGCTCAGCCACAAAGAATATGATGCTGCACAATAAAAATTGACCACTCCTTTAAACTTTGTAACTTCTTCTTGCAAATTCTATGTAAAATAAACCCAAAGCCGGTTTGGGATTGCTGCTTTGGGAGTAATCCCCCATTAGCCCACTGGAATAATAAAGCTGGTCGCCTTCCAACTCCTTGGTGCAGAGCATTTTCCATTTGGTTCGGTACTGCTTCCTTAACAACTGGGCTGTCCTATCAAGCAGGCTTGCTAAAATTGAGTGCGAGATGAAAGAAAGGTTTTTGAGAAATCTTTGCCAGGTTCTTAGAGCATCTCATTATCAAATGTATTGTATGTCTATAATATTGATGAGCATTTCTACTCTTAGAAATTTACCCAGGTGAAGTTGGAACATATGTGTAAAAAGATTTCTATTCTATAAGAGTAGCAGCCTTATTTAAAATAGCTAAAAGCTGGGGCCAGCAAGATAGCTCAGCAGACTAATGTGCCTGCTTAGGCAAGCTTAGGCAAGCACAGGGACTGTGGTTCAATTCCCAGCACCACAGACCATGCCAGCCCCGCCCCCAGGGTGGGCTGAGCTGGCCACAGAGTCCCTGGCATAGTGGTGCATGCCTGTAATCCCAACACTGGGGAGGCTGAAAACAGGAGGATCACTATGAGTCCAAGCTGTATAGTGAGACGCTGTACCAAATACATTAAAATAAATAAATGAATAAAATAGCTAAAAACTAAAAATAAATAAACATGTTTGTCCAATTTATTTCACGTAAGAGTATGATCTCAAGACGTATCCATATAACTAGAAATGTCACAAGCTTATCCTTCTTTGTGGTACAGTAGTACTCCATTGTTTAAAGAAAAACCCCACATCTTTACCCATTCATCAGTTGGTGGGCATTTGGGCTGTTTCCAAGATATAGCTATTACAAATTATGTTGCTACAAATTGTGTTGATATAAACTATACATATATTGCTGGGGTATGACACTTTTTATTCTTTTGGAGAGATACCAAGAAGGGGAATAGCTGGGTCAATGGAATCTCTAGTTTTACTTTTTTGAGCACTCTCCACACGGATTTCCACAGTGGTTGCACCAGTCTATACCAACAGTGGAGACAGGTTCCTTTTTTCCTCACAGTTCCATCAGTATTTGTTATTGGTTGGTTTCCGGATGATAACCATTCTTTCTAGAGTGAGAAGGAATCTCAGTGCTATTTTAATTTCTTTCTATAGAACGACCAGTGATGATGAACATTTTTCATATATTTATTTGCCGTTTCTACTTCTTCATCTGAAAACTCTCTTCATTTCAGATTCCATTTTGGACACGGTTTTTACATTCAAAGGGTCTGATTTATTTTAGTGCATTATATATTCTTGATAGTTCCTTTATGTGAAGAACAGATGGCAAAATTTTCCCACACTGTGTGTTGTCCTTTCACTCTGTTAGTGGTTTCTTTGGTTGTGCAAAAGCTTTTTAGTAGGATGAGATTCTCATTATTGATTTTTTGTGATATTTCCTAAAATCTAAAATAAAAAAACAGTTCATTAACAAGAGTGTCTTGGTTAATTTTTTTCACTGCTGAGACAAAAATACCTCATCCCCACAAGTTCAGGGTAGAAAGGTTTATTTAGTTTAGTTTGTAAACACTTGGCTCCAAGGCAGGATGGCACATGGAGAACCATATTGTAATCCATCTACGGAGATCAGGGCAGTGGCATCCAATTAGTAGACTAACCCAGCAATCTTCCACCCTTAATCCCAGCATCACAGACTCTAGATTCAGTTGCCTCTAAAGATCCCTGTCTAAAACTGCATGAAACTTAAGAGGGGGGCTCTAGACACAACTCATAGGGAGGAGTGTGACATGATTCAACAAACTGTCTATTCCTAAAATAGGAGACTACTGCACAATAAAATAGAAAATAGTAAATGATTGATACATGCAACAATATGAGTAAATTTCCAGAAAGTCATTGTAGTAAGTAGGACACAGACCAGTACATACTGAATTGTTCCACTTACATGACATTCAGAACTAAGTTAAACTTGACTGGGTGATAGCAACCAACACGGTGATTTCTCTTCTGATAGAAGAGTTAATTGGAAAAAGGGTACAAGGCAACTTTTTGGGGCTTGGCTGAGGATGTGCAGCCATCTCCTTACCAGGACACCAATCTGCAATCTGAAGGCTTGGTCAGACTAGAAGGGTTTGGACTCTCACAAGCTGTTCTGGGGAGGCTGCATCTTCTTAGCACACAGGTGCTGAATGATGCCCTCCAGGTTGAGCGACCCTGGAAGGGAACACCCAAGACAGAAGCCACAGCTTCACAGAGCCAAGCTCAGAAGTGGCACAGGGTCTGTTCTGCAGTATTCCCCTGGACACGGGGACCACCCCAGTGCATGATGGGAGAGGGTGTCTCATGGATGGAAGGATGACTGAGCCACCTCCGAGTCTGGTGTCCCACAGGTCACCTCACAGAACACTTACACCACGCCTGGCACACAGCAGCACTTTAAGCAGGATCTGTGGTCATGCTTTGTGCCGGAGGTACATTACATTAGAGGCCCATCTCACAGAGGAATCTTCAGCATCAGAAGGGTCCACCAAAAGCAATTTCAGGTGAGCAGAGAATGGAAGGACGGGAGGAAGGCTCATCTCAAGGAAACCAAAGGGAGAAACACTTTGGTTTGCTAAGAAACCAGCAAGACAGTAAGAAGGCTGGCCTGACTCTTATTTCATTCTGCTTGATAGCTAGCCATTCACGTCTATCTCTGGCATTGTGCTTTAACTTTGTGTGTTATCTGTGTTTATACTTTTTGTAAAATCCCACCCTTAGCATGTGCCCATAAATATTGGTGAAACGAAAGGGCAGAAGGCGGCCATTTGAATTCTGTGTCCTCAAGCCTCAAACAGAGAAAACTCTACACTCTTTCCATGAACTTCCCAGTTAGACAGCCTCAAAGAATGTCTCCCCACCTTCCACTTGCTTTGTTCTCTTCCTGGAGATCATGACCATGTTAATGTAAGTCAGGGAGTCTTCATTACTTTGACCATAGCGGTGATAGTTCATACTGCAATTACAAAGAATGTGGGGGGACACACTGCTTCTATAAAGATTAACATTCAGAAAAAGAATGTCCCAGACAGCCATGGGATGCTCAGCAGCTGAATCAGTCTTCTCATAGACTGTCGTTTACAGGATCAAGTTCTTATACCTTTCCTATTCATGTCCATACAGAAATTGTGTTTGCAGTGATCCCTATGCCCTGTTTTCATCACTGCTCCCTACAATTTTTATTAATAATCCACAACACTTTTCTTCCCTAAAGGTAGGCTTTTGTTTGTTTATATCTGCAGGCAGTGGTCTTTCTATTAAACCCTGGCAGTGTTGGTGATGTGATGTCCTATCTTCTCCAAGCACCTTCTGATCCCTACATACTTCTGTTAGGTGCAGGTGTGGTCATGGCCAGACATTATATGGCATAACTTCAAGAGTGTCATAGATTTTCTAGGTGATAGGACTTTAGGGCCCTCACTCTTAGAAGCTCAAGTAAGGTGACCACATGAAGACAGTCCCAACAACAGGACAAAATTCAGTGCATATTGGTGTTGACTTACTGTGTCAGTAAGGTCCTTGTCCTGGAACTCAAACTCAGCTTGACTTGTGAGTCGACTTCGACCTAGGTCGTAAGTACAGGACTTGCTCCTCACCCATGAGTGGGCTCCAGAATTAGTTAGTCCTGCCTGCTCATCCACATAACCCAAGTCAGGGTCTTTTCTCATAATATAGGCCTTATTTCATGGATGAATATGAGGGTGGGATCTGGTGCTTCTTTTTTCCCACTGATTCCTTTACTTGTCTAGTGATGTGTGCAAGAAGCAATGTAATATATTCAGCAGGAAGAACTCCAGCTCTGAAGACAAGCAGACTTACATTGTTCTCCAAGATTCTATAGGTCATTACCCATTTAGTCTTCAGAACACTGCCACAACCTTTTCTGCTCATTTGGGAAATGGGAGAAGCTGTTCCTCTCATTGCAAGTATGTGTTCCTCATTGGTATTGCCGGCTCGTTTCAGCAATTCAATGAGTAGGGTATGAGGAGCCTAGTCCACAGTAAACACTGAGTGGGGTTATTTCTGTCTTTCATTAGGCTTCCTTTTAAGCATTAGGCTTTCATTAGTCTTCCTTTTAATATCTCTGTGTGGAATGCACTTCATTTGTCAGTAGGTGGAATCAGACAAACTGACTATACTTCCTGCTGAGTTAGGAGCTTCTAGCTTTTGTAGAATGAACTCCAGGTGAAGGAGCTCATTTCAAATATTGTCCCCCAGGTTCTGTTCCCTGCTACCACATGACATGGGCCCCAATGAAAGACTTAAAAAAATCATGGGCTACCTTACCCCTCTGGATTTGTACTGCATTGGTGGTTGCTTCCCTTAGAGCTCAATATGGGAGCTGGCTGGTTTTCCTCGTCATGGCTTTCTGTGCATCCAGGCTTTCCCTCCTCTCTGCAGCATACAGCCAAGCGGAGCGGAATAATGCCCAAGTGCCCTGGCTTTGATGTCAGACAACTGCAGCTTAAACCCTACTCTGTGACCCTAGGCAGGCATCTTACATCTTCTAAACTCTCAGCCCCTCTTCTTCCAGGGAGCTTAATTGCATTATTCAATGCCGAGAGAATGGAGAAGATCACATGAGAAACGGCAATAAGGCTCATAGCAAAGTACCAGGCACCTAATGAACACTCAGTCTAATATCAGCTATTATTTTGTGATTTGCAAACTGAGCCCAGCCATGCAGTGATGATAACTGATGATGAAGTAATATCTCTGTGTTGAATGTGCTTCATTTGTCAGTAGTTGGAATCAGACAACTGGCTGTACTTCCTGCCGAGTTAGGAGCTTCTAACTTTTGTGGGATGAACTCTGGGTGAAGGAGGCTGAGAGGACGGTTAGGCATAGGTAGATCTGAGTATGTGTCCATTCATTTAGTTCACCTCACCTATTCATAAGTGATGCTAGAATCTGTGTTAGAAATAACAAGAAGTGGTTATAGTATATGTCAGTATAGCGTGTTTGTGATCCACAGGAGATTTGAGTCTAGAAGAAAAGTGACTCGAATAACGCAGGTGAGACCCCCACAGGCCTGAGCCAAACAGATCTATGAGGACACAGGTCCCTGTGGATGCTGGTCTCTGAAGATCCTGCCTGTCTCGGTCAGAAAAGCTGCCCTTTGGTGCACAGCACAGGAGGGGCTCTGCGATGTGGACCCTGTGCTCGGGGTGAGCATACTCTGAGTGAAGCCCTGAAACACCCACTCCTGGGGCCAGCACTCCTGGAGCCTGGGAGAATCTGTTCGTGGCAGCTGACTTTTTTTTTTTTTTTTTTAATGTATTTAGTACAGGGTCTACAGGGTCTTACTGTGTAGATCAGATTAGTAGTGATTCTCTTGTTTTCAGCCCCCCAAGTGTTGGGATTACAGGGGTGTGCCATCACACCCTGTTTTAGTCACCACTGCAGCGTGCTCTGGGGGCAGGGCTGGCACCCTGGGGACAGAGATTGAACCCCGGTGGCTGAGCCTGCTTAAGCAGGTGCTTTGGTGTGCTGAACTCTCTGGCCAGCCCTCGTCAGCTGACTTGAACCTCAGAGCAACTGCACCCTAGGAAGGTTTTGGCTTGTGCTACTGATGGGTGTACGTCACACACCACCCAGGCAGGCAGTGTACATTTCAATGGTGGGAGTACTAAGATAAATTACATAAAAACAACCCACTTGACATGTCCACTTCTTCCTGAAGAAAGTATGGGGGAACAAGAGCTAGGCACTTTACACTGGCAACTAAGTGCCGGGCTCTGTAGCACTGGGATTACATTAAGTTTTATAAAAGCATGTAAGGGCCGGGGAGATAGCTCAGCGGAATAAACACCTGCCCGACAAGCACAAGGTCCCAAGTTTGATGCCTAGTACTAGCAACAAGAAAAACACATTCCATAGTATTTAGTTACATTTTTAGAAAATAAAAGGTTTATTTACTAATCATTTTACATTTTGAGGTTTAACTATAATTAAGTTATAGAATTGTAATTAATTATGGAATTATGTTTCTTAAGTATAATTCAAAATATTTTCCACACTAATTTGAATGTTTGAGAAAATATTCAATTAGAAAAGAAAAAAGGTTTTGAAAATATGAAAAATAATTTTGTATTCTAGGTTGCTTTGTGTTATAATTTTGATTAAAATATAATCATATTTTTTATGTTTGGGATATAATTTAATTTTAATACTTCAAAAATTAGAGTCAGTAGAATCAAATTATGTGTCTTAATAAGAAAAAGAAAAAATGATTTTTTTTAGATACATATGTAATAATTTTAAAATTATATGTATTTTTACTTAATTATCCAAATTTTGGCAGCTAGTCAACCTAGACCTCTACAATAGTAAATTCGGTTATCTTTGTATTTCTGTTTTTCATTCATATGAAAAGAATAGATTTTACATTTAAACTCTTTTGCCATTAGAAAGATACTTGCTAAGGGAAAGGACAGAGCCTATTTTGTGAACAGTCTTACGCCAATATTTAGACACAAGGCAGAATGGCCTCCAGTGGGGCTCCCGACCTGGACGCGCCAAAGTCAGGGCACCCAGGAATGGGGAGAAATGACAGGGAAAGATGAAGGGAACGACATGAACGAAAGCCACGCAAGCAGCCATCAGACAGGAAGTCCCCCCGGGCGCCAGTGGCTGCCTGACGTTTCTGTGGACTTTGCCCTTAGTGTAGTCACTCTGAACTCTGAGTGCATGGCCCATAAATTTTAGACAAATTTATACTTTCTTAATTTTTTTTTTTTAAATCAGTGGACTAAAGTGTCTGCTTAGGCAGCAGCAGGAACTGGGTTTCGATTCCCAGTGTGCCGTGCTGGCCCCACCCCCAGGGCATGCTGGACAGTGACTGAGACTGGGCATGGTGGCACTTGCTTATAATCCCAGCACTTGGGTGGCTGAAAACAGGAGGATCACTACAAGTCCGTTCTACGTAGTCAGACCCTGTACACTCTGTACTAAATACATTAAAAATAATAATAAAATAATAAATTTTTATTTTTTAAAAAGAAATTCAAATACAGCTTATGTATTTTCTCATTCCTAATTTGATTGAGTCCCATCCATTAGCCACCTGCTATTATTGAAGTGGAATGCAATTGTGATGTAGTTCATTCAAGAAGTCAATATCCAGGTTTTTCGACATTTTTCAAATCTGAGAACACGTTCTAAAAGTAATGATTGGGGCCGGGGAGATGGCTCAGTGGAATAAGCGCTT
>NW_004524580.1:20896899-20914873 GCF_000260255.1 Octodon degus | reverse complement strand
ACACACACACACACACACACACACACACACACACTCATAGATGCCCAGCACACAAAATACTACATTACCAGTTTTGGGTTTAAGGTTCACTGCGAGTTGTGCTGTGCATTCTTATGCTTTAAAGAAGTGCTGCATAAGTGGGGGGATAGAGTTTATTCTGCCTGGAAAGAAGCTAGTTCAGAAATTAGCAGGGATTAAGCAAGCAGTTTTTGAAAAGCTCTTTGGCCTTAACTTTAAGCAGTACGGGACAGTGAGTTGCTGTTCTGTGTAGGAGCCTGGTTTCCTTGGGAATACCATTTCGCTATCTGCTTCCATTGCTTGGCAGTTCCATGTGTACTGAGGCTGCCATCTCTGCGTATAACCCACAGGAACGAATGGATTCCTTTTGGGCACCCTGGTTGCCACAGTCTACACTTATAATCAGGCCGTCAATATGGTGACTCTGCGCCGACCCACAAGAGGAGAGCGAGCGTCCGCTGAGAACCGCGATACTGGAGAAGGAGTACGAAGCTGTACTGAATGGCGCTCATTGTTTGTCTGTGTTTTAAACGTTCTCATTTTTCAAACATTTTATGGAGCGCTTTTAAAAGGCCCTTATTGATAGAGATGCTCATTAAATGTCAGTTTAAAAAGAAGTGCTGTTGATGTACTGTAACACAAGCTGCTTTTGCATAAGGCCTTTTTAGCCGAGGGCACCGAGGAGCGCCTGGCCAAGCGGCCCTATCACCAAAACCCAAGATGTAATTCATAGAGGCTGTGCAAGCTGGCTTCTAAATTTAAATTCAGAAGCATGATCCCATTTATTAGATCAAATACCTCAAAAGGATTGGTTGAACCTTGGTACGTGATTTTCTTTCTTTGTGACAACTGGACGTTAAATATTTACCCACTGAATAGCTATTTTTGAGTACCTCCCATACACCAGATGCAGCACTTTGAAGTGAGATAAGAGAGCCCCGTGGCCTTCTAATGGTGGCAAGAGGCATGCAAATGAGTCGATAACAATGCAAGGAATCTATGCGAGTTAAGAGAGTTTGAAAAGAGCATTGATTCTCAAAATGTGGTCCGAACACCAGCTGAAGCAGCAGCATCTGGGAACTTTCTAGAAATGCAAATTCTTAACACACACACACACACACACACACACACACACACACACACACAGATGTATATGAGTTAGTACACATGTGAAGTAGCCCAACAGAACCACCCCACAATGCGTACATATATGAAAATATCATAGTGCCCGTCACAAATATAGACCATTTTATTTGTCCATTAAAAGTAAAGGGTGACTGAAAAGGACAATGATCTACTAAAGATATCAGCAAAACTCAGCATGCAAAGAAGACAAAAAGAAGGGAGGGAGGGAGCTGAAAAGAAGGAAGGGGAGGGAGAGGAGGAAGGCAGCACAGGGGCGGAAGAGGGGGAGGAGGGGAGAGGGAGGACAAGCGAGCTCTTAGGCCTCAGACCACTGGGTTCTGGAGGCCAGGGTGAACCTGCTCTCTGCGCTTTGCAAGGCCTCCAGCCATTCTGATGCTCAGGTGAGTTTGGAAAGCACTGGCCTAGAGCCATGATCCTCAAACTTGGATTGAAATTACCCAGAGAGCGCTTTAAATACCCAGTGCCCAGGCCACATCTCAGACCAATTAAATCAGAATTGCTGGGTGTGGATGAAACAGTGTGTGTGTCCGATCTTGAAAGCCAAGTGCAGTACTTCTGGGAAGACACAGAGCAGGCATTTCTGGTGGGGGGAACATCCAAAAGCCATAGAAGTGTGAAACAGCTCTATATTTTGGAAATGAAGTCTATACCATCACAAAAGCATGGAGTGTAAGGGAAAAGTGAAGGACAAATGAGTTGGAACAGACAATCCCAGAGCCCCATGGCTCGGAAGAGAAAGAGGATCTTGGTGACACATTTTTCTATTTTTTCCTGGGAAATGACTTGGGTGCCATTTCGCTACCTTCGCACGTCGTTTCTGGTCTCGGCTTCCTCTCACAAACCATTCCTCTTGGCTCAGACTGTTCATAATTAAGATCAGCGATGACTTAGCCCTTAACAAAGTTTGGTCTCAGTGTGCGCTGACTGGGTCAAAGCACTGGTAGCAGGTAGAGAGACAGAGTTGGTAGCAGGGTCAGACCAACTGGAACTACGGAAAAGGAAAGGGCTGCTTGGGACCATGTTTAATTTTCCTAGCTGAATCAGGGAAGGACTCTGGGACAAACGCATCTGCCCTCAAGGAATCAAAGTCAGACACAGGAAGTGGGCGGGCGGGAAAAGGTTCTGAGGGACCTCAGCTGCTGCACTCCTTCTGTCCACTGCGGCCCACAGCCGCACAGAACCCTGTTGTTGGGAGACAAGACAGTCCCATGATCCTAACCACATCTCCGCTGATGGGGGCCCGAGCTGCTGAGGCTCATCCTGTGATTGAGCTCATGACAGTGTGACAGTTATTTGGGGCAACAGGTTTCCCCCTGACCTTGCCTTCAGCAAAGATGGTTGTGTGTGGTGTTAGCTCTCTCACCAGTCGGGGAAGGGAAAAAGAATGACAGGAAGGCAGGTGGGCTCTATTCTTTGATTTGTGTAAGACAAATGTTTTCCAGGAGCAGAGCTGGGCCCTGACCATAAGCCACAATCATCACCTATCTTGGCAAAGGGCATTGTAGCTGTGGCGTGAAACACTCAGAGCCCCTTGCCCACCTCGGCTTCCTCTAACCCCCTGAACCATCTCTGGGCTCTCACATGCTCCAGTGGAGTCTACTCTTTGAGGTAGATTCAAAGTCCACTCTAATGGGGCAATTAGATCTGTGACCACATCACAGATGATTGAATAAACAAATACCTCTGCATCAGCTCTGATGATAAAGGCTGGCACCCAAGCCCACACTAACTTGAGGAGGCTGCAGTCCCTCTCTCCGTAGCACAGGAACGGGAAGGGAGTGGAGAAGTGTGGTTTGGACAGCGTGTGTCAGCAGGGGAGTGGCAGATTCCACCCAGAGATTTCAGCCTAGCACCAAGGTCAGCCTCCTTGGGCACTGGGGTAAGGGAGTTCTTTCCTGAGGGGGTGTGTTAAGGGACTCATCATTTGTTTCTTAAAAAATAATAATAATTTTTAATTGACAAAATCTCATGCATTTTCATGTACAGTGTAGTGTTTTGCAACACATAGACACTGTGGAATGGCTCAGTTGAGGGGTTTAGTTGACATATGACCTTACCCACTATTGCTTTAGGGTGAGAACTCAAGATCTACACTTGGCAATTTTCAAAAATATGATAGATGATTACTAACTTTTCTGATATGAAAATCAATCTTTTGAGCATACTCCTGTTTAACTGAAATTCAGGACACTGGGACTCACATCGCAGCATCTCCCACCCCCACCTGGAGCCCCTGGCAACCACCATTCTATTTCCTGCCTTTATGAATTCATCATTTTCAGTCCGTACGTCTTGCAGTGAAGTCACGTGGTATCTGTCTCTCTTCTCTGGCATATTTAATTCATCACAACGTGTCTTCCAGGTTCAACTATGTTAGTGCTAATGACAGGATTTTCCTTTTCTAAGGCTGTATACTATTCCATTGTGTATACATATAGGGTTTTTATTATTTTTATTGTATAGATACAATTTTTTAAGCCCACATATTCACTGATGAACACCTGCGGAACCTACCTATTAGCTACTTTGAGTAATGCTGCACTCAGCACAGGAATGCAGAGATTTCTTGTTCACACATTTGAGTCTGAACTGGGCTCTACCAGCTTTTTCTGATAGGTACTTTAGCTTTGCTCTTTAATATCTCACGGATCTGTTCTAGTTGACTCTTCATTATTTATGGAAGTCTTACGTTGAGTTGTGGTAAGCACTTTACATAGCCATATGATAGCATAATCCTTAAACTACCAGCTTTAAAAATCATTCCCAGGGCCGGGGAGATGGCTCAGTAGAATAAGAGCTTCCTTGGCAAGCACAAGGGCCTGCGTGCAATCCCTGGTTCCACCAAAAAAAAAAAAAAAAAAAAAAAAAAATCATTCTCCAAGGTTCAAATGCTAGTGTCAGCACTTTGAGTAAGTCACTGAGCTAGTCCACCTCAGTTTTCTTATATGCCAAACAGGAACAATTGCACCATTGCCTTCATGAGGTCAATGAACTTATTCATGGCATGAGCTTATTACAGTGCCTGATACAGAGCACGTGCCCATGAATGCTGCATGTTGTTATCATGAGCTATCCTTCCTACTACCTCAAGAAGAATATACTCTCCTCTCTGTGTGGAGAGAGAAGGAGAGCTGGGAGAGGAAGGAAGGGGAAGAGGAGGGGGAGGGGGAGGGAGAAGACGGAGAGGCTTAAATTCCCAAAGTCAAAATTTGCACTTGCCTTGGGAAATCCAGGATTTGAACTGAGTTCCGGAGGCTCAGTCTTGGTTGGTGAATCTTATACCGGGCGGCCTATGCTGAACAGGGGCTTGCTATTATTTGACTTGTAGAATTCACGTCTTACCTCCTCAAGATGACGGCACTGCTGTCCTCTGCATGGTGCGTTCACAACCTAACGCTCTCTGAACTCACTTGATTCCTCTTCGCGTTTTGCAGACGCACCGCCTCGTGTCTGCGCTCACCGTAGCCTTTACTGCTGTCTGTTACACACAAGGCACTTTGCTTCCACACATTCTTACCTAAGGGAGTTTATTGTATTAAAAAAAAATACGATAAAAACAGGAGCAGCTCCTCCGACGGAATCCCCGCGGTGTGCGTGCGATGCGTAGCCGAGCATTTGCAGGGCTGTTCCGCTTTCAAGCATTCCTCTTCTTGGTGCCTAGCGAGGACCCAGCAACACCCTTCTTGAGGCAGCTGGCTACTGGTGTCTGGGTAGAAGCCTGCAAGCAGGTCGGTGCTCCACTGTCTAGCTTTCGGGCTATTTCCATGTGCATATGTGTGTATGTGAATTATGTAGGTTTGTATGAAAATGTGTATACACACAGTGTCTACGTCAGTAGTAGCAGAAGAGTTTGCAGGAGTAGAAAAGTTGGGCTTTGCTAGGTTATAGCCACAAGCCACAGCTGAAAACCAAACAACTCAACCTATTGGACTGAAGCAATTAAAACTGGATACTTCTCCCAGAACTATTTAGGTTTAGGTGATGTGTGAAGTCAATTATCATAGGTTAACTATTGTCATGTGTGTATGATGTCAAATAGCTTCATTGTTACTTTTATTTATACAAAGAAAAGCAAGTAAGTCAGGCAGGATTGTTCTAGGCTGACAAGACCAAGCAGATTCTTCACAGCTGTGACAAAGCAGCAACCCAAGCATGTATCTGTGTAAGTGTAGTCACTCGACGTGCTGATTTGCTTGACTTCCTGGCAATCCTATCCCTGTGATTCCCTGGCAGCAGGAGTGCTAAGCTCAGAGTTTCTGCATCCTCTGCAAAGATGTGGCCCTTGATATGTCGTCTGTACTCACTAAATGAAGAAGTATAATTAACTAAGATTTTGCTTCTCTCCATTTATTTATTTAGTTATTTATTTTTTATTCTAGAGAATGATCTACAGGGTGTTCTGGGTCTCACTATTAGATCGGACTCCTAGTGATCCACCTGTTTACAGCCTCCCAAGAGCAGGGATTACAGGCCGGTGCTACCACGCCCAGTCTCAATTGCCGTCTCAGCATGCCCAAGGGGTGGGGCCACCCCAGGATGGAGCCCCTGCCCCTTCGCCTGCTTGCAGGCACTTTAATCCGCTGAGCTATTGACTGGCCCTCCTCTTTTTAAACCTGCTGTTTTACTGGTTAAGAAGCTCTGATTTTAAAATCTCTTTCTCAACTGAGTAGCTATGTCACATGTTTCGAGCATTCGTTGTACCCAAAGGTGCTCTGGAGGCCTGGAAGGAAGTGTTAGGCCAACATAGATGAGAGATCTGTTTTCAGGGAATTTCTCATTGTGCTACAGGCCTGTATCTAAATAGTTAGCAAGCGGGAGCCCTTGCCTCTTGGCTATGAAAATCCAACCATATTCTAGAAACAGACATAGCATCATTTCCTGTGCTAGAATTTCACAAACAGAACTCTCATTGTATATGCCGTGGTCTTCACTCTTCCCTAATTTAGCTTCACTAAGTTCTAGAAGAATTCAGGAAAACCACAGAGGAGGCGCAGCTTAGACTGGCTTCCAACGTATGAGGAGGCATGGTAATATCTATTATTAAGAAACAGCTCCCCCACTGACACAGGCGCTAGGGCCATGTTCACCGTTTCTCTGGGACCCCACATTTTACACCGTGGGACAATGCCCTCAACATTGGTAGGTAGCAGACATGGCATGCCCATTTACACCACCACCAGACCCATCTAGCAATCACGGCTACATGATAGTGATCATTTCCGGCAGACAAATTAGGGGAAATAGAATTAAATATTAGCTCACTCACATACATCAAGATGCGTTTACTATGTCACAGGCATATTTCATCAGAGATCTGCCTGTTCTGTTATTTATTCCCCCCATACCTTCCTTAACGCATCAGTTTTCATTCCCAGGCTCAGAAGCTATACAGGAAAAAATAGTGCCCGTCTGCAAGGAATTTATATGTCTGGAAGGATTATTTGAGTGCCACAGATGTGTACCACCCACTCCTCACCCTTCTAAATGAACAACTGTTAGGTCCTGAAATCATATACAGTATTTGCTTTAAGAGGCTACAGGACAGGAAGCCCTGGAATATAGCGCAGAATACAAATAGGTTGTGAGTGATATTATACTGCAGCTTAATATGCACCACAGCCCAGGGCAAGATATCTCATAACTAATTATATTCATTTTGCATTTAACAGAGATACTCAGAATACAGATCTTGAAATGTGTAGGGTGAACTTCTGCTAAAATTACACTCTCCTTATGGAAAAGAATTCCCTTCTCTTGCTGTACTTTAGGCTTCATTTATAGTCTGCCAAAACACTTCATTTAATTTAGGGAAAAAGTTTACCCAACTGTTGCCAAGGGTCATGTAACAACCAGTTGTTTTGCTGATTTTTTTAAAAACCTTATAACTGTGCATTTGTGTGCTGGCGACCCAGAGTTAGACAGGAGCAGAGAGACAGAAATCAAAGAGTTGATTCAAGTGGGGATGCAGAGGAGAATATGCATTTGAACAGGCTTCTTTCACATGCATCATCTCGTCTAGTTCTTGCAAAGGCTCTGTAGAGGGAGGGAGATGCCAGGTTCCAGATGAGGTTTTCATCTGAACGGGGGTATCAGAGATAGGGTTCAAGCACAGGAGTTTTGACTTCAAACGCGGCATTTTTCTATATCACATTTCCAAAATGCTCTGGGATCCCTCTTCGCCAGAATGGCATTTTCACACTGGTTGCTGATCCCCTTATGCCAGCGTTGACTAGTTGTAATGTATCATGTGCGTGAGACAGAGTTCTTTGTTAGATTGCTCTAGAAGGCGCCTTCCTGTGTTCCTGATGGCATTAGGGACTTTTAGTGTTGCAGTAGTCAGGAAAGCGGCGTGAGCCTGAAGAAACGTTTCTAGGGGCTGGGGATATAGCGCAATAGAATAAGCGATTGCCTGGAAAGCGCAAGGTCCTGAGTTCAATCCCCAGTACCACAAAAAAGGAGAAGGAAAAAAAAAAAAAAAAAGAAATGTTTCTAGTTTTATTTATTTATTTATTTATTTATTTATTATTTTATGTATTTTGGTTGTTACAGGGTCTCACTATGCAGCTCAGACTTGTGGTGATCCTCCTCCTGCTTTCAGCCTCCCCAGCACTGGGACTACAGGTGTGCACCACTGTGACTCTGTGGCTGGCTCAGCCTGCATTGGGGTGGGGCTGGCGTGGTATGTGGTGCCAGGGATTGAACTGTGGTCCCTGTGCTTGCCTAAGCAGGCACTTTAGTCCACTAAGCTATCTCTCTAGCCCCTGTTTCTAGTTCCGAACTTGGCCTCCCATTTATCTGACAGTGGATTAGGAAAGGAATTAGGAAGAACCAGTACTTGTATGCAAAGCTCTGGAATTGGAACTTGAAGTTAAACTTAACTACTTTTGGTAGGAAGTGACATAAATTCAATGTTTGAATGTGTCTAATGTGCAACATGGCCTGGTGGTATGGCTCACACTTGGAGTCCCAGAACTCTAGAAGATGAGGCAGGAGGTTTGCTGGAGTTCGAGGCCAGTCTGAGTTACAGAGTGATCTCAAGCCCAGCCTGAGCTGCATAGCGAGACCCTTTCCCAAAAAGACATGTGTCGAACATTGCATAGATGTTAAATGGAAAGGAGGAGGGACAAGCATCCTATTTTTCCCATGACAATCTTGACTTATGCCAGGAGCTCTGGTGTCCTGTGTGCTTAGGGCCACTCATCGCTTCATTTTCAAAACAATACAAGTAACTTAGAAAAATTCAGAGTCTCCCCAAGGAAGCTATAATCTGAGTCCCAAGGAAACGGGACTCTGGAGTCTATAAGACCCAGTGTTATTTAAAAATGACATAAAGCCAAGGTTTGGGGAAATTAGGTAGGTAGAAAAATGTATTAAGTTGCTATTAGTGGTGTCACTTCCCACAGCAACAATGAAGTTTGTCCAAAATAGTGGGATATGTACCAATTTTACATGAGTACTCAGATGGCCGCATCCTGTGAAGGCTGTAACTTCAGTTACTCTGGAAACAAAATCTTGATTCCAAGTGGGGTTCTCTTAGCTTTAACTGAAGAATCTCTTTGACTGGAAGACTCCTGGAAAGGAGAGTCCCACCAGATCCAGGGACGCTGTGTTCAAGACAGTTTTCTTGTCTCCTCCCCTTGCTGGGACTTGGAATAGACATAATCATGACTCTAATTACAGCCCATGAGAGAGCAGGTACGCGCAGCCTGAAGACTCCTGGAAAAGATCTGACCAAAAAGGACATGCAGGGAGAGAAGACCCCGCTGTTCTCTGGGAAGCCGCAGTGTCTGATGTCCTCACTGCAGTGCTGACCCACGGATCCGAGCAGGAAGCTGACTCTGAGGGGAGCAAGGGTGAAGCTGATCCCAGCCCTGCCGACCCTGGAACCACATGGCTGTGGCCCTCCTGTCACCTGCCTGCTGCTTGATGAGAGCTGCTGCTGCCAGCAACATAAAGACCTCTATTCCTAGTTACTTATTTAACCACTAACTGCTTTCTTTCATTCTTGCTTTGTCTCTGACATTCTTTCGGTCACTGTCTCTGTCTCTCTGTCTCGATCTCTCTTTCCCTCCCACACTCTTTCTCCCTCTCTGTTTCTGTTTCTGTCTCTGACTCTATCTCTGTCTGTCTGCCCCCCCTTTTCTGTCTCCTCTCTTCTTTCCTCCTCTCTCTTTCCCCCATCTTCAGTCCCTTCTTTCAGTACAGAGACTGTCTAACTCAGCATATCTTAATGAAACACCATAGACTTGTAGCCTGAACTGCTTTGTCACGTATGAGGAGTCTGGCCGGTCTAGGACCGTGGTGCTGGCTGACTCCGCTCCCAGGGCAGAGTCTTCCTGTCATGCACACAGCACCTTTCTGGCTGTGTCCTCACCTAGCTTCTCCCCACCTAGAGACCGGGCACTTTTTTTCTTCTTATAAGGTCCCTCACTCCATCCCAAAGGCCCACCTTCATGACCTCATCTTACCTCAGATACCTCCCCGAGTCCCGACCTGCAAACCCCAACCCCTGAGATTGTCATGTCTACACATGAGCTTTGGGAGGACACCAATATTCAGTCCATACCAGACGCCTGCCGTCTGTCAATGTCTGTCATTCTACAAGCAGAGAAGAGGTTATGGCTATAGAGTTTCACTGAAGAGACACATTCCCCAGTTTCAGTACACTAATGAAGGATTAGGACGGCCAGTACTTGCTGAGTGGTTATTACCTGCCCTGAACGGTTGGAGACCTGCTGCATGCGTGAACTCATCCGTGCCTCATGGGTCAGCTTGTGCAATAGGGTGGATCATCCCCATTTCAAAGATGAAAATCTTGTGGTTACGTCACAAGGCTCCATTCACTGGCAGGATGTGGGTGTAAATTTAAGCTGTCCTCCTCCAGGGCCCACACTTAATCACTTGCTGTTTGCCCCTATGCTAAAAAAACCAAGTACATAACCGTGTGCCATATGAAGATACAGGTACTTGTGGTGATGGCTTCCAGCTCACCATAACTTACAGATTGCAGAACTCACCTCATCCCCAAAGTTTGCCTTGAAATATCTCACCTTCATGATGTTCCCGTTATGCCAGCATATCAATAGTCTTTGTAAACCAAACACATCCTTTTATTTACAGCATTGTTTTCAATAGTAGTGTCAGGTTTGCCTTAACCCCTAAGAGTGTCTTCATAAAATTAAGTGAACACTGGCTGTGAGCTGTATTTTTTTTTTTTTTTGTATTTTTTTTCTAACTAGGAAATTTTCATCTTCACAGCGCACTGTGCCCTACGTCAATGTAGTCGAGATGCCCTTCTGATTCGTTGTTGTTTAGGTCTCATTTTGGACAAATCCTCTGCAGAGGATTTGCATCAGACAGTGCAAAACTTTTTATGAGGAAAGGACCCTAAGGGCAGGGAATCCACAAGGTCTTGGCTGTGTGTGTACATTTTTGTCAAATTCTATCCCTGTTTTCCTCTGTCCAGACTAAGACAGATGTTGGTGTGATGGTTGGGACGCTTGATGGTTCTGAAACAAGACTATATCCACAGATCTTCCATGGAAAGCACATCCCCCTCTCCATTATGTGGAGAGGGCATTTATTTGGACCTTGTATTCTTCTAGGCTGGCTTCATCTCCGAACAGTCTTTATCTCATTATATAAAGCTTTTTACTTCTTACATTGAACTACAAAATCTCCAGCCAATGGGGACCTGTCCACTTCCTCTACCTATTTCACAGCTGTTCTAAGAAAAATTGTTTGTGGTTCTGTTAAGCTATTTGGTCTTAAAGAGTTTAGTGTTCTCATGTGAAATATGCTGACCCTGGGGGTGCAGGAAAGAGAAGTGGTAAGCAATAGCCTTTGACTTTCACAGAGTACCTACAACTCAAAATTGGTTTAGACAGTGAGGCTTGGCCAAGGTATCCTGATGTCATTATCAATAATGTTTCTCTGTTCTCCAGAGCATCCCGGTATGGATAACAATAGACACGGTCCCCTGGACCTTAGAGCCCCTGAATCTAGTTAGGGAGATGAGAGACACAAACGGAAAAAGATGATGCACACAAACAAGCAATGTGTGGTGAATGCTGAATGCAGGCTCCATGCGCTCAGCAAGTGGTACCACATTCTAGGAGAGAATGCAGAGAACTTCAGCCCTCTGGTAAAATGCCTGATGGTGCAGCATAGGTTGGTGCTTGAGGAGTGTGGAGATTTCAGACAGGTGGTGAAGAAAGAGATGGTGCAGTAAGCCCTTCACTTGAGACTGCTACAGTCAGGATAAAGACTACTGTTTTCAATTCAAATAAGTTGATAAAAAATGATTCCCTCCTCTCTTCAAGCAGGCTGATGTTCCCAGGCAAATCAGGTGGCGGCTGGAGGAGAAGACCCACTGCCCCATTGAATATGTTTTCCCCAAATATTTACCACATGTAAATGAGCGTTTGTCTTGCTGACATAATCCTTACCCTGTGGGGATGGAAAGAAAAAAGAAGAAAGAAAGAAAGAAAGAAAGAAAGAAAGAAAGAAAGAAAGAAAGAAAGAAAGAAAGAAAGAAAGAAAGAAGAGCTACAGGGGCCAGCACAATGTCCTGGGTCGGCGCCTGCAGAAGGCGTCATGGCTCTCTGCCACGGGTCCAGGGCATAGGATTGTGCAGCGCTGATTTCCCAGTTGGCATCGTTTCTAACCATCCTCTTGGACCACAGGGTACAAGGACTCCGTGAGAAGGCAATGCGGAGTGGAAACACGTGTGCCAGGCTGCCAGCTCAGTTTTTGAAGACGTCTTAAGGAAGTGTTACTTGTTACTCAACACTCCCGGGGTGGGCAGAGCCCTGACAGCTGCGTTTGATCTCAGGTGTGAGTGTCATAACTACCTTTCCTTCTCTGAACATCATACCACTAAATTAAACATACATCATGTTGTCCTTCTCGGAGTTTAATTACATAACCATTTTTAGAATTTTTTTAAAGATTGGAAACTTTCATTCACATAAAATCTGAGCAATAATGCTGTTTTTATATCTGACAAGAGTCTGCTAGCTACACACCCAACATCCACTCTCAACTTCCTTCCTACTAATAAATCCCCAACTTTCCTTCTACCTAAAGGTATGAATTTAATCAAAAGAAGTTATTGTGTGATCTCTAAAAAGCTTTTCTAAGAGGCTTAACTCAAACTAAAGTATACATTTTCTTCTTTCCCTTTCCCTTAGCCTGCCTAAATTGTAGACATGATGGTTGGAGCTCTGGCAGCCTTCTTGAGAACCCAAAGATGGGGCCGAACTGTAATAATGTGAACCAGAAAGCCAGAAGAAACTTAAGTACTTGGTATTGTGGAACTACTAAGTCATGCCACCAGCTTAAAATGCCTATTCTTCAACTTGATTATATAAAAAGATCCCGGGGCTGGGGAGATGGCTCAGTGGAACAAGTACTTCCCTGGCAAGCACGAGGGCTGGAGATCAATCCCCAGTTCCACCAAAAAAAAAAAAAAAGTCCCAATTTCCTTATATTCTTAGGAGATTTCTGTGATTTGTAGGAAAGTGACAGTTGCTAAAATAATAACCATTAGTCCTTCGAGTATGAATCTGACAAATAGAAAACTTTTTGCTGGACCTAGGGATGAATTAGGCCAAAGTTTCACCTACTAGGATACTGGAATTGTAAGACATAAAGAAAGAAACTCTGGACTCGTGAGGCATCTCTGGAGGCTTGAGTCATAAAACAAAGGGTCACTTGTAAATTATTCCAGCTTGGGTCCTGAACACCTGCAGTGATCACAGAAAATTATTTGAGTAGAATTGATTTCTTTCTCTCTTACTTTGAGCAAATGGTAGTAAATGTTAGGAGGCATTTTTTAAGAGTCTAACAGGTGCTCCTCATTTTATCTATATGCTGTCACTTAGCTATGACTACGAATGTGAGTGGGTGGGGGAGAGAGAGAGATCCTGCATGTTACACAGTGTTACCCAATATTCTCTCGGTCACTTTTCACGTAAAACATGGGAAGAATGTCCACCCCGAGCTTTACAGAGTGAGAATCCTATATTATTAGAAGTCCTGTTTTATTATCTAGGGCTCCTTTTTGTTTGTTTGCTTGTTTGTTGAGACAGGGCCTTGCTGTAGTTCAAGCTGGCCTTGAACTCACTGTGTAGCCCAGGCTGGCCTTGAACTCACAGTCAATCTTCTTGCCCCAGCCACCCAACTATTAGGATTATATCTAGCACTCCTGCCTGTAGAGAACCAGGCAGCCCTCATCCCATCATAATCCTTCTCCATCCCTCTGGTTGGCTGGGCCTGACAATCTCCCTTGACCCACATGTCAGTTTGATCATTTGACCCATAGTTTACTTGTCCAAACACTCCATTTCCTAGCCACATTTTGTTCAGAGATATTACTGACTAAAGACAGATCCACACATGTAGCTGGAAAGCATGCTGGAGCTGAGTGATTGATTCTTCTTTTAGATCCCAAGTGCAAAGCTCACACAAGTCAGGAGTTACTGGTAGGCTTATCGTTACTACAGAGCAGGAGCTTTCCTGGAGAGAAATTATATTATTTGAGCACCTGAATCCAGTCATGTTGAAGGCACTGCACTTTAATGAGTTCATTAACATCTTTCTCCTAAAAAGTAAGTTGATTTCTATGTCTGTTATTTGCTATCACAACTTCAACAAATATGGGTAGCTATTACAATCTCCATGAGGCTCTGAGAAAATAAGTAATAGGACTAAGCCAAGCCACTAATGGATGGAAACAAGGTTCTAGAATAAGGCAACATGGGACTCACATCTATCTTCTTCACATTGCACTACGCTGCCTCCCCAAGCCAATGAACATCCGTCAAAATTGAAGGAAATTATGTTGATTTATCATTAGGCTTTCTAACACATGATATTGTTTCTACATAGTTTCCATGTTCCAAATTTTATGCTAATTCCAGCTAGTAAATTTATGAAGTAGTCATCACTCTTTATTATGGAACTATTTCCATACTTATAAAGCTTTAGAGAATATCTCAGTGAGCCTTGTCAAAAAATTCTTTTTAAATACCAACTAGGTATGTAGATTGGGATTGATGCTCCATAAAAAAGGAAAAATAAATAAATAAAATAAATCATATATTTTCAAGTCATTCTATTCCAGTATGGAGAAGTTAATGCCATAATGCCAACAGTGATAAAATTATCTGGAAAAAAGAAGTAGTGTTGGAGTTAGGAATGGAAATTATTTAGTATTAAATTAGAAGCAATGTGAGCAGCACAGCCTGGGGTGCTTGAATAGAACTTTCTGCATGAAGAAAATGTTCTGTATCTTCTTTGTTTAACGTGGTAGATATTAACCACATGTAGCTAATGGGCACTTGAAATGTAGCTAATTCAACTGAAGAACTCTATAGCTAGCGGCCACCATGCTGGCAGGTGCAGTTCTGGACAAATAAGTCATTACGTAACTCCATGGAATGGGGGAAAGGGCCAAGGCAAGGTTTACATAAATTGTGCAGGTTATCTGGAATTGAGCCCATAAAGAGTGGTGTAGGAAATGATATATGGAAAGGGCGACTGGGGTCAAATCATAAAAGATATTCAAGGATGTTGGCTTTGGGCTTTACTGTAGTCAGTTTGGATCAAGTCACTCCTGAGTTAGGAAATGTGTGTCCGGCCTGATGTTATAGGATGATTATGCTGGTGGCTGAGGACATGTGGAGCATAGAAGTGAAGAGACCACATATGAGACCATTGGGAGAAGCCGAAGAAGTTAATGGCAGCCTTAACTGTGACAGTGAAAGAGAGAATGTCATAAAGAAACAAATGTGCAATACGTCGTGAAGGTAGAGATAAGACCACTAAGAAGTGATAAGAAGAGTTGAAAAGCAAAGAAGAGAAATGCATTTTGGAGAATGAAAGGTAGAAGAAAGGTTAAAAATAAATTTGGCACCATACCCATCTGATGTAGAGAGATACTTTGAGTTTTGTTTTAATATCCTTTGGGTTAAGTTGTGATGTTCCAAATATAATTATAAAATTAGAGCAAAATGTTTAAAGATGTAGTAGAAATTTGTGAAGTATCTGCATGTAAATCAGGGAGCAGCAGACAATAACCCTCAGGCTGGATTATTGATTGCTTTGTGAATTAAAGTCTATTGAAGCATAGTTTTTCTTGCTTGTTTACAATTTATCAATAACTGTTTGAAGGATAAAGTGAAGAGCTGAATAGTTCAATAGGCTATGTCAACAAAGTTGAAATCATTCATACTTACTACCAAGTCCTTTGTACAGTGGAATACATTTGCTCTGATACTGTCTTAATGATCTTTTTCATTGCTGAAAAAAACACTCACAAGTTAAAGGAGGGAAGGTTTATTTTATCTCATGGTTTGTAGAGGATTTAGGTCATAGTTAACTGGTTCCAAGGCAGAGTAATATGACAGAGGAGCATGGCAGAGGAGAAAAAGTCCATGGCAGAGCAGGCAGAAGGTGGCCACAGGTGGGGCGGCAGCGGCTAAACAAGCCCCACTTCCCCTCTAGTCCCATCAAGGCAACAGTGCTTCTGGGTCTTGTCACCCCCACCCTGGGGGAGCCTTCCCATTATTCACATCCAGCATTATGCTAAACCAATGAGAGGACTAATTTAGACCTGCATGCATTTATCCCAAGATCACACACCCTAGATCCAGCCACGTCTGAAAGCCTTACTACGAGTACCTAAGGCACTCGGGAAACATTTAGACACAAGCCATAACAAGTACAGATGATAGAAATCACCAGCATGCATGACATTGCAATAATTTTCATATAGAAACTTGCATTATTCAGTGGAACCCAATAGCATACTCTACTGTTACTACTGTATTGACACATTGGAATATGTTAATTATATTCAGAATGAAAATATGGAGCTTTTATATGACCCTGAAATAGCTTTTAGAGCATTAAGAAAAGAATGAATCATTCTCCATGTAAAGTTATTACTAAATATATTGTAATTTAATCTAGGTATTTGGAAACTGATACTCCTTTTATGACTTATAGTTGATTCCTTATTAAGCAGAGTATTTTATTAAAGAGAGCACTTCATTCTCTACCTTAGGTCAAGTGATACATATTTTAAACCTTATGAAATTCTTACCTTGTTAAAGTTTCATCAATTCACAGAAATTAAATAGGATCTGAAGCGTAAGTTTTAAGCTCAAGCTTGTTACCTCAGTGAGGTATAACAGTGCTCTATATCTTAAAAGGAATATATATTTAAGAATTAGTAAGGTCTTAGTCTGTTTAAGCTTTTAAAATTAAAAGTCATAAATTCGGTGGGTCAAAAGCAACAGAAATTTGTCTCTCATAGTTCTAAGAGTTAAGAAACCCTAACTCAAGTCCCTAACAGATTAATGTCTGATGAGGACTCACTTTGTGGTTCAGAGAGGGCCATGTTGTTGCCCACATGGCAGGAGCAGGAAGCTTGCTGGGACCTCAACCATAAGAAAACTAATTTCATTCATAAGGGTTCTGCTCCCATGAATTAATCACCTTCCAAAGTGCCAGCTCCTAATACTATCGCCTAAGTATTTTGCAGCATCTAAATTTGATAAAATATTAAAATATTTCCCCATGATGAAAGCTATTGTTTTTCATTTCTTACAATTATTTGAAAAAGGAAGCATTTTACATGAAGGATAGAAGACAGCACTTTTAAAATAGACTAAAATATTTATACAATTTGGTAATTCCCTAGAGACGATTTTTCACTACACAGATTGCATTCTGCAATTATAAAATATTTCAGCATAGATATTCTCTCAATACAACTATTATGGCCAACAGAGAAAAGTCAATAAAGACTGTCGAAAGTATGAATTTGACTACTTTAAAAGGCAATTTTAAAGGAGATTGTGGGCAGTTTGGTGGAAAAATAGTAGAGTTACAGGCAGAGTGTGGAGGACTTTTAGAGTGGTAAAATTACTGTGTGTGTTATTCTAATGGGGGATGTGTGTCATTACAGGTTTGGTCAGACCTATAGGATTCACAAGGCCCGGATGGACCCCTCCTGTGAACTGTGGCTGTGGGTGATCCGTGTCCATGAGGGTTCATCGGTGGAAACAAAGGGACCTCGCCGGCGAGGGTTTGAGAATGAGGAGGTGACCATGTGTGAGGTCACAGGGTGCATGGAAAGTTGTGCATGGAATTCAACACCTTCCCTGCAATCCACTTAAAAACAATTCACGGCTTCCAGTGTCATGATAATAGGTGCAGATATGGCTTTTAAAGTTTACATTATACAAATAGCTAACAAACTGCATGATTCTCTTGTATTTTTAATATTCAGAAAATGGACATAAGGATGCACCTTTTACTTCACACACACATATCCATATATAGAGAGAGAGATTCTAAATTTTGAGACAGAATGTTTAAAATGTTGTTGGAACAGCAACTCTTTGTAAGCCAACTGATACACAAGAGCAGAGCAGGCCCGAGTGGCACCACAGTATCAAACTGTGCTCAGCAGCGGTGAGCTCAGGCCTGCTCTGTCCATCCAGATGTGTTCTTACTAGATGTGGCCTGCTGACACCTGAGCTCAGACCTTGCCTAAGAGAAGCAAAGTGAGACCCAGAGGGCTAATGTCCACACGCCTGTAGTTTGAAGGCCAAACACGTTTTTACCTGGCTTGCTTGCTGCCTTGATAATCCTTTGTAATTTCAAGTAAGTACATTATTAGCCAAAGAAAGAAATCAATCCCAGAATTTGGGAGGCTATGGCAGGAGGATTGCTGTGAGTTCAAGGTCAGCTTGGGTACACAGTAAGTTCAAGACAGCCTGAATTACACAGCAAGGCC
>NW_004524580.1:20860092-20896664 GCF_000260255.1 Octodon degus | reverse complement strand
GGTCTACAGGGTGTTCAGGGTCTCACTACCAGATCGGACTCATAGTGATTCTCCTGTTTACAGACTCCCAAGACCTGGGATTACAGGCACTGACCACCATGCCCACTCTCAATTGCGTCTCAGTGCCCCCCCCCGGGGGGGGGCGGCAGGGCAAACCCGAGGATTGAACTCCTGGTCCCTGTTCCTGCTCCTAGGTGCTTTAATCTGCTGAGCTATTTGGCTACCCTCTATTTTTCTGATTTAACTAGAATTTTTTTGTAATTCTATGTTGGTCCATTGGAAAAGAGGTTGAAGTAAGAGAAGTTCTCATTTTCTCTAGAGAAGTCATTGTTTGATAGTCAACATCTATATGTTTTAAAAATAATGAAATAGAGTTAAAATATTCTGCATACATAGGAATAAATAACATAAGAAACAGTTAATGATGTGGGAAGTAGGACACAAATTTAGGGGTAAAGGGATAAGAAATGATATAAAACAACTTGTTATCATAAACTTTAGTTTTTAAAAATATAAACATCTACATTTTGATTTTTTAAAAAAATGGACAAGTTTTGTTTATTTCTTTTTCCTATAAAATTAAATGCCTAATCCACATAGTAGGAGGTCCATGTTTCCCTGTCTCTGTCATACCCAATATTTACAGGTTTCTGGTTATATTTCTAACTTTCTAAATTTCTGCACAAGAAATTACTAGATCGCCATGTTAGGAGGGCTGTGAAATCTACCGGAAATAATCTTGGAAACGCTAAACTCTCATGAAAGCATTTCTAGTAGGTAGATTTTAGTGTCATCATTGATCAAGATTGTGCTAACTCGAAACATTTTAACAAATATACAGTTTAATTAGGGTCCAGAAAAGGCAACAAGCTCCTTTCTTTTCTTATGTGTCATTTTCAATGTCACACACTATAATTAACTGAGGAGGTGACCTGTGACCTGCAGGCATTCTTGCAGGCCAGCTGAAGGGAAGAGAGCCCCCTCCCTTCCTGTTTCCCCCACGAGAGGAGACCTGTACAAGCATTATTACGAGTTGAGATCCCTGCTGGGTGGACGTTCTTGGATTCCACAAAGGAAGCTTCATATCAAGATTAAATGTGTTACTGAACCTTTTTTTTTTTTTTTTTTGGGAATGCATGTCTTAACCCTTCCCCTGGCTTCTCAGTAAACAAGCTGAGAGCGCTGGTGGTGAGGGGCCAGCCCCCTGGTCTCCCTATAATACCTTGTCTGGGCACTCACTGAAGTGCACCTCATTGTCCTGCAGGAGCTGCCTGGACTTGCCTGTTAGTGCGGCTGGTGCTCCTGCACGTTGGAGGCGAGTCTCTGATCGTGCTGGGCCAGGCTTGCTCTTTATTATTACCACCAGTGTGCTCCTCTACTTTGCTAGGCCTTCAGATCAGCTTCGTTGCCAAAACCCGACTAGATCAGCGGAGGTGGGGGTGGGGGGGATGGGGGAGAAACCTGTGTCGAATCGCTTGAGAGAATCTGTACAGGACTGGATAGAGTTTCACAGAAGATGGGAAATGCTATCAGGTTAAAAAAAAATATGAGTTAATATTGAGGGCGATCATCCATTACCAGCCTGCCCCCGCTTCCCCTTTAAGAGTAAGGAAGTAACTGATTCTAATCACAGGCCACTTTGGGTCGCCAGGGCTTCCAGAGCCCCAGGATAGGTGTGGTTTTCAGTGCTCTTTCGGTCTTATCTCATGAAGTCCTCATTGCATCCGCAAGTGGTATTTCCCTTTCATGGGATTAAATTTTTTAAAATGCCTTAAAAGTTCTTAACACCATACCTGATGATGTGTGAAGAAATGCTAGCTGCTTATCCTTGCGAGTCATCAGTGAGGGTTCAGCAGCTTGCCTGGCTCTGAAGCTAAGCCCTTCTGAATGGGCCAGGTCCAACGCACCTTTCCACCTTGGGGGAAACATGTAAATGGGGACGGCCTAAGCTCTTGTGAATCTGCATTTTGTGAGTCCAGTGACTGAGTCTCCACCTGCGAGGGGAAGATGAAAGAAATTTCTCAGCGCTGACCCTAGTCGTTCACCCAGGTGCTGATGGTGTATGATTTGCCTGGGCCTTCTGTCCCTGAATCTGATACTTACATTTTGCTCTTTAACCAGAGACTTAATTTCCACTGTCTGAGGCTGCAATGAATGCAGACCTTGGAAATCTTTTGTTCAAGCAGCGCTGAGCCTTCCTGGGGGCTGTGTAGGAAATTTAGACCTTAATTAAACACACTCCCACACCATTTTTCACTCACAATTTGCAATGACAAGAACGCTTGTTGATAATACTTTTTCACAGGGAAGAGTCTACCTTGCATTGGTAGAAGCAGGTGTACATTTACTAAATGCAAGTGTACATTTTGGAAATAGAACTCAAATCTTACATTTAAGGAAAAATTTTAATTTAAAATAAACTATCTTAAAAATAAACATTAAAAATTTTGATACCTGTGTGGAAATACCACATTGTTTCTCTGGTGTGAGAAATCAAAAGTATAAATAAGGACCAAAGTGAGTAACAGATATTGTGAAATTGGAAGAAAATGTTCAAATGGAAAAAGGGACAAGAGAGCAAGGAGAGGGAAAGAAAGGAAGGGGAAAAGTTTTAAATATGACTCAGGAAAGAAAAAGAAAAAACATTAACGAGTGAAATAGAGCAGGGCGTGATGACACATGCCTGTAATCCCAGCACACAGGAAGCTGAGGCAGGAGGCCAGGCTGGATTACATAATGAGAGTCTGTCTCAAAAAATTTTTCAAAAGTGACCACAATATGTGTGGGCAGAAAGCTTGACAGAGGAGTGGGATGAAATCAAGGATTTTGGCATGTGGCGATGAGAACTGGGATCAGAATGGCTCTGAGCACAACTAGCTGTGTTACCTTGAGAACATGACCTCTCTGTGTGTCCATGCGCGCACTGGTAAAACAAGGTACTTTATTGGAGGCTGTGTGAGAATTATACGAGATTTCACATTCAAGTGCTGGGGACATAGGGGGCACTAACTCAAAGACGGTTTAATGACAGTAGCAATAGATTGCTATGGCTTGAATCTTAAATTTCCCCCAAGGATTGTATGTTAGAGGCTTGGATCTCCACACAGTAGTGTTCAGAGATGAGAATTTGGGGAATTCACTGAGTCATGAGAACTCTGACCTTGTCATCTGAGAAGCTCAGTATCTTACTGTGCTATTAGGAGGGGACAGAAACTTCTTCACTGGAAGAAATAGATCGCGGAGGGTATACTTTAAAGGGTGCATTTTTATCTCTGCTCCCTTCTTATCTCATTCTCTGCCACCATGAGGCTAGCATCTGCCATCTACAGAGAGGAAGATTCAACATTCCTTACACAGAGTACTCTACAAGTGTCTAGGGCCCCCCACACAACCTGTAATACACAGTAGGGATAAGAGTAAATAGGACTAAGCAGAGCTGGAAGCACAGTCAGAGGAAGTACATTCCCATAGGAAGTAACCAGCATGCAAGTTTCCCAAGTGCGTCAGTCACTGTTCTATGACTGGGACACAACAAGTGAACACCCACAACTCAAAGGAGGAGAGGTTCATTTGGTTCAGTCTGAAGTTGGCTGGCTCCAAGGCACAGCAGTTAAAAGCAGCTCGCTGACTGACAATCAAGAAGGCAAGCGAGAAGGAAGGATAGGGTTCAGAAATATACCCTTCCAGGTCACACCCCAGCGACCCATCTCCACCCAGGCCCCACCTCCAACAGTACATTCAGCTCTGGAACTCACCAATGGACCAGTACAATAAGGAGACTATCAGCCTCGTGATCAAGCACCTCGTGAGCAGATGAGACTTTGGGAGACAATTCAGATCTAAACCATGACCCCAAGCAATGTAGACATGTGAACTTGCCATTGCAGATTACATGGAACCCAGAGGAAAGGACCTGAGCCAGGGAACCAACCATTTCAACCAATCTGGATAATTGTGTCACAGGCAGGGCACAGACATTCCAGAATCATGAGCTGGGAAGATAATGTTTCCAAATCACAAAAGGCAGAGAAATGGCCCAGTCCTCAGTGAGCTGGATTGTAACACTAGATCCATACTTCTATCATTTATTACACAATTAACCAATAAGTAGTTCTCCTTCTTGCTCTATGTTCCATCTAGTCCTTCACAGTCATTCATTTCATTAAAAATCCTTTTCTAGGTGCTATTAATTATGCTTGGAATAAATGAACAAATGACAATTTTAACAACTACATCTCAATAGACCTACCTAGTACGCGACACATATTAGTACAACCTTGTTTCACTGATGTCTAATCCTATCCGGGTGGGCTAATGATTATATTTTATATCAATTTTCTCCTCTAACCTTAACATTACTTTTGTGACTATGTAGGAAATACATTACCACACAATTTTACAGAAGGAAGGATTGGGCACATTTGAAATTAAAGTTACCTTTCCAAATTGTACAGAATTTATGTTAGAACTGGGAGTAAAACCCAGGCCAAGTCAAGTAAAACCAGATCCAAGGACTTTGTGTTTTTTCTCATTGCCCTCTGAGTAATACTTTTGTGAACAATATATTTTTTTATTTCCTTCTGGTTTCCAAATATTACACTTTACAATCCAATTTGAATTTTAGTTTTTTATAAGTAGCCTATGGATTCTCAGTTGTGACAAACTCTATGAGATTTCTCAGGCTCCAAGCACTATATATAGTCCAAGAGGAAAATCTAAATGGAGATGATAGATGTGTGAGGTTAGGTCTTTACAAATAATCATTTTATATAAGGAAATGTTTTAGAATTATACACTGTGCTAACACACTGTACAGAAAATACCAGTATCAACAACACTCTGGTATGAAATTAGAGCTGGAATTTAAAACTAGTGTACCCCTAAATTTTCTATGTTTAATGCTTGTTGATGTAGCCATATTCCATTGTACTCTGAAGATTGCAATTCATATTGTTAAACTCAGATCACACACAAACACACACACACACACACACAGAGCCTAAGAAATGTATGTGTAATATAATTTTCACATATTATGTGTGAAAATACTCTCCCTTTGCTTGATGGATGATGGAGACTTTGAATCTAAAGGCCATGGAATGCCGATCTATCCATAGAGCCTACCCTGACATATTCTGTTTGTCCTTCAGCACTTCAGGGAAGAGGAAGCAAATTCCCCGGTATATTCCCCAATCTGAATCTCATGTTTTGAACCAGCTGCCTTAGCAGGAATTATGAGTACACTTAGAAGGTAGAGTGGGTTTCATTTCACCCTTTAAGAAAGGACACTGTGACAGTGCCTACCTGTAAGTGAATAAGCTGGGTGCCTGGCCTGAGCCAATCCTTTCAGACAAGGAGGAGTGTGTGTGTCACACTACAAAAGCAAAGGGCTTTGATGTCCTTTGTTCATCACTTTGCCTGGGTTGTCTTTTATTCCCATGCTGGAGACCAAAGCCAGGACCTTGTGTATACAGGGAAACTGTACTCTAGCCCTGAGCCACATCTCTGGCCTCCCTCTGAACTGCCTTTGAATGGTGCTACCAGAACAACTGCTTTAAACAACTTGCTGGCATTTCCAGCTAGCAGAACTATTGCGGATGACTGCGTTTCATTCCTATCATTTTTTTGAAATTGAAGCACAGGGCACTGACATACTTTTTCTCCAAACCGCACAACTAGTAGTAACAACTGGAATGAGAAACTAAATTTGCTCATGCCTTTTGCTTTGAGTGCTGTGCTCCTGGCCCAGTCAAATAAGAGATGTAACTGTCACAGTCACTGAACTAAGCAGTTGTTTTCACTGCACTTATGTGATGAATTCAAGTTAATTTTTTTAGGTGAGCTTCAATGCTGATGAACAGAGTTGATTGTTTGGGGCTTAAATTTTTCTAGATTTATTGGGCCATGATTTCATCTGATTCACATTCAACACAAAGAATCTCAGAACACTTTATTCCTTAAAAATTTTACAATTAGGCACAGTCTACCAAATGTAGAGTCTTGTGTAATTATAGGAATTGTACTATTATAGCCCCTCAGCCAAAGATGATTTTATTACCTAGAATTGAATGGAAGATGTGTAAATGGAAATACAGTATATTTTTAAGCACCAAGAAAGAAGAACCAAAGCAGAGAAGGTGAAAACATATACACTATGTAAATGTTAGATTTTGACCAATACTTAGTATTATTTGGAATAACGAGTGATGGATATTAAGGAGAAGTAGCAAGTACTACCTTAAAATTTCTCAAACACATTCCAGGGAAATATGTACCAAGAAGCAGGCATACTGTCCATCATCATAAAATATCTTACATTTTTCTTTCAGTTATAAGGTAAAGAAATTTGTGTCAACAAAAATGGGAAATAGGATACAAAGGCAGATGCTGCTTTCTTCAGCTCCTGGCCTTGTGGTTTGAAAGTCATGTGGCACTGTTTCTAATCTTCAGCATAGCAGGGTAGTATAGAGAAACTGATCATGAAATTGATTAAACAAAGGCATTTATAAAAGTATGCAAAACTGATGCAAAAGAAGAGATTAAAATCATTAAAATGGTTACCATTAAGCTCATATATATATATATATATATATATATATATATATATATTATATATAAATATAGATATATAGATATATAAGTATAAGCTTCAGGGTTTCTTTTGTTTAATCTGTTATTTCCAACAGTTAATTCTTTCTCTGTTTGATGCCAAGTTCCTTTTAGGAGTTCCATGTGCCTTACATTACCATTTTTGGCTTCAAAAGTACCTCTAATGAACCATTTATAGTTATTGTAAAAGCGCTCACAAAATTAGGCTGTGACAGTTATCCAAAACATAATTTGTTATGCTGTTTAATTATTTAATGCACTGTTTAAAAATTTACATGTGGCCTCTGGTTGGTTGGTTGATGTGGTCCCATTAAGGTGGATTTGAAGCTCCTTCAAGACTATAATTATCTACTGAGTTCTTCAAGGCTTGAATTTATAAATTAGATTGTGTTCTAATAAAATGCTAATTCAAAAATGTCAACTCCAATGTTTTTAAGAGTATTTCTTTAAAATATCATTAAACACCTACTTCTTTTTAAAAAAACCTACTAAGTAAAAGAAATTGACTGAAATATCTTGAGAAAGTGGCCTAACCATAGAAAATTACTTTATTATATTGTGTACATTTTAATATATAGTCAATGAGATGAAACATGATTATTTTTAAAATATATATGTTGTTGATCATTAATCTGGCTCCAGTCTTCCTGATAATGATGGGTCTTCAAGAAAACCCTCTGGTAACTCAGCCTTTTAAAGAAATGGCAGTTGAGCTTCATACTCTATGTACAGAACAAAAACAAAGGTTAATGATGACTTTTTCTGGAAGATATTATCAAATTTTGCATTTTCAGCCTGAATGGGACTGGAGGACATTATAATATGTTAAATGGCATCAGCCAGACACAGAAAGAAAATACTGAACATTATCAATCATATGTGGAAGCAAAAGCTGTTACTTGCATAGAAATAGAGGGCAGTGTCGTGGTCACAGAGGCTGTAGGAGACAAAAGTGAGAGTAGATAGGACATTGGCTAGTGGGCACCAATATATGTGATGTCATATAAATAATGGGGTACACGTTCAAATAAAAATTTTAAAAATCATTACAGTAAAAGACACATGGCCCACCTTAAAATCTTCCCCTTTGCTTCAAACACATACATTCTTGCGCCACTTTCTGAAATAATCCTGGAAATTCTCTTTCATGAGTGATTTTATGAGGTGTGAGCAAAAGTACAGTGAATCATGCTGACCAGTGCCATCCAGAAAGACAGGCTTATAAAAGCTCTATGATGTGTCTCAACCACTTTATTCACAGGGTCTGAAACCTTGAGGGGTCTAGCACTTTGCCCAAAGTCAAAATGACTGTGGAAGGTAAAGGTTTTGAGTCGGTTCAGGACAAGGAGGTAGCTGGAACAGGAGAACTAAGGACACTCAGGAAATAGTGCTTCCAGAACTGCTTCAGACAGTGGCAAGAAGCATGAGATATTTGTGTTCAAAGCGAGTGGGAAAATTTTGAGGGGAATTAACATCAATGTGTCTTTTATTATGATAAGTTTTTTTTTTTTTTTAAATTTAGAGATTCACCATTGTTTTTAATCAGGTGTCATACAGGTAAGAGGAATGACTGGCAGAGTTCCGTAGCACAGTAGGACAACTATAGTCTGCAACAACTTGGTATGTATCTTAACGAGAACGAAAAGAGAAGTGCAAAATTTGCCAACACAAGTCCACTGAGATAGCTCAGTGGACTAAGTGCCTGCTTAGGCACAAGCAGGGACTGGGGTTCAGTCTGTGGCACCACATGCTGTGTCGGTCCCACCCCCAGGTGCACTGAGCCGGCAACCGAGTCCAGGTGTGGTGGGCACGCCTGTAATCCCAGCACTGGGAGGCTTGAAAACAGGAGAATCACTATGAGGCTAAGGTGCATAGTGAGATCCTGTACCAAATACATTTAAAAAAAGTTCCCAACATAAACAAATAATAAGTGATTAAAGACATTAAAATGTTAATTACCTTGAACTGATATTATTACATCTAATATACATACATACTGTATTGTATAAATATGAATAATTATTTGTTAATTTAAGATAAAAAATAAACTGTGTCCTCTTTATTATAAAGAATAATTATTTTTGCATTTTGTTTTCCATGAGTGACACAAATATAGATATCACAGGACTTAGAGAAATGATTTTAGAGGGTACTTTGAAGACATCTGCATTAAAGCATTTGTGAGCGCTGAGTGTGGAGCTCAGTGATAAAATATCTGCTTAGCTTGCATAAGGCCTGGTGTTTATTCCTTGCCCCACTTAAAGAAAAAAATAAATAAAATCCCCTGCAATACTTGCTTACCATGCAGATTCTTGTCTATCTTAGATCTTTAAAATCAGAAGCTTGTCTGACATTTGTAAGCCAGTGATCAGATATTGAACTGTATCTCGTTTGTGAATGTCTTCCCTAATAGCTCAGATCAGAGTTGCTAGCCTGTCCCCATTTTCATTTTGCAGAGCATTACTGTTAATTCATAAATACTGCCCAGAAAGAGAAACTCTGTCTTATTCATTGTCTTCTTCTCCAAGAACAATAACTGATGAATCACCAGAAGGTATTTGTTGTAGTAATGCACAAATGAATGAATGAATGAATGAACGAATGAATGAATGAATGAATGACTAATAGCATGAAATGTTGGCTATGACAAAGCAGAACTGATGGTGATCCAATTTCCAAAGTCATGGACAAAAGTGATAGCAAATATAGGGCTATTCCTTTCCTCTCCTACGTCTCATTTACCACTACACCCCTCTCCAGGCAAAAGCATCCTCTTCATTATAATTTCCCAAACCACAATCTTCAAAACTGCACCATCATCATCTGCACCTCTACAACCATTCCTGCCTAATTGTTTGCTGATTCAAATTTAGACCTAGGCTTGTCCTACACCTTTGGCATCAAGGTAAGAAGGGTTCTCAAGAAGAAGCGTTAAGAAATCAAGATGAGAATTTCAGGGCAGTGAAGAGCAGAAGAGCAGAAGAGCAGAAGGAAAGGGGAGATGCTCAGATATTTGAAACTTTGCATCATTCTTTCTGGTTAAATCCGGAAATGAGCTAGAAAACCATAGTTAGAGGGTTTTGAAAATTTTGGTCAAACATTTAAAATTATGGAGAGGACATTATTTACTTGAATATAGGGTGCAGTGTGTGTTTTCAAAAGTTACCCTTTAAATAGAGGGTTTGGAGGCTGATGTAGGGTAACGACCCCAGGGCATGTGCCCTCGTATTTGTCTCACAAGCCACTCTTGTGGATAGAAAGGAAGAGAAGGGAGGAGCAAATGAGAACATTTTAAAATGTAAGTTGCTTGTTTATTTATCTCACAGCTCTGGTGATGGAACCGAGGGTCTTTGCACAGAGACGGGTCTGGCTAAGGAATCCGTTCATTTACAGCAAAAGTCCAGTTTCAGAAGGCAGCAGACTGTGACCATCTCAGGTCAGGAGCAAAGCCGACTTGATCTTTGCACTCTTCCACTTCCCAGCGGACCTCACTCACACCAGACCCGCCTGGCTGGTGCTCATTCAACAAAAGCAAAGCTTGCACCAGGCAAATAATAGAGCATATTAAGTAACTGGGAAATTTTTGTCTCGTGTGTTCTACTAAATTATAGGCCTACACGAAAAGTATTTCTTTTAATTGCAAACTCAGGTGAGTTACACCAGGTAGGTGCGGTCAAGGCTGGAGCATGCTGTGGGAATGTGGGGTGGGAGCTTGGGCTGTAGGAAAGGAAGTACAGTCGCTGAGGCCAGGGCCGGTTGGACAACCGGAGCAATGGCCTGTGCTTGCCTTCCCCTGCTGCTTAGCGCTTGGCCAAAGTTGAAGGTGGTCAGTTCAAGGCTGATTTAGGGAGAGATCTGAAGGCCTCGAGAAGGCCTCCTCCACAGCACTCCTCTCCCATCCACAGGGCAGAGCCACCCTTCCGGCCGGAGCTGAGGAGGTGCTGCACCCTTGGGTGAATGCCAGCTTGCTGCCATTTCAAAAAATCATAGTTTTAGTTTAGAATTCATGCTTTATCAGAAAGATTGCAGGGGAGAATGGAGCGCGTGTAAGAGCAAATCTTCAGCGCAGTACTTGTGCTGCCACTATTGTCACACTGCTTGCCTATGACATTTGGGAGGCCCCCAAAACACAGCATTCTGGGGGACTGGTGATATTGCCAAGGGCAGAGAGACTGACAGTGCCTACAAGGTGGTACTTAAAATGGTGAGCACCCAAGCCGAGGGTCTACGTATTCTATCTGAAGCAAAAGGCACCGTGAACAGAAAACTAGTGTAAGATCTAGAGCATTTTTGCATCTCACTATATCATCTCTTATTTGTGTTGCTTCCTGTATTAACCAAATGATTTCACTGAAAAAGATGACAAAGAAGGAAAAGGAGAGATAGGGCAGCCCGCAGTTGCTTCCTCTCCAGCCTTCCTTTCTCATCAGGGAGCTGAAGGCAGAGGCTGTGGGTGGAACTTTCCCTCCCACTTTTTCAACAAGGAATTGGGGATATTTTACTCTGTATCAGACCTTGCAAATGCTGTGGCCAAGTATGCCAAGGAATAACTTTCTGGAAGATGCTTACAAGAGCGAATGCCCAGCAGGAAGCAGAGGCCGAAAACATTGCCCCATCTCCTTCCCAGCCACGGGGCAATGGAAGGTCAGAAACCCTGGGGCTCAGCCCTATAGCCTCCAAACTTTCCCTAACCTGTTGGGCCTCAGTTTTCCCATCTGTGAAGATGGAATAGTAGGATGACACAAGTGGGTTGTAAAGACAGACAGTTTTACACAATTTACTATCAGTTTCTTTGCAGTGTATGATCGCTATTATAGTTGCTTTGATTAAAGGGTCTCTTATTTCAAGAACTTATAGAGCTGAGGACTCCAATTAGCCATTCTCTGGCCTCCTTGTGCCTAATCTTCCACTAGGGTCCTGTTTCTGATGTTATTATTTTATTTCCAAAAATAAAAGTATGATACTAATCCCAGCATTTCAGTGTGAGGATAAAAAAAATCAAGGCCACACCTTCCTGAGCAGGGACACCCAGTGGGTGAGGTGGGGACTGTCTCTGAGAAGGGAAACTGACTACAGTGACGGGAGAAAGAGTGACACAAGTGAAGTACATCTCTTTGAAAGTTACAAGTTAAACTTACAACTCTCAGACTGGAAAAACTCAAACCAAACAGGCATGTTGGAATCCACTGGCCTCCGTTACAAATAACACAGCAGGCTGATAGTTCTAAAGATACCGTCACAATCTCAGATTTAAAAATTGAACACATGTTCGTGAGAGACCTACTTTCTACATGACACAGTGGAGGGAACCTTGGGAGATCCACAGAAGAACAACAAAAGAAATTGCTCTGGAGGAATTTTCAATTTGGGAGACAGGGGTAGAGCAAGGCACTGTTGTGTAGAATCTAGGGAATGATAGGCATGAGAGGCGGAAGGGACCAGGATGGGAGAGCAGTCGTCTCTGTGGGCGCTGTGCATCTTTCTCTTTGGCTTTTCTCTCTCATGCTGAGCCACACAAGCTATTTTGTTTTGTCATAAACCTACATAATATGAACCCTTTTCTCTCTGTATGTTCACACAGCATCAAACTTTTAGTCAGGTCACATCAGTTAATTCATGGAAATCTTGCTAGGATGAGAAAACGGACCAAGGGAAGCTAAGGACTTGCTCAGGCACTCAGTGAATGTGTGAAGGAGTCATTGTTTGCATTCAGGTTGATCTAATTTCATAGCTCATTCTCTTTCCTCTTGACTTTCCTAAGAGACCATGATGTGCCAGGGATATAGCTCAGTGGCAGAAGTGTCTGCCTGGCAAGAGCAAGGTCCCAAGTTTGATCTCTGGTACTGGAAAAAAAAATAATAATTTATACACATACAAATTCCCTATGATGAATATGGTCATTATGTGGACTAAAGGACTAATAAGACATTAAATTAAAATAAAATAATTTTAAGAAATAGAGACTGGGTGTGGTGGCAGCTGCCTGTAATTCCAGTGCTTGGGAGGTGGAAAAGAGGAGGATCACTGTGAGTCCAAGCTGTGCAGTGAGACCCATTCATTTAAGTCCATAACACATGATGAGGTACAATGGTCTATCAGTTGATGATGGTCCCATAAGACTGGTCACCAGCGACGCTGCAGCCATCTGAGTCTCTTTATGTATCTGGAATGACTTTAACTCCTTGTCACCCAGATCAACTCCCATGTAGGATTTCAGCTTTTGACTCTATTTTTTCTGTCACTTTACTGCTCAAGGAAGTTAATCTCTCCCTCTTCTGTGTTACATCTCTGCACCGGCTGCTATTGTTTGACTCCTTGTATAGTAGAGGGAATCTCTAGTTCTGTAATTTTGACATCCTTTTTAGACAGTGAGCTTGAGAAAAGGTCCTTATTCTTTCTGTTCTCATGTATTAAGCTCATGATAGACTCATACATTTTTGATAAAACATGTTGAACTCATTGCGGGAATCAATATTGACTAGAGCAGTTGTGTGTGGAACAGCATGCATGATTGGTAAAGGACCAGAGAGTAAATCTTTTGTTCTACAAAGGCTGTTGAATATCTGTGGCAATTAATAATTTCTTAGTGCTAACTTAAATAGAAATGTCATATATTGCATACAAAATGGATACATTTTGAGAATCAGAAGGCTTTGTTATTGTGTGAACACCATAGAGTGTCTTTAAAGAGACTAAGACGGCTACAGTGTCACCAGATGACCAATCTTATGGGACCACTATGGACTGATGGACTGTTGTACACCACTATGTGTTATGTACATAAATGAATGGGTGTGGCTGTATTCCAGTATGGCTTTGTGGATGTCCCTTGTTTAAAGATCTACCTATTTAACAGCGGCTCAGACTTAGGACCCACATTCAGACTTAGGATGCAGGAACATGAGTAGCAATATGGGCTCATGGTGGCTTCTTCTAGAGTTCAGTACAGTCATTCTTGTTCATTGGAGTTTTAGGTTCGGGTACACATTACATTACAGCACTGCATGGAAGAGCTACATGTATGTATCGTTCCTCATCTAGTGACCAATTCATTTAAGGACTTACTCAGGAAAGGAGTTCAGTGGTTGGACGAAGAGTGTCTGTGTGTATAACACACAAGCTTCTGGCTGGATTGGGCCCAAAAGCTATGGTTTGTTTGTCCTTGGTCTATTAGGTCAACAAACCAAAAATTGGAAGTGGTGGTAGAAGAGCTCTTCCAAGCAGAAGAAATGGCATGTGACATGCCTGGAGGAAGCATGTATTCATGGAAAAGCATGGACTAACATGGACCACTAACATGGATGATTCATAGTGTATGTGTCAAGGAAGAAATTTTAAGTATAAGTGAAAGGGGGCAGGAGTACAGAAAATAGTAGGCAAGGAATCTATTCTAAACCCCAAAGGTACAGGAAGGCCATTAAAGCTGTGGATACAGTAATGGCCTGACAGTGGTTGTGCATCCTTGGTTAAATTACATGCACATACACTGGAGATGTGTAGATCAAGTGACCTGTGAGAACATCTAAAGAGGAGAGCAGCAACAGTGGCTATGGAAAGAAAGTGGGGAGCAGATCTGCAGGGGTGAATGGCAGCAGGTGACACTTGGATGCATGTGAGCGTGGAGAAATGCAGAGATACCAGTGAATGCCTTAGCTCTGTGTCTGGGAACCAGCAGACCTAGGGGAAAAACCAGGGCGGAGGCGGGGAGGGGGAATTTGTATCAGGCATGTTAGGTCTGATTTTAATATGTGTTTTGCCTGGTCAAAGCTCAAGTTTAAATACTGTGACTAATAACAGCATTCCATTCCAAAAGTGGATTAAAATGCTTCTGTCATTTGGCAAAGAAAAGACTTTTTTTAAGTAGTTTTTTTTTTTTTTTTTAAGTGTTCTTCTCTGATGTTGGATCTCTGTTTACTTTTGATTTAAGCTATGCTCGTCCTAACAACTAGACCACACCAAGGAAGTCCCTTTTCATCTGAGTCTTTTAGTCTCTGGTCCCATTTTAGGTGGTTCTGAACCAATCATTCTTGGCTCTTGTTTGTTCTGTGAAACTGAACAAGCGAAATGTCACAGCAGGGAATCTGGGAACTCCCTTATGCACTGTGAATACCGAGTCAGACAAGCTACTTGGTCTCTCACAAGTTACTTGGCCTGCATGTCTCTAGTGTATGCATGCTAAGTAGAGTCAGAGCACAGGACAGGAAGAATGCAAGAAGCCAAAAGTTAAGCTGAAAGGAACTGGATTCTCACCACATGGTGTATCCTGAAAGAAAGTGGGTGTGGGACATGGAAGTTGAGGGTAGGAACTACTACATTCTGACGTTGTCAGATCATAGGAAGAACCACCCAAGAGCAGAGGCAGAATGATCAACTCAGGCAACACAGATGAAAGTCACTTAAAGGAGCTGGGTTTGGTTAGCAGTGCAGGAGATCAGCAAAGAGGAGAAGGACAGGGGTTTAACCGCTATCACGGAGTGAATCAGATCCTCATCCAAAACCATCCTGCTCAGAGTTACTGGTATGGCTGAGGTTGGGGGGGGGGGCAAGTCCCATCTATTTAGAAGGTGATTGGACCATGAGGCACTATAACAATGCACTGATGAGTCTGTTACTAAATGCTCTAGTAGAAGGTGGGCCTGGTAAACAGGGGTGGTTACAGCAGATGTGACCTGGAAGGGGACCTCCCGGGGCCCTCCCTTCTCTCTCTGCTTCCTGGGCTCCATGATGTGAGCAGCTCTTCATCACCTGCCTTTGTGCTGTGGAGCCAACCAGCTATGGCTGGAAAATTGAAAGCTCAGGGCCCTGAATGAATCTCTCCTGCTTTAAATGGTGGGTGTCAGGCACTGTGTTTCAGCATTGAAGAAAAGCTGGTTCGTCATACAATACCAGTGAAAAACACACTTGAATCCCTGTCATGTAAAACTACAGATTCCATAAAAAGGATTCTATACAAACATGATAAAAACAGAAATTATAAGAAAAATTTGTGAATAAATGCATGCTGCATCTGAACGGAGTCTTTTGTAGAAGTCTGTGGTATACCACAGCGGATTTCTCCTTATGAACGTATCATGATCATGTAAGATGGTATCATATAGCTTAGACTGAGTGAAAAATTTACAAGCCTACTTCTAATTTTGTCATGTTCCTACTGACTCTAAAATTATTTCAAAATTAGAAGTTAAAATAAAAAAAGAGTACTTCTATAACATTTCCTGGTCCTATAACTTACCAAGACGACAAACAAGCCATCGTTTAGAATAACTTTTCCATAGAAGTCCATAACTATTATAATAATTCAAATAACCCCTTGTCCAGGGTACACATCCAGAAACTCATGGACTAGCTCTAAGCCTACCTGTATGCCTGGAGCAAAATGACTTAACTTCTTTAGGTCTATTTATTCTTCCTAGGAAACGAATACACTAATAGTACTTGGCTCTTACCAAATAATCTAGAGAGCTTTGTGCACTGTCTGGCACAGGGAGAGTGTTCAATAAATGTGACAGCTATTAGGAGCACAGTATTGATTGCTATTTGTCTATCCTGCCCACGTGGACAGGCCGAGCTCACCATGTGGCATCCGGTGTGTTTCCTCACTGATTGGATGAAATATGTGACTTATTTTTCTGTGCTCGGGGTTCACAAACACAAGCCTTGTTCCAGTGTTCTCTCAGAAATATGATTTTCAGCCCAGCTACTCTTTTATATTAACGTAAGCACTGTGGCCAGTTGGTCTCTGTTCTGGAGTTCCAGAATGACATTAAAAATGAGTGGGCAGAGAGATTTTATTAGTCACTTGCTGGCTTCACCACAGCCATTTCCATGAAATTGTAGGACAACGACAAATTAAAACAGCTATGCTGAGCTTTGGAAAGCTGGTCCTTTCGTCTGCAAATACTCACAAGTCAGGAATGTAGAACAGGAGCAGTAAATTGGACAGGCACTGCCGGATGATCCTAGGTCCCTTTGGCAGAAAAGTGAAGACCTCTCAGGAACTTGGCCCAAGAAAAATAGGGCAAAGACAGGAAATACTGCTATGCTGAAGAAAGCCTGAAATACCTTAACGTTTTGGTTAGTATTATTCTGTCCATAGAAGGGAAGTACTTCCTAATGAGCTAATGGAAATTTCCTAGGAGCCAGGTCTAAATGAGGAAGAGAAACTTGGCACCAATCCCAGCACCTTAAGAGCACCTATCTGAGTAGGCCCATCTCTTCAGGTCTTGCTTGGTCCCCCAGGCACCTCCTTAGATTTCATTGCCTGGTACCCTCTCTTTTTCTGTCTCCCCTATTAGCCATCCCTTATATAGTTGCCTACTTCTCACTACTTACACCTCTTCTTGCCTAGCTTCCAGCTCAGGATCTCAGGAGCTAATGACAGACATGAAGGTAATAAATATGGAGCTTAAAGACCCAAGAAGCTGAGCTTGGGTCTTACCTCCCCCAATGCTGATGAGCAAAGACAGGACATATTCTCCACAGCCTCAGTGTCAATAGCTTTGTTTTTGCATTAAAAACAAGTTTCTGATGTGATCTACCAGATCCATGTGGGGTTTTTATGAGGCTCAACTGAAACATCTAGAAGCGTCTAGAACATAGAAGCAACTACCCAAGAGACATGAATTTTCTTCCTCTAGTTATCCACTGCAGAGCTTCAGTGAAAAACATCCAGGGAATAACAGTGTAATTTATGCTGCCACTGGCCCAAATGTCAGCCTGGCTGATAGAGAACACAATAAAAGGCAAAATGTCTTAGAATTCCGGGCAACGTAGCTTGTCAATATTTAATTATACCATGGCCTCCACATATGGATGCAGCCTGTTGAGATTTCTTTTCAAAAGCCAGGTGAATTTTAAACTTGGAGTTTTGGCTCTCTCAGAGAAGCAGAGTTCTGACAGCTACTGATTTTGATTGCTACACCAAGGAAATATAAGAAGTAATTAGTTAATTGGATGGCCTTCTTTCATAATACCCATGTGATATTCGCTTGAATAAATTTGCCTGCTCTTTTCACTTGTATCTTTATTCTAAATCTATTGAGAAGAGACCAGTGAATGCTTTTTGTCTAGATCCCGTGTCTCCTCGAAAGCTTTTATGAGTGTTTCCAACTTATGTGACCTCTTTCCCCCAAAGAAGAGGCACGGAGGTGATCAGAGTTCAGTTTTCTGAAATATTCTGCATTTCTTTAGCAGCCCTTATAATTTCTAAAAATGATAGAGACTGCTTTTGTACTTAAAAACAATGACAAGGGAGAACATTTGCAAAGGATTTGAAGGCTGCGTGAATTTTAAAATTGCCCTTTTCTTTGAAGCTTCAAGTTCAGAATGAAAGCACCGTTGATTACAAAGCAGAAAAGATTAGTCAACTGTGGCCATCCCCACGGATGGTGTGTTAGTGGAGGCAGAGAAATTGTCAGCGTTTCAAGGATGATTTCTTTGTGGCGCTCCTATGTCTTAGCGTCTCAGGTTTCTTAGATTAGTAACAGGCTTGGTAAAGGGGTGAAGGAGGTGGAGGTGAATCATGTATGGTGAAAAGGAAATTGTTTAAAGAGGGAAGAAGGCACGCAAACAGCCTTATGTAAGAGGAAAATAAGCAGGACTCTAGGAAGGCAAGGTGGCATCGTGGTTAAGAGTATAAACACCTTGTGTTTCACCCACGTTGGTTTTGTGAGTTTAAAGCTACCTGTTAATTTATTACTTGTAGCAGAAATGGTGTGATAGTGCTATGATGAGATTGAGAAAAGAATTAAGTGAGTTATTTCTATGATATAGTGAGCACCATGGAAATCTTTATTAAACAAAATCAGTGGCCTGGTACATATGTCAAACAATGCTCTGTCCAAACCACAGAGATTTGCAGCACAAAGAGTGAATCTTAATGTATGCAAATTTTCAAAGACAGCAGAAGTTTGGATGGACTCTTTTCCGAAGAACACAATTTGGAAAGGTTGGAACATGGAGGTAACCTTGTAGTAAACGTAAATTATAGCCACTACCTCAGCTAGGTAGAGGCTAAGAGACATTAGTTAAAATTAAGAGCTAAAGTGCTGGTGAGATAGCTCAGTGGACTAAAGTGCCTGCTTAGGCAAGGTTTGGCAAGCACAGGGATCGTGGTTCAATCCCCGAAACCACATGCTGCGCCAGCCACACCCCCTGTGTGGGCTGAGCCGCCCAGAATCCAGGTGTAGTGGTGCACACCTGTAATCCCAGCCCTGGGGAGGCTGGAAACAGAAGGATCACCATGAGTCTGAGCTGCATAGTGAGACCCTGCAAAAACTAAATACATAAAAAAAAAAAAAAATTAGTAGCTAGAACTATGTTGATAGACTGGACCCTTGACACAAGATGATGAAAATGGCCTCTTACCTCTTATACTTAAAACTTAAGTAATCTGTCCTTCTACAGAATGCCTGGCTGGTACTCCCTAAAACTATCAATGTCTTGACAATCAAAGAAAAGTCTAAGTAATTGTCACAAGTAAGAGAAGCCTATGGGAGTGGGATTACTAAATATAATGTGGTACCTGAGTTGAGGTCCTAGAACAGAAAAGATCATTAAGTAAAAAGGTAAGACTATCTAATTGAAGGCTGGACCTTAATTAGTGATAATGTATCACATTGTTTTCATTAATTACAGCAGATGCATCATCAATGGGAACAAATGTGTATTCCTAATGGAAAAGGTGAGTGTGACAAATAATTATTTTTAATGGCTCACTATTTTTCTGTAAATTTTTCTTTCAATAGGCATCACAGTTTTTCTAAAACTTAAAAATTGCTAAAACTTCTAAATTTTAAAATTCTCCTAAAATTTTTAAACTCCTAAAATGATAAAGAAATAACATTTATTAAAGACTTGTTTTATGATAGCCACTATTAATGATAGCTTTTAACCACAAAATAGCTACTAGAAAAGTGCCAGTTAGAATGAACTAACCATACATGTGGCCTTAAATTTTAGGATAAGTACTGGAAAAATATAGATTTTATTGCCTTTTCTTTTTGAAAATAAGAAGCTAAAATTATGAAATTAATTTTATGAAATATGTTTTTTATTTTCTTATTTGTTTATGTATGTATGTATTTGGTCCAGGGTCTCACTATGCAGCTCAGACTCATAGTGATCCTTCCATTTTTAGCCTCCCCAGTGCTGGGATTGCAGGTGTGCCCTACCACGCTGTCTCGGTGGCCTGCTCAGCACACCCAGGGGTGGGAATGGAGCGCTACGTTGTGCTGAAGGGATCGAACCCTGTTCCCTGTGCTTGCCTAAGCAGGTGCTTATTCTACTGAGTTACCTAGCCAGCCTGAAATATACATTTAAAAGATATATTATAGATGCATAATTATGTAGATGATTTTATAATGAACACAAAACAACTTAATTCAGGCTTCATATTGTTTATATAATTTTATAAAGATATGAAAATGTATGGTAAGGGACAGTGAGATAGCTCAGTGGACTAAGCTCTTGTTTTGGCAAGCTCAGGTACCAGGGCTCTCTACCCCCCATGCCATGCCAACCCCACTCCCAGGGCACAACTGAGTCTGGGCATGGTGGCGCATACCTGTATTCCCAATCCTGGTGAGGCTGAAAACAAGTGGATCACCATGAGTCTGATCTGTGTAGTGAGACCTTGTACCAAATACATAAAAGAAATAAAGAAAATGAATGGTAGTACAAAATGACACTTCTGGGCTAGGGAAATAATTTAGGGGAATAAGTGCTTGCCTGGCAAGCTGCAAGGTCCAGAGTTCAATCCCTGGTACCACAAAGAAAAAAATTCTTTATATTATAACCTTAATAAGAATTTCTAAAATAAGGACTTTTTTAACAGAAAACCTTTATTAATTTTCTCAATTTTCCTAACATTATTCTCTGATGTTCAGGTCATGCTTCATTGGAGAGGTTACCATCTTATGATTCTCATTCCCCATGAATTCTGGACAGGTTGACCCATTGGAGTTAATCTTTCTTGCCCTTGACTTCCATGATAAGCCTGTTCATAATTCTCTGATAACCTTCTATTCAGTATTATAATCAGTTATCTGAATACCTTCCCTCCACCCCAGGAAATGATACCAAGACTGTGACAATGTCTATGTAAGTTTTAGGGTTTGTGTGGCACATAAAGTTGTTCCTCGACTTCAGTGAATGTTCATTTTCCATTTATAAACTACAAAACAGTAACAAAACCTGCCATTCTGCCTGTAGAGGGTTATCGTGAGGACGCAGGAGCCTGAGGTTTTGGCCCCCTGGACCCCGAGTTTCACAAACACTTGCCTAATGTTCAGGAGCACCCCGACACTGAACCTCTGCTTTATTACCTAGAACAGGGAGAGATTCAAACTTCAAAAGAGATGCTTGTCAGCGCATTTCAACCTGTCTGGCAGCTCTTACCTGTGACTGCTATAGTACAATACTGAGAAGAACTCTGAGACTATATCTAGGACCAGTGAAAGAGGCCAACGTGTTGAATAAGAAATGTGAGTCTTGGTTTCTTTCTGCTTAGGAACAGATGGTTCATGATCTATTATTCCTACAAATGGCCACCAGCAATTTCTTGGCCTCTGTGTATGCATGTAGAAGAAAAAAGTCAATTTCTCTTCTCCTTGAATTTGAGCTAGCACTTAAGACTGTCTCTGAAAAGTAGGAATTGACAGAAGTGATTAGTGTTTCCCAAGCTATGCCTTAAAAGGCATCTGCAGTTTCTACTGCTTCTGGAAGCCAGCTGCTATCTAAGAAGTCTGTCTGACCCAAGACCACCATGTAGTAAGGAGGACAATATTTGGCACGTGAAGGCAAAAGCCAGTAATATGGAGTGCATCGGCGAGTGTTTTACTAAAGAAACAGATAATAACTCAAGGCATACAAATGGATAAGAGATGACAAGACTGGCTTACAATTGTCACCCACAGAGTCAGATGAAGAAGCGTGCAGAGGGTGTCTACCTGGAGACCGAAGGTCTGGATTTCACTGCAGAGTCCTGTGCAAGTCAGTATCAGGAGGCTGACAGGTCTGCGACAGAAGGCTGAAGAGTCTATGCCAGAAGGAGAGCCAAGGAGCATGTGCTGGAAGCCAAGAGATGACAGCCAAGCTGAAGGCCAAATCTGGAGCTGCTTCAAAGAGCAGAAGTGAGTCCACCCTCCCTCATTTCCCCTTAACTGAGGAGCCGCCCTAGATCTGTCCTCTAAGGTGTAAATTGCTGAGCTGATTTAGTTAAGCTTATAAACTTCTCAAATTGCCCCAATTGATCAGCCATTACATGGAGATCACAGAGATGCCTGTCACATGAGGGAAGCCTTATTGGGCCTTTAAGCCTAGTTGCAGGCACTAGTTGAATATAATTGACTGACACTAAATGACAAAGTAGAGTTTAACCAGACGATGGATTCTACCGCAATTCCTTACCTACAGAATCACGGAAACCAGTAAATCTTTGGCAGTGGGATGATTTGTTAACAGCCAACAAATAAAACATAATTGTTTCATTATAATAGTTTTATTACATTTATTATACTATCATGTTATTTATTTTTATTATATCTATTATATACTATATTTTATGATGTTAGTTTGCCATCTCCAAATGAAAAGTTACCGATGACCTCCTAGAGTCTGAGTCTAGATAACAGTAGTATCTAACTGGTGGCTTGGGGACAGAGATTGGAATGTTTTGAAAGTCTTATTGTTGTAGGCAGCTAAGTTAAGTAGAAATAGTGTAGGCAGTCAGACAGGGCTAGGCCCTCAAGGAGACAGCAGGAAGACAAGGTAGCTTTGCAACTTTGGAAGAGACAGACCCTCCCCAGGGTGGGCCAGACCTTAAGACAAAAGAGGAAACAAATGCAGCCACCTACTTCCCTAGGGATGGGCATCAGGGATTGATAATCTAAATAGGTATCAATCACCTTGAAAGAGCCCCCAACAGGAACAGACCCTGTCCCATATTCACTCCTGCTTGCTACGTGACTAGCTTCCCCATTTGATTAAAATTTAATCAATATTACCTGAACAATTGTACATGTAATCTTATTGGTTGACCATCATTTTGTGCCACCCTATGTATGAGTTCCTCTGTTTTCCACCTTAGCCTACCTCACCACAAGTTTTGCTCTATAAAAACCCTAGAAAAGGCAGCTTCCCTGGCAACCCATTTGGGTCAGTCTCTCTTCTGTTTTTTTCTCGGACAGAAGCTCTCTTTCCCCCAAGAAATATTCTGCTCTTATCCTCCATTTGTGCCTAAAATTCATTCTCCGGTTATAGAGAACATGAACTCGTCCCAGGTTACCTTTAAGGTTGGGAGTTTCATTCCCTTACATCATTATTACATTGTTACATAGAATTATGGTTCAGACTACGGATCTAGCCAGAATCCTAAATGTTATGCTTTGAGTCAGAAAGTCAAGCAGCAACAGAGTGATAAGATTTTAGCACGTTTTTAGGAACTGGGATTAGCCAGATAAACAAAATAAAATGAGACAAAAAATTTCATTTTCACAGTCATCTACACTACATTAAAGGTCAATGACAGAAAGAAGATGAAAGGCATTCAGAAATCAGAAGTAAGTGAAACAACAAAAGAAAGAACAGCACTTTGATTTAGATTTAACTCCTAAATTATGGCCTACTGTTTGCTTGATGATAGCATAATTAGTCTTGCAATCAAAAAATATACTCTGTGTGTGGATTTTTGTCGGTGGTGTTGTTTGTTTCTCTTTGGTCAATATTTTCAGAATTGCCTTTTGTGCTCCAGGTCCCTTCTTAACCAAAATTTGCATCACAAAAGAGTCAATGGTTCTTGGTATGAGACTTGGAGAGAGAGGTTTAAGAGTCACAGATGTGTGGAGCACTGTTTGGTATTTTTGTATTACGCTGGAAGTCATTAAGGGCGTAGGTATGCCAAGCCACACCACCAACTTTGAAATACTTGCTGTAGTGGAGATGTCAATGTTTTAGTCACAGCGGCAGGATTTAACCTCAACTAATGTCTACGGACGCATGGCACTTTGCCTACCTCTTAAGCCACTTATATCTTTGCTTTGAGCAAAATTTATTCTGTTTCTATTGCTATGTAATTATCAAGTGCTTGAATCTAAGCTTCAAAAAAAGAGAGAGAGGATCAGAAAGAAGAAGAGAAGGAACTGGATTTCACCGGACTATGTATGTCTTTGAAGCTTTGTATTTCAGAAACTGAAATAAGAGTCTCCAGTGGTTTTGATTATAATTGTTGCTATGTGGCCCTCCTGTTTTTCAGGGCTCCTCACATATGACCACGTGTGTGCCTAACTGAATAGCGCTGATTAGTGAATGAATGTGACACAGAAGGGCCTAGAGGTCTTTTGGCCCCTCCGCTTTCTGGGAGCACAGGTACACCCCTAAACCAGACACAGTCAGCCTTTGGATACGTTAATATGAAAGGCTGTCATCGCTCCAATTTCCACTCATGTGGATTCTTCCGGCTTCAATGCAATGACCTAATTCTCTAATTTTCCCCCTCTGAGAACATGCTTCTTTCTTAAGTTCCTTTTTTTCGCCCCTGAAATCTACACCATTCGCTACCCTTTTCCTTTGGATTTTCTGATGCAGCCTGAATGGACGTCACCATTTGTAATTAGCCTGAATCCTTGAGGGAGGGAGAAGGGCTCTTCTCAGAAAGTAGCTAGAATAAAGCAAGATCTCTTTTTTTTCTGAATAAGGAAGAGAAACCAGGCCCATGTAAGCTGATTAAATCTCTCTTTGCTTTTTCATCTATTGTGAAGCACCAAATTCTGATGAGGGCCTATTGTCTGTCATTTTAGGATCTCAATGGACCATACCACATATACACAGCTTGTTAGGCCAGCTACACTCTGTGCTGTACTCTCTTGGGTCAAATCAAGAGCAGAAATATACGTCATGTAAATGTTAGGCTAGCAGCTGTCTATGTTTTTTTTTCTCTCTCTCATTCTTTTCTGGGTATCTGTACAAACTGAACTTTGCCTACTGTTGGGTGACAAAGGCTCCCTACTTCATTCCTATTAATGTCATCTTGAGCTAATTTTGCCATGTGTTAGTGGGTCCATTAGGTCCTCATAAATATTATTGCTATGAAAGAATTTTAATGTTTCCTGTGTTTTCTTAATAGTCATTTTTCCCCAATAATGGTAGCTATGACTCATGCTGCATACTCTGCTCATTCGGTATTCTAGTTATGTTATCCCAATTAGTCTCCACAGTAACCTGAGAAGTAATTATTGATATCTGTATTTTACAGATGAAAAACCTGAAGCTTGGAGTTAAGTATTGTAAATAGCCCTAAGGAGCATAGTTAGTGTCAGAACTGAGATTAAAAACTCCGGACTCTTCAGCTCAAAACATCTATTTTAGCCACTACACTAAACTGATTTTAAAAAATGCGCTATTTGTTTTAAAATTGTTGAACAAGGAAAAAGGAGAAAGATGAAATTAAACAAGGGAAGGGAATGTGGCCATATCTTACTTGTGCATAGTAAGTGGATAACTTGTGAGAGGAAAAGATGGTGGCTGTTTAAAATTATTTAAACCTAGAGTAGGGCAGAGAAAGACTTGACATGCAGAGTCAGTTCAATGTAGAAAGCATGTTATCTGATTTTTCTGTGGATCCAGGAATAGGCACAGGCAACATCATGGTTGAAAACCATGAACTTGGGCTGGCCATATGGCTCAGCAGACTAAGGCACCTGCTTAGGCGGGGTGCAGAGGCCAGGGTTCGATTCCTGGGGTGCCATGCTGACCCCGCCCCCGGGGCACCCTAAGAAGGCGATTGAGACTGGGCATGGTGGCATGCTCCTGTAATCCCAGCAATTGGGAGGCTGCAAACAGGAGGATCACTACAAGGCCAATCTACATAATGAGACCCTGTAGACCCTGCACCAAATACAAAACAACAACCAAAAACTATGAACTCAATAGTGATGGTGTCTCTCTCTAATGACTACAAGTCACTGAGCAGACTTTCCGTCCCCTTCATCCAATGGAAGTCACTAGTGATTTGAAGAAGATAAAGCTTTCTTTTAGTTAGCACAGAAGCCATCTTCTGTCTAACAAACTTTCTCTTGTCCCATTAATAAGTGTAAAAATGAAAGGTAATATAAGGACAGGACAGAGTTTACTTCATGTATATTTTCTTTTCTTTTTTTTTTTTTCCATGTATACTTTCACACCCTCCCTCTGGGCACTAAGACATAGCATTTTATTCCTTTGTGTGTGTTTTGGTACTTTTTTTTACATTTTAAATGAACATCTATACAATTATTATTAGTGACATGCTTTAAAATCATCACTGATTTGATTAGTTGATCAAAATTGACAGTAGTAATATGCCTTATTCCATTGATTGCTCTGTTGGCAGGTACAGTTTAGACCAAAGAATCAAAATGAAACAGTCTACTATTATCTTAACATGAAGGACACCAGGAATAAACTGCTCTCTGACTTGAATCACATGATTATGTATGTACCCGAAGGACAATTTATGAGGAACCTCTTGGCTTAATCACTGATAAAGCCTCAGTGGTGAAAGAGTGGAATTTCTGAAGCCACTATTGCTGAGAATTGGCTGACTGACCTATATAATTTCTAGGAGGAGCATGGGTGCAATCATAGGTGACCATGGCCTTTGCTCAGCGGACCCTCAGGTGTCTATGGGAAATGTAATTTCATTTACCTTTGAAGTCTGTGTTGGGAAGTCTATTCACTTTTGTGACCATGACGTTGAGATATTTTTGTAATTTCCCATAGCTCAAGGGCTTTCTATGGTGCATTAAATATCTACCATGTTAAAGTAGCATTATAGTCTATTAAACCTATGACCCACAAAATAGGAAGCTCAATTGGCACAAAAGGGTGATTTTTAGGAGTATTTTTCTGTAAGTTCATTTTTCTGCTTTTTTTTTTCTGTAAGAGTAAGGTTCAATAGTATGAAAAAGACCACATGGATGCAAGGCTAAAATAGTTATAATTTGGCTTTTATATAAAAAAATGCCCATCCTTGGCCTAGAGAGTAGAATATATGGTGATGGAAAAGTAGGCTATGGCAAACTGGAAGGGATTTATTTGAGGTCAGATTTGAGAAATAGGTCAAGATGAGGAGACAAGGGACACTGTTCAGGCAAGAGAATCCCTGAAAGGAACTCTGTACAATATAAGTGTATGTAAAATACCATTATGGGGCTGGTGAGATGGCTCAGTGGTCTAAAGCACCTACTTAGAACAAGTTTAGCAAAGTACAGGGACCGCGGTTCAATCCCCCAGCACCACATGCCAGCCAGCCCCGCCCCCTGGTGGGCTGAGCTGGCCACACACACAAATAAATAAATAAATAAATAAATAAATCAAACAAACAAAAAAAACACCATTATGATATTTCAGTCTATTATCCTAATGAGAGCTGTGGCCAGAGCTTAGACCTTAGTGTCGCTACCATGTCCAAGATTAGGTTTTTAAAATCTGCTTTAAGTAGGAATCAAATATGATGCAAAGCCATTTGCTTCTTCCACCTAGGTGTTGGTTTGGAAATGACCTATCTCTCGTGGACAGTCTGGTGCAGAGTGCACCAGATGTCTGGTCTGAGTCATCTCAACAGTCCCAGAAGGAGGACCTGTGTTCTGGGGTCATCCAGAAGCTTGTGTTTCTTCAATTTGTTGGTCCTGCTTTAGGAAACTGCTAACATTTGAAACTCATGTGAATAATTTCTGTAGAGGGTGATGAGAAAAATTATAAATTTTCAGTGGTTTGACAGCTTGTCAGAAGTTTTCCAAGTTCTCTCTCTAACCCATGTGGATCAGTTTTAGACCTCACTACTGGGTAAGGTCAAAAGATTACTGATCTGTTGTGCTTTCACCCAGATTGGATTTCACAATTAAAGCTGCCCTTCTCTGATGTCTTTGGCTTTCAGGATTTTTGTTCCAGACAGACCATAAATAAGGGCAGGAATAATCTGGTCTGCCCTAGTGCAGCTGTGGCATTTGGGTTTCATTTAATAGATCCCAATGTGCCTACTTGGGTTTGGGACTAGGTTTTGGCCTGAAGTTTTCACCATCTTTCAAGTGTGTAGAAGCACTGTGAGCCAAGTTTCCATTTGTATATACTGAATCACTCAACTAGAAGTTCATTACTCTTGCAACAGCTCATGTTGTTTATTGGCTTCTGTCTTTAAAAAAAAATTCAAAGTATGGGTTAACTGAAAACTGAGAAGTTATCATTTCACGAAGGAAGTGGAAACTTCCAAAACAGACAATAGTTGAGCCCAGAGCAAAAGAAACAGAACTTTGATTTCTATTGCAGCCTTCAGGGCCCACTCTTCCTCTTGACTTTTCAGCAGATCAGAGGGATGATTTTTTTTTTTTTTGATTTAATTTAATACTTCAATTTTCAGGGAGGAGCCAGACCAAGCTTTTGAGGCATTATCTGCCTGGGATGTGATGAATTAATTGCAGGCTTCATTTTGTAGGAGTTGATATCGATGATGGGGTGCTAGCTCAGTCAGCCCTTTTGAAAGCAACAGACAGAAGTGGCTCCAATAATTACATTAAAACCGTGGCTATGCACTCGCCTTGGGGATTTGGAGTTGGGCTTAATCAAATCTGAATTTGACATTTCACAGCCCACACCAAGGATTTCTACAAAGGAAGAGCAGAGCGTCGCCAGCTCTTGCTCTGACTAAGCACCCCCTCCTGATTGAGTGAACAGGCCTTGAGCTAATCTTGTTGACACTTTGGCTGCATTTCTGTCCTGCTGCACAGCACTCGTGGCTTCTGTAAGCCATTATTGTTTTCAGTTAGTGAAGGACTTACCAAGCTCTAGAGCCCAGGGAATAAGACCTGGGATAGAGATGATGAGGAACAGGATGGGATGCCACGCTCCTACACACACAGAATTTCCACAGATCCTAGTTTCCTGCATCCATAAAGGTCACAATAGCCTGTATTTGAAAGCAGTAAATTGTTTCTGTTTATACATTATCTCCCTTTGCCAGGTAGAGGTAATACAAGGGAGACTAATATATGGTTTTTGCCCTTGAGGGGTCAAAAGTCAAGTATCATTTTCCCTCAGTGATCCAAAGAGTCTTCTTGGGTGCACACTTAAAGTCAGAAACAAGAATTTGCATTTTCTCAGTCCAGAGTCACCTGGATGATCACATTGGTCTTCCTTTCCAGGCATGCCACGCATAGTCCCTTTCAAGGGGGAAATACCTTGCCTGTGGCTTCTTAGCATGCATAGGCAGGTATTTCTGAAACAATTGTGTTTAGCACATCTGGAGAAACTCTGACAAAAGTGGAAGTGATATGAGCAGTTTCTTACCTAGCACCACCACTACACTTGTCACAGTGGATGGCCCAAGGGGGCACAGCCCCTTTCTGATTGGAAGGGCAGGCAAGGCTTCTACAATGTAATCTAGACCTTGTAGACGGATGAAAGGTTTGACTATGTTGGAATCATATGTGTAATCACTGAGGGAAAGAGAAAGTTCCAAGCACAGTGTAAAGCGAGCGGATGATAGTAAGATAGAGAGTGTGGCTGCCTAGGTGGCATGTGAGAAGGGGATGGTTAAAAGGACATGGATGATTTGGAAAAGGACTGCTAGGACTGCTTTCCAGCTGGGCACAGTGGCTTATGCCTGAGTTCCCAGTATTCCAGTAGGGTGAGGCAGTAGAACTGCAAGTTCAAGCCCAACTTGTACAACTTATTGGCATGAGGCCTGTCTAAAAATAAAAGGGAAGGAGGTGGAGAAGTCTCGGTGTAAAGGCCCTGAGTTTAATCTACAGTTCTAGGAAAAGAAATTGCATTTAGTTGGGGAAAAACCACCTTAGAGCAGGGGAATAACATGATCAGATTTGTACTTTAGATAGGTTATTCGGGTGGCACACTGGCACTGGACAGGAGGCACAGAAGATAGGCAGGAAACAGGGATTTTCCTACTGGTATTACATGTGAAAATGATAGATTTGTTGTCAAGATACATAGGCCAAGTGTCTCTTGCATTTATGTTCCTTGCATTTAGAGAAAGCTGAAGCAGTAGGCACAGGAAGCACAGGAATGCACAGGGAGGCAGACTGCTGCTGGGAACTTATGTTGGAGATCCCATCCCTAGCAGTCCCTGGACCCTTTCCCTGTGCTTGCTTTTCATCTTTGTGCCCCTGTACCGGCTTCATCACTCTGTTGTTTCTGTCTCATGCCTTCTTCCAGCTCAGAATTGCAGCTCACTTAGGACCTCACAGTCCCTGCATTCCTCATGGCTACAATTCTAATAAATATTGTTAAATTGTCATATGATTACCTCCTTCTCTTGATATCTTCTGTTTTAAATTCTCAAGAGAAGTCATTGGCCTTTTCCATTGCTTCATGCCTTGCTTTATCAAAGGTGACTCATCAGTCTATAGGTTAGCTCTCGGTAGGAAAGGAGACGTTCTTGGGCCAGTGGGAGAGGCTTATAGTATGCATGCTAAGAGGCCACGGGCAAGGTATTTCCCCCTTGAAAGAGACTATGCGTGGCATGCCTGGGAAGGAAGACCAATGTGATCATCCAGGTGACTCTGGACTGAACTGGAGCTTAATCTCTGGAAGAACTATTTTAAAATAATCATGTGGCTTCTAGGATGATGAAAATGTTTCTACTTTGGCCAATTAAGTAAATGGAGATGAACTTTACCAGGAAATGGGACGCAAGAAAAGTTTTGTGTTTGTGAAAGTGAGTTCAGTTGAATCGTGAAATGTCTACAGAAGAAACCTTAAAGTGTTTACAGACTCTGCAACCGGATGTATGGCAGCAATGTTTTTGCATACATATTTGACCCTATATTCATGCCCAGCTCTCATACCTTGTAATTTCCGTGGAAACATGTGAACTCCTTTCTGCATGCTCCAATAAACACCATGTGGAGATCTGCCTTGTGCTGATAACTCTCTAAAGTAACTATCCATTTATCTTTTGTGCTACCCCAAATAAGTAATCAATACAGAGAATGAACTCAGTTGTATTCTGGTTATAACTAGAAGCAGGCCCAAGACATGGATTAAGGTGTAAGTAGTTCATTTGGGAGGCAAAGATGATGCTACAGGGAAATAAGGAGGTAGGGGGAAGAGACCAAGAAAGAGGAGCCAGCTGGAGTGGAGCTGTACTGGAGAGTCAATGTAAGCAGCAGTTCAGAGTCAGCCTACCCGGTGCTCCTTACCTCCTGACCCTATCCATTGGTTGAGTGACTCCTAGGGTATAGTGAAGGTGTCTCAGCCTAACTCCAGGAGAATCAGGCTGTGTGGGGGCTACTAAGAGACCTCTGATGAGTGAGTGTAAGCTCTGATAGAGGTCACATAGGCATTCACTCGAGGGCAAGGACAAGGACAAGGGGATATTACCATCTATCAATATTACCTCGTTAATCTCAGTGAATGAATGAGAATGAAGTATGATGACAAGAATTATACTTGAGGGCTGGGGAGATGGCTCACTAGAATAAGTGCTTGCCTGGCAAACACAGGGTCCTGCGTTCAATCCCTGCTACCACAAAAAAAAAAAAAAAAAAAAAAAAATTAAACTTAGTACCAACTGAGAACCAGTAATATGCAATTATTATGTAATAACATAATGAATAATTATTAGGTGATGACATGTAAATCCCTCTACCACAGATGAAGAACCTGCATCTTAAGATACATGAACAGAAAAAGACAAAGTAGGACATTGAATTCCCATAAAATTGCCAAATAAGTTTATACATATTAACATTTATAAACTTGAAAGCACAATAAGGAGACCCCCGATATAATTTTTCATGTAATTTCTCATCCGTTTCATCTCTCCACCATTTAAATGGCATTATGTTTTTTTCTTGTGCTCATCACTTTCTTGAAAACAACCAAATAGATCAATAGAGTGTGGGTTCCTAAAAATTGTACCTTTTTCTTTTCTTTATTTAATTTTAAAGAGAAAAAACAAAATTTCAAACAAGGTAATAGGAGGTTAAGAAATGGTTAATACATTGAGTATGGTTATCTTTAAGTCACTCAAAGTATGAGAGATAGGCATTTAATTGTCCAAACAATATGATCACAAACCTTTCTTTTCAATGAATTCAGAGAAATTAATAGTGTAACTATATGAACTATCATATATAATACACAGATGCACACACACATATATAGATAAATGGATCTATATCTATATCTATATCTATATCTATATCCATGTCTATATTTGCTGTTCCCTTCCTTTTCTCCTTTCCCTCATCTCATTTCATCCCTCTTTCCTTTTGAACAGTTTCTTCCCATTTCACAATATCCATTGTACATTTTTGGATCTTACTTACCCTTCCAGCTTCTCATACTAGGGAGACAATATGATGTTGATACATGTGTGTCTAGTTGCTTCCACTTATGAGTATGGTCTCAAAAGTAGCATCCATTTACCTGTAAGATTTTTCCAGTGTATCCTTTATGGATGATTAGAACTCCATTGTATAAAAAAACAAACCTCATCCTCTTTATTCATTCCTCAGTTGATGGGCATCTAAGATGTTTCCAAGATTTAGCTACTACAAATTGTGCTGCTATAAAGATGAGTGGACATACATTGCTGGGGTTCGATGTTTTTAGTTTTTCTGGGAAGATAACCAGAAGTGGAATTCTTTGATCAAATGGGATCTCCAATCCCAGTTGTTTGAGGAATCTCCACAATGATTTCCACAGTGGTTGTACCAGGGTACACTCCCACTAACAGTGGAGAAGGGTTCCTTCATGTCCCCAGCCCCCAACATTTGCTATTGGTTGCTTTTCTTGTTAATAGACATTCTTTTCAGAGATGGAATTTCAGCATTACTATTTTTTTTTTCACTGTATTTAGTACAGGATCTACAGGGTCTCGCTGCACAGATCAGACTCATAGTGATCCTTCCTGTTTTCCAGCCTTCCAGGCAATAGGATTGCAGGTGCATGCCACCATGCCCAGTGGCAATTGCCATTTCATCACGCCCTGGGGGGTGTGGGGTGGGCAGGGCCTGCATCTGCCTAAGCAGATGCTTTAATCCACTGAGCTATCTGACTGGCCCCTCAGCGTTACTTCAATTGGCATCTCTCACATGACCAGTGATACTGAACATTTTTTCATATATTTATTTGCTGTTGGTATTTCTTCATCAGAGAAGTATGGATTCATCTTAGATACCCATTTTTGAACTGGTTCTTCAAATTTGGAAGGTCTAATTTTTTTTTTTTTTTTTAGTTGTTAAATGTTCTCAGTAGTAATCCTTGTCTCTTCACTCTATTAGTGGTTTTTCTTGTGCAAAAGCTTTTTAATAAAATGAGAGCCCAATTGCTGATTCTTTATGATAGTTCCAGTGCAGCTGAGGTTTTACCCATAAAATCTATGCCTACAGCAGTATCTTCAAGGATTTTACTTCTTCTATCTTCCAGTGGACTTAATGTTTCCGTTTTACTATATAGTTCTTTGTTCCATTTCAAATTTAGTTTAGTGCATGGTCAAAGGTATGGGTCCAATTTTATTTTATTTATTTATTTAGAAATAAATAAATTTATGATAAATTACTATATTGGTTCTTCCTACTTAACTTATTTATTTATTTTTCCATTTTTTAATCTATGTCAAGTGCAGAGCCAGTTTGATCAGCACCATTTACCAAAAAGGCTGTCTTTCTACCACTGAACATGCTTGGCATGTCAAAGATAAGGTGGCTGAGTGTGTCTGGAGTTCTTCCTACATCTTCTCATCTGTTCCATAGATCTTGAGTTCTGCCATTCCCACTCTGTTTTTATCACAGTAGCTTTATGGTATATTTTCAAGGCAGAGATTGTGACGTCTCCCACCTTGTCTTTTTTGCCTAGAATTGCCTTTCCTACTCCAGCTCTCTTCTGTTTCCAAATGAATTTTAGGATTGTTTGTTCTGATTCTGTGAGATATACTGTTGAAATTTTTATTGGAATTGTATTAAATCTGTATAACAGTTTTGGAAATATGGCCTTTTTCACTATATTGGTTCTTCCTACTCAAGAGCAAGGGATATCTTTGCATTTTCTGATATCCTCTTCAATCTCCTTTTTCAGTATATTGTAGTTTGCAAAGTAGTGGTCCTTTACTCATACATTGTTAGATTCATCATTAGATATTCTTTTTGTGGGGATGCTATTGTGAAAGGTGTAGTTTCCCTAATTTCCCTCTCGGTGTATTTGTTATTCATGTATGGGGAAGCTATTGATTTTTGAATGTTGACTGTATCTGGATATACTTCTGAATTCACTTATTAAATCCAGCAGATTTTAGTTGATTTTTTGGGTACTTCTATGTAGACTAAGATGTCATCTGCAAAAAGTGATAACTTAACTTCTTCTTTTCCTATCATTGTTCCTTTTATTTCTTTCTTTTGTCTAATTGCTCTGGCTGTAGTTTCCAGGACTGTGTTGAATGAGAGTGGAGATAGGGAGAATCCTTGGCTTGTTCCTCATTTTAGCAAGAAAGCTTTTAATATTTTTCCTTTTACTACAAGGAGATAGCTTTTATCAGACTGAGATAAAGACCATTGGTTAAAATTTTCTGTGGAATTTTTATCATGCATAGGTACTGGACTTGTCAAAAGCTTTTTCTGCATCTATTGAGAGATGATCATATGATTATTTTCCTTGGCTCTGTTAATATGGTATAGTCTATTTATTGATTTATGTAGGTTGAACCATTTTTGCACTCCTGCAATGAATTTCACTTGGTCATGGTAAATAGTCTTCTTGATGATTTGTTGCATTCTGCTCTCCAATATCTTATCAAGGATTTTTGCATCTGTGTTCATTAGACAGATTGACCTGTGGTCCTCTTTCTTACTGGGGTCCTTCTTTGGTTTTGGCATTAGGGCAATGCTTGCTTACAGGGATAAATTTGAAAATATTGTTTTCATTGCAGCTTCATTAGAATTTAAGAAGTAATAGTATTGTGTCTTCTCTAAATTTTTTTTTGTAGAATTTAGCAGTGAATCCATGAAGGCCCGGGCTTTGTTTGTGGTAGGTTTTTAATTACATCTTTCATTTTATCAATTGATACTGGTTTATTTAGGATTTTCCAATCTTTCTTAATTCAGCTTTGGTATATCATACGTATCTAGGAATTTGTCCACTTCTTTTGCATTTTCCATTGTATTAGAATACAAGTTTTCAGGTACGTGTAGATGATTTTCTGGGTTTCTGCAGGGTCTGTTGTGAGTTCACTGTTTTTATTCTTAATTGCATGGATTTGAGTCTTTTTTAAAAAATAGGTTTGGATAAGGGTTTGTTTATTTTATTTAATCTTACAAAGAACCAACTCTATTCGATTCTTTGTATTGTTTTCTTAGCCTACAAGGCATTGCACTGTTTTGTTTTATGCTTCTTTTTCTTTTTGGATGGTGGCTAATTAGAGTTTCATATGTCTCACTTAACTGAATGTCAAATTTTTCTCTCTCCCATGGAAGTTCTTTACTATGATATCTATGAACAGTTTTTTAAAAAATATCATTTCTGCTGCTATCTCATGCTTTTTCATTGATTGCCATCAATTTTAATTTATGCTTGTTTGCCTCATATAGCAGCATCTGGGTTGATTTCTCATGACTCTTTTCTATTTTTAAGAAATCTATCTTTTCAGGGTTGCTAACCACAAGCTTTTCTTCTGTATGTGAGATCCTGTCCTCACATTAGCTTAATCTGCTGTGTATATTTTCTTTTCTTTTTTTATGTATGGGTACAGGGTTTCACTATGCAGTTTGAACTCATAGCAATTGAATGAGGCTCTAGAAAAAATTAAATCAGAAATAATTTCTCAGATTAACTGCAGTGATGGTGACCACAATAAAGACCATGCTTAGTGACTCCAGAGACAAAAGAAAAAAATAGAGGAGCTTAAGAAAATTATAGAAACTATGATGATAGGCATAAGAAAAAAAAATGAAATCTATAAGACAAACTCAAGCAGATATCCAGGAGAATAAAAATTCAATTAAGGGCCAGCGAGATAGCTCATAGGACTAAGCACCTGCTTTGGCAAGTAGAGGATCCTCCTGTTTTCAGCCTCCCCAGTGCTGGGATTGCAGGCATGTGACACCACACCCAGACTCAGTCTCTGGCATAGCATGCATGGGGTGGAGGTAAAAGGAGGCCTAAGCAGACCCTTAGTCCACTGAGCTACCTCACTGGCCCTTGTTGTGCATACTTTCAATGGAATTTTTTTTCACTTATGTATTTGGTACAGGGACTCAGTATGCAGCTTGGACTTGTAGTGATTCTCCTGTTTTCAGCCTCCCCAGCACTGGGATTACAGACATCCAGCACCATGCCCAGACTCACTTGCTGGCTCAGTGTGCCATGTGGGGCTAGGGATCAACCTTGGTCCTCTACTTGCCAAAATAGATGCTTAGTCCTCTGAGCTATCTCGCTGGCCCTTAATGGAATTTTTATTCTCTTGGATATCTGCTTAAATCTGTCTTATAGATTTCATTTTTCTCCCCATACTGAACATTCATGGTTTCCATAATTTTCTTAAGCTCCTCTATTTTTTTCTTTTGTCTCTAGAGTTACTAAGCATGGTTTTTATTGTGGTCACCATCACTGCAGTTATCTGAGAAATTATTTCTGGTTTCATTTTTTATAGAGCCTCATTCAATTGCTTTGTTGTTACCACTTTAGAGAGGCCAGGTGGGTGGCTTTCTGATTGTCCCACCTCACTGCCCCTGGGTTTGCCTTTGGTGAACTGCATGTCTGGAGTTGCATCTTGTTTAAGTGTCTTCTCATTTTCTTTTCTTTTCTCTTTTGTTTTTTGTTTAATTACTGTAGTGATGCTTATAAATTGTTTATGGTAGGCTGCTCTATTGCTAGTATTTAGAAGCCTTGGGAAACGTCCACTTCTCTGAGGTATCTTCCAAGTGTAACTGGTTTTTCGGTTTCTAGTCTGTTGCAAGATCCTGCATCTTCAATTTGTT
>NW_004524580.1:20858816-20859757 GCF_000260255.1 Octodon degus | reverse complement strand
CTGAGTCTTAATTGACCTTAGAAGGTTAGGGCCAAAATGTTGGCTTTCCTTGTATCCTTCCTTTTTCTCTAATTTGGTTCAATTTGTTGTCCATGAGAAGCTGCTGTCTGTTTGTTCAAGCTCCTAGTTCTTTTTTTTTTTTTTCAGAACCAGGGCTTAAACTCAGGTCCTTGTGTTTGCCAAGGAAGTGCTTATTCTACTGAACCATTTCTCTGGCCCCCTAAGCTCCTAGTTCTTTGGCACTGTGGCACAATATTTTCTGTGACTCTTAATCAATCTCAGTCTTGACATAACAGAAAAATAGTTATTTAGAACAATTATCACACTTCTGGCTAAAGTGTTACCATGAGCAACAACCTAGAAAATAAGGTAATCATTAATTTGCCACCTTTAACTGTATGAATTAGATTTGTGGTTATATAACAGAATCTAAAGCAGGCTAGAAAATATGTACATTATATATATCCTTAATGTGTCAATTTTACTATTGGGTTAAAATTTAGGGGTTAGGGAAAATAGAGAGGTAAAAGAAGAGCAAATGGTTAGAGGTTAGGCTGGAGGACAAAGAGGGATCATGCTATCTTTGGGAAACATGTATAAGACTACAGGAAAAGAGAGAAGGGAGAGATAAAAATATAACAGAGCAACAAACATAAAGAGGTTAGAAACCACATTCTCACTCACATAAAATGATCAAACAACAAAGAAAAAAGAAAACAAAACCATAACAGTAGCAACAAAACACCAATGACAACAATGAAAGAGAGAGAGAGAGAGTTCACGTCTTGGTTTGTCTAGGTTGTCACTGGCAGACAAGGTGTGGAGACAGAGTTCAGATCTGTGCTGACCTATCCCAGCAAACCAGTGCTAGCTTTTTGGCAGGGTCACGGGGAGTCTCAGCTGGTCTGCATCTTCTGGCAGAGGGCAGACTTACTCAGTGT
>NW_004524580.1:20853741-20855056 GCF_000260255.1 Octodon degus | reverse complement strand
CTCTTTTTTCTTTCTAATATGGAATAAGATGCTATTTAATTTTGTTCTTCCATAGCTAATTTTTTATGTATAGGCTTTAATGATTTTTTTTCTCTACAATTAGTTTTGGACAATTTCAGTTTTGTTATCTTGGTATGATGTTATTCATATTTCTTGTGCAAAAGGTTCATTTTTCTTGGAAATGTGGTGTTATAATTTTAATTAAAGTCAGAAATTTTAAATCTTTAAATATTTATTGCATACCCCTTCTACTTTGAGAATTCTAATTATATGAATGTAAGTTTCTTGATTTTGGCATAGAGCGAACTATTATATGACTGATCTGTAAACTCTTCCTTGTGTTTATTTTAGGTAATTTTTATTGTTATGTTCATTTAAGTTTGTAAATAACTTTTTACAATGTACAATCTATTATTAATCTCATGTTATGTATTCATTTCAGAAATATTTTTCTAAAATTCACTGTCTACATCTTATATCTTTCACATTTCAATATTTGTCTATAATTTTTAATTTGCTATATAATTATTGATTTTCAATAAAGTTAATGAGAAAAAATTACAGTATGCAGAAGAAAGAAGTTAAAGACAACACATTCATGGGTTGGTAGAAGCAATGCTATTTAAAAAGACAAGATGATCAAAAGTGACCTACAGCTTTAGTGAAATGCCTATCAAAATTTCAGTGACATTCTTCACAGGTGTAGGAAAATGTCCTAAATTTCCTATGGAAAAACAGAAGATCCAGTAGAACCAATGCAGTCCTAAACAAAAAGAACAAAGCCAGAGGTATCACAACACCTGATTTCAAATTATGCTACAGTGCCAAGGCAAAAGTGAAGTAGAAGAGGGCACAGAAACAATGCCATGCTACTTCAGCCATATGATTCTGGACCAAGAAGCCAAAAGTGAGTATCAGGGAAAAGACAACCTCTGCAACAGATTGCTAGATATCCACTTGCAGAAGATTGAAGGGAGATTTAAATCAATTCAAAATGCATCAGACACCTTGGGATAAGAGTTCAAACTTTGAGAGTATTTAGAAGGGAGCATAGGCAACATACTTGAAGCCATACGCACAGGCAAAGCCTTCCTGAACAGGGCTCCAATAGCACGAGAAATAACAGCAAGAATCAGCAAGTGGGATTGCATCAAACTGAAAAGTTTCTGCTCATCAAGGAAATAACTAACAGAGGGAAGACACAGCCTACGGAAGGGGAGAGAAAGCTTTGTCAGCTGCTCTTCAAATACAGGATTAGTAACTACAGTATATAAAGAACTCAACATGACAATCTAAGAAAGATCACGTGAAAGGA
>NW_004524580.1:20841455-20852917 GCF_000260255.1 Octodon degus | reverse complement strand
TGTAATACACAACTGAACTGAACTAGTGTGCTGTGTGGTGCTGGGTGTAGGAGGCCCACCTGATGGTTGCTGCCAGTAGTGTAAGAGGCAGAATGGGAGAAGAGAGGCTGTCACTAAAAGCTATTTGGAAGCTGTTAGGGAGACTGTAGGGAGTTGATGGTTTTCCTGGAGGAACTTGTCATGCTGGCTTTCCTGGTGAACTTCGCTGTTCTGATCATCAAAAGAGCTTGAGAACTTGTTTTTGCTGATAATGGCTATGTTTCACTTGGAGTCCTCACTTTGAACATTGCTTGTTGGCTCCAGAGGGGAAGATGGTGCATAGCTCAATGTCCAGGAGAAGCTTGTCATATTGCCTTTCCTGGTGGGAGCTCAGCTTTCTTTGTTGTCGGAGGAGCATGAGACCTCACTGTCACTGAGGACAGCTGCAGTTCTTTTCAGGGGAGCTCTGGTTCTTACTTTGAGCATTGTTTCCTGGCTCTAGTGCAGCTCCCTCAGCCTGATAGCACAGATCATTCATCCTGCTGGGACAGACCTTCTAGCTTCCACCAACAACCTTTGGATCTTCCCAGTGCAGATCCATGAAACAAACCTGCGTGAGACTTTGTCACGGGCTCTAGGCTTCCAGTTAGACTTGTGGGAGACATTGTTATGGGCTGTAGACTTCCAGCTTGACTCATGCCGGACATTAGGATTGAGGCCCTGAACTTGATTCTTTGGTCTTTAGTTTGTGAACAGATTTCCTGCATTCTCTCTTATATGATTCTTTGGGTGACTTAAAAATAATCTTACATTTAAGAGTCCTGCACTGTATTTTCCCCTTGCCAAACCTAAACTATGACATCATTTAAAGAGAAAGCAGAAACACAAAGTGTATAGTTGCTTTCACGTTGAAATCCATGGTAGTTACTTCCATTCAGCTCTCTCGTTCCCCATGTGGGCATGAGAGAATAAGGGATGCAGACTGAACCTGTGTAACAGATGGGACAGATGCAGCAGGGATTTGAAATCTCACTAAGGCTGCTGGATAGTCAGAGGGCAGTCCTGATAAAGGTCACTGGACACTAGTGATCTACTATATATCGCTGGACATGTAGATATCCTTTTTCTAATGGAAAAGCCAAAACGTGATGAATTGTCAAGCTACTGATTTTGTGATTCACAGCTGAAAAACTATAAAGTTGCATAAATACAGGCTCTATTTCTTTAACAAGACTTCATCAATTCCAATGATTTGGGGAGAAAACAACTAGTAGCATAAACATGTGAATGGTCTGAGTTATAAACCATTTTAGAACATTCTTATTTTCAAGTGTAAGAATTCAAACTTGATAGCCAGATCTTGGAAACAACCAAAATGCCCGTCACATGTTGAGTGGTTGAAAAAGATGTGGTACTTTTATATAATGGAGTACTACTCAGCTATAAAGAATGATAAACTTGAAGCCTTCATATTTAAGTGGATGCCCCTTGAAGATATACTTATTAGTGAAATAAAGCAGACCCACATCTGTAAATATCATATTGTCTCCCTAATATAAAGACTTACAATTCCGTATATGATTAGGTTTCTAAATTTCTTTGTAAAAGTATGTAAATGCTTATTTCTACTTTTATATAATTATTTTTCCTTCATATTCTGTAAGGATTTAAAGTTCAACATATTAATATCTGATGGAAAATACCTGTTCCAGGATATGCCAAAATGTTTGATATTTCGACAGATAGGGTAAACCGAACTGCATATATTGCAGGTTAATAATTAGCTTCTCTTCTGGAAGGTTAATAACCTAAGTTAGCAGATCAAAATTGGAGAAAAGGAAGGGCTGCATGGTTAGCCAACATTTTGGCCCTAGCCTTTCAAGGTCAGTGAAGACTCGGGACATAGGAGAACCTGTACTGTAACAACATGTAACTCAGTTGTGCTCCAAATTTTCTGATCAAGAAGATTATGGAGCCACAGAGGAACGTGTTCAATGATCTAAAGTGAGCCTGGGGAGAGTCACATGGAGAGAAAGAACATTTTCTCAAGCTTTCACAGAGAGCAAATTGGTCAAACAATGGGCGTGACTCATCCTCTTGTCAGACGCTGACAAAAGGATGTACAAAAGGTGGTACAGGGCTACAGGATAAATCCTGATAGTACGTGGCTGACCTTATCAGATACAAAAGTTACATTTCTTGTTATATAGGTCTTGCTATATCTTGGTCTTAACCATCCAGCGGAAAGGTATAAAAACAAGGTACATAAAGTAAATCCATATTAATAGGATGAGCTGTAAAAGGCTCAAGTCAATAACTTCTGAGGATAACCCACTAATATTATAGACTGCTAGACAGTGTTAGATTGTTTAGTTGAATTCAAACACCTATAGTATTTAGATGCCAATAGAATATTCACCTCTGACAGGACAAAAAAATTTAAGAAAAGATACAAAGGAGAGATCATTTTGTATTTATATATACAAAATAGGAAAAATTTACAGCTACTTTCGCTTAACTCAATGAGAAGAAAGAGGTGTACTAACAGTGTTTGGACAGAATATCCTGTCTGCTTCTTGTACTATGGATAACTACTAAGAAGATAACAATGTACAGTGTATTGACTATCAAAACTGTCCTATTAATCAGTTGTGAAACTGTCTCATTCATATTTATTTCTCAATAAAAAAATATAAAAAAATTCAAACTTGGTCACTGTTAGAATCAGATCCTTGAGAGTGTGATTAAATAAATTACTTAGAGTGGGGTATAATTGGCATATCAATTTTTTCTTATTTAATCAGTCCTTCAGATGATTTGGTATATTATGCTACCTGATGGTCCTCTTCTCCTCACAAAATATTAGTGGATCTTTTTTTTTTCCCAAATCCACTGCCCTGCAAAATGGAAGATAAATTTAAACTTTTCCTAACACCAAGGGTTCAAGATTTAACATCAATCTCACTAAGGTTGAGAGGAGCATGTCTTGGTAATCAAAGTTCATAAGGGGCAGAATAAGCAAGAATAATTTTTGTGTTGGCCACAACTTCTTTCCACGGGTCATATCCATGTCACTAAGACTCTAGGATGGCCCTGAAGTAAAGTTCAAAAGCCTTCAGTTCTGCAAGCATCCAAAAGTCATGAAAAATCCCCATTGGCTCGCTGGTAGTGCTCCTTATAAAGAGTTAACCTCAGCTCTTTGCCACAGCCTTGGGCTGAGAGAATGCAAGAAGCCGCCTGCAACAAATATGTACCAGGAGCTCCAGCCATGCACACAAGTTCCCAACAAAACAGCAAAAGCAGGGCTGGACAGGGTGGCAAACAGAGAAGTCTACCAGCTCCCAGGGATTCTCTGGCTCATTTCTGATTTCTCTGAGGATAGTGCTGATTTGCAAGCATTGGAAGGAATTAGCTATGAAGGTTTGTGCCAATTAGCAGGGAGACCAAGCATGGCCCTGTTGGCAGCTCCACATGAATCTGGATGGATGCCCTGTGGTTTCGAATATATCTTCTCCTCTGGAATGGTGGGCCTGTCTCTCCACAGCTTGAATGGAAGCAGAGGAAGCCATATCTGATCATCTGGAGGCAGCATGCATTTTTCTCCTACACCATCTTTGACAGGCTTCAAGGGAGGCCCCATCCCTGTGGTGTGTTGTCAATTTGGGAGAATAAATACATGTCCTGCGATCATAGTGTCTCTTAACATGAATCTCCTAAGACTGAGCCTTGATTATTCTTTTTTTTTTTTTTTCATCCTCACAGGGACCCCTTTTCAACCTCTTCATCAATTTAGTAGCCCTTTTTTGCTCTCTTCTGCTCTGCTTTGTGCCTTTCTAGAATTAAAATGAGAGGGAAGATCGGTGTAATGGGTAACCTCAAGATCCCAGGAATCTGCAGGCCCATAAGTACAGGCTCTGCCACTGAATCATTCTGTGCCACAGGCAATTTACTCTTCAGCAAAATCAGAATAATACTATGGTCTGTACTGGGATTAGTAAGTTGACATGTGTAGCTATAAGAACACAACTGGGTAATACAAACATTTGTGTGGTAATCAGGAAACAAACATACCTACAGGGTGTTTCTCTTCTTTGCATGAATGTTAGAAAACCTACAATTAATGCAATATGATAGGAACATGAATCTAGAATTTCCTAAGATGCAGTTGTTCCCATCTTCCATGGTTAAAGATACAGTAATATGAGAGTCCTATTCAAAGCAGCAGCTGATTTAATAAGGTTGGCTTTACATATACCATATAAAAGATTACAGTGTGGCTCTTACTGGAAGATGGATTCATTATTTATTATCTTTTATTCAATGGCTAATCATCCAGGAAGTGTGTTAGGCAGTAAGATATCAAGAATAAACCAGGGGCCGGGGAGACAGCTCAGTGGACTAAAGCACCTGCTTAGGCAACCTTAGGCAAGTGCAGGGACTACAATTTGATTTCCAGCATCACATGCCACACCAGCCCCACCCCTAGGGTGGGCTGAGCCAGCCACACAGTCCCCACATAGTGGCGCATGCCTGTAATTCCAGCACTGGGGAGGTTGAAAACAGGAGGATCACTATGAGTCTCAGTTGTGTAGTGAGACCCTGTATCAAGCAAATACATTTAAAGAGAAGAATAAACTAAAGGGGGAGAGGTATATTTACTGTATGTATGCAGGTTGGCTTGGATAATCACACTGCTCATACCTGCTGTTCCACAGAGGAGCAGCATTAAGTTGATGCTTAAATTTTTTTCTTATCCTTTTTAATTCATCATAACTTTTTATTGCCAGTTTTGCTTGCTTATGTCTAGTTCTAAACAAATAATTTGGAGATGTGTTATACATATAGCAGCTATTGTTGAATTCCTATTGTTTTGTTTGGTGAAGTTCTGTATTGTTTCTATTGTCTTCTTTTACTGTATTTTATTCTCTTTAGATAATAAAAAATGAATAAAGTTATGTACTAGTTATAAAAAGGACAAACTGAAGTCTTCATCCCTAGAAGCTTACCGTCCTGTTCCTAGTTGTGCATGCAGCTACTGTGATCGTTCTCACGGTGTATTTATTAGCATTTTTTAGTTGCTACCCAACCAGCCCCAAAGTCTCAGCAGCAAAACAATAAAGGTTTCTTATTCACGTTGCATTAATTATATTTGTTATATTGGCTGGAGCTACAGAACCAACTGAGGCTGGAGAATTCTTTTCCAAGTGCATTCACTGATTACTGATGGGCCTCCATGCGTTGCTGGCTGCAGGGGGGAGGTTGCCATTCTGCAGCTGGACTTCTCCACAGACTGCTTCAGTGACCTCAAAAGAAGACGGCTGGTTTTCCCTAGAGAGCATAATCTGAGAGACAGATAAGAGAATGTCCTAGACAGAAGCTGCAGTCTTTTAGAGCTTAATCTCTGAAGGGACCTACTGCTATTTCTGCCATGGACATACCCAGGGGCCATGCAAGAGGTAGACATGCAAGGTTCTGAATTCTAGAAGATAGGAGCCATTGGAGGGTGAGAACCACACAATGACTTGGTGTCAGTGTTCACAGAGAGTCAGAAGAGGTGAGCACAACTGTGTTCTCTGTCATTTTATTTCAGGACCAAGGTTTATCCCAGCCTCAGGCTTTTCTAGAGCCCTGTGCCCTCTCCACCTGGTTACCTACATCTTACCGGAATGTCGGAAGAAAGGAAGGGCCCAAGGATGAGGGATTTCTTAGTAGTTTGAACAAAACGGACCTGCAAATTATATGTATTACTTTGGCCCTCATTCCACTGACCAGAAATTGCCAAATTGTAGAGAAAGCAAGCAAATGCAGATTGTCTGTAGCCCCAGATTAAAGGAGATGGGATTTGGCCAATCCGTAGCAAGCACTGTGCTGCACTCCCTATTTGAAAAGACTGTAAATTCAAACAGTTTAATTTTTTTCCCCAAATGCAGTCTCTTCAGTTTTAATACAACGGAAAAAAATATGTTTGCTTTCCATTTTGTGACAAAACAACTGATTGATTGCATATTTTCACCTTTTCAATGCATTGTAAATGCAACCTTTATTAGGGGCCAGTAAGCAGGTGGTGGAGAGTAATTCCTGACCCCCCAAGTTTGCTGCTTTTTCAGGAATACTATTAGGATGCTGACAGAAACAAGTCTTGCCTTGTTTCCCAAGTGGGGAAAGAAGAAAGTCTTTGTTCCAAGCAAATGAAAATACAAATCACAAGACTGAAATTATGAATGCAAAACAGTATATTAAAATGTGGCTTGTGTGTAGTATTTGCATGCATTTTAATATGCATCTGTCATTCTCTTTGCTAAATTCAGTATGCCCTGAACATATTAAACAATGAAGTACAATTAATGATTAGTGGAATTGTTTGAGAATATATTTTTGTTTATCTATGTTCCTCTTGCCAAATCTCTTGGTCTTTAGGGGCTTTGTGATACCAAGTCAGATCACTTTATTGGTCAATCTCAAATTACCATGGTCAAAGAACAATTCACAAAGCCATTTTTCATAAACTGATGTGATAACATGCAAATGATTTACATGACTAAAACCATTTGTAGGACCGAAAAATTCAATCCAAATTTGCTAGCTGAAAAAGACTTTAGAGATTCTTTGGATAGGTAATCTCATCTCACCTATTCACTCTGAAATCTGCCCACATTCATTTCCAAAGAACTCATAAGAAACGTAAGACCATTTTTTTCTCCTTTAAAAGCCCAATTTACCAAGCCTTCTGTGCTGGTTATCTTTGCAGCTGAAGTTTTTAGCTTTGCTTTTGTCTCTTTCTGAGTTTGCTTACATTGCTTTCAATTTGGAAGGAAAAAAAAAAGGAAAAACAGGAAGTCATTTGTAAGGCAATAGCAAAAATGAAGCAGATCTCCAGTATACTTAGAACCCTTGCTGTATAGCTTTGGAAGTTCCAACACCAGAGAAGAAGAATATATTTCATGAGCACCCAGCTCCAAGCCATAAATTTGAAATACACCAAACTCTTTGTTGTTAATTGGCACTTACCTCACCTGAAGGCCTTTGCCAAGAAGAGTAGAGGGGTTTAATGGGAAAAGAAGAAAGAAAAGAGCCTGTAGCTCTGGAAAAGTCTCCTAGGCACATGTGATTTTCAGCTGGGAGAGGGGGTTTGCACCCCTGTATCCTTCAGCAACAAAGTGCCCTATGTGCTTTCTCAGACCTCCGCTGTTTGTTTGAGGGGTAACGCTCAGACTGGGGCCTGAGCGATAACTGCTTGGCGTAATTATGAAGACAGCTTGAAAACTATGCTCCTCTTTGTTTCGACCTCCAGATGATGGCTGTCTGACCGCTGTTTGTGCCAGTTTTATTTCAAAGCGCTTTTCTTTCCATATTTCAAAGGTCAGTGTGTTTACTGGTGGCCAAAAAGAGCCTGTGTGTAAAAGAAAGAAACACATGTGGTTGAGTGGCAGGGGAACCAACAGCAGAGGAGGGGCACTGGATGTGGAATCCCCCACTGGCTTCTAGATAAGGCTGAAAACCAACGCAGAGGACTTGACCTCTCCTTGTTTATTACTACTCTAAGTCGAGGAAGTAAAGGATGTCGATGGTCTTTTCTTTGCTTTATTTTCTGGAAAAAAAAAAAGTGTAACTCTAAATGTCTAATTCAGGAAGAAGAAATGTAGGTGCATCCAGTAAAGAAACATTATCAAACCCACAGCCAAGAAGAAGTCCACTTTACCTCCTTGAAATGGAAATATTTCTGCCCTCCAAGAAAGCAAGCTTGAAAGTCCATCCAGCCTTGAAAACCTTGAGATTGTTTCTGGTCAAGGAATGTCAGTGCTGGGAAATAATAGCAAGCCTGAACTCCTTTTTCAGGACTCTTTTCTTGGCTTTCTGACACCATTACTTAGGTAAGCAATGTTGATGAGGCTGTTACCTGCTCATATACAAAACATTAGTGCTTCTCCTATGAATATTTGAAAACAGTATCAGATTTCGGTGACATAAACTCAATACCTACTTCAAGTGCTCATCATGATTCATTTTCTTCTAATCTGTGTTGGTCCATCTTCCCTGAATTTTCTGTAGGGCGGGCTCCTACAGAAGGAAGGGGGTGAATGAGCTGTTGTAACGACAGATAGCATGGATAGATAGCATGTATCCCAAAACGAGATTCGTCAGTTCAAATCTTGGTACTTGTACTTTTAGATGTGTGGCCCTCTTACTTAACTAATCTGTGGCTCCATTTTCTTGTCCCAAATGCAAGTGACTCACACTGTGACACTGTAACGATTAATTAGATAAACATGTGTAGAGTACAGAGGGTACTTTGTGAGCATTCAAGTGTTAGCTAATTGTGAGAAACACTTCCTATTCTGAAATGAATTCTGCACTGGGAAAAACTCTGTGCTACCATTGCTCTTTGTAAATCAACCTGTATCTTGCAGATCCCAAGGGGACAAAGCCTGTGTTGTAAAATAAGGGGTGAGATGGGAAAGAGAAAGTGAATCAGAGAGAATAACTACAACTTAACCTCCCACTTACTTTGTATTTTTAGGTTTCTGTGAAATAAAGACTTTTTCTGCCCTGAGTTGCATAAAACAGGCATAATTCTCATTGATCAGGAGAAGTATGGAAATTCCTGCTTGGAATTCAAGAAGGCAAAGAAAGGAAAGGAAAGGAAAGGAAAGGAAAGGAAAGGAAAGGAAAGGAAAGGAAAGGAAAGACAAGGGAACACAGGGAAAGACAACCAATACTATATACACGGGAGATGAAACCCAGGGCCTTCACACTGAACAATATCCTCAATCCATTTTAAAATTTTTTTCAAGGCAAGATCTCCTTAAATCACCAAGCTTGAATCACCTAGGGTGGGCTTGAATTTATGATCCTCTTGCCTCAGCCTTCCAGAGCTCTGGGATGACAGCCATGTACTTCACACCCAGCTGAACTAAGATATACTGAAGAAGATTTTCATTGTATTCAATCCATTAAATAATATCACTTCCTTTTTACAATTAAAACAAAACAAATTCCACCTGAGTCTACAGGGTGGATTTCAAAGAAATAGCTGTAGCTCAGTTCCACAAGTGATGCCTAGCTACCAGTAACTGTCATGGTCATTATGCATTTCCACAACACACTAGAACTTTGTGCGATATCCTATCCTCAAACTGTTAGAAGTGCTGGTCATTTACTTGCCATTCCAGTATTTAATAATGTTTTACTCTAGTACTTCTTTGCTATCATGAAAACTTTTTCTGAGTTCAATTGTTTGGAAACATTTAGTTTTCTGAATATTGCTTAATCTTAATTTTTGTTCTAAGATTTATACCATATCTTTGACTTACAATTTATTTAAAAGACATTGAATGATATCTTCTCCTAGTATTAGAAAATTTAAAAAGTATATTTCCATTTTCTGTTGACTTAAAAAATAAAAATAAATAAATAAAATAAAACAAGACAAGGCATGGGGAGGTTCAGTGAATTTTCAGAACCGCTTTGGTCAGCTCGCAGGTACAGCTGGTTTTCTATCCACATCTATTTGGTTTCATGCACTCTACCTTTATGTCCTTCCTCCGTCTCCTTCTTAGGAAATCCCAGTTACACTGGTACCTGTATTCTGAAGTGCAAACAAAGGCGTGGGCTGAATTCAGGTGCTAGATGATCCATTACTACATGCAGGTCTCAGCAAGGAACTCTAATATTACTTTGAGCCATTCTCACCTCTATTCAAGTGAGATTCCTGCAGGTCTTTGCTTTGGCTCCTGTAAATTTAGGTATCTTTAGCAGGGGGGACTTTCAGAAAGATAATTTCCATACACTGCTCAAATGACTCAGAGCAGGCCTTTCACTACCACTTTCCAGGTATTTTCCATCTCTACTCTAAAAAAGCTGTACATCATCCAAGGCAACTTGTGAATAAGGTTCGCACCAGCTTCTTACTGCTGCTGTAAACATTAGTTCACTCTTAGTGTCTTGAAACAATGCAAATTTATGATCTTTGATCTTACAGTTCTTGAGATGAGAAGCCCAAAATGGCTTCCACTGGCCTACAATCAAGGTACCAGCAAGGGTCTTTCTAGAGGTTCTAGAGGAAAAACAACTTTCCTGACTTCTGCAGTGTCCAGAGGCAGCCTGCACTACTTGGCTCAAAATCCCTTCCCATCTTCAAAGCCATCTGTGGGTGCTCAAATCTCTCACGTCACAGTGCTCTGGGGCTGTCTTGTTTGCTTCTTTCTTTCAACCTTTATAGAAGCTCTGTGATTACATCAGGCCCACCGAGGGCTAAGTCAGTTGATTAGCAACCTGAATTCTTTTCTTTTTTTCTTCTTCTTCTTCTTTTTTTTTTTTTTTTTTTTGTTTTTGTTTAGTGCAGGGTCTACAGGGTCTCACCACACAGATCAGACTTGTAGTGATCCTCCTGTTTTCAGCTTCCCAAGTGCTGAGATTATAGGCATGCGCCACTACGCCCATAGTAACCTTTATTCTATGTGCTACCTCACCTCTTCTCTGTTAGGTTACATGAAGCATCTATACATTTAGGGGGTGTACATGCTTGAGGGCCAGCACCTCACCAGCATGAATGCCTAGTTCCACAAGCAGCCTTGTCAATAGTGCCACCTCTGTCACCTTCTAGTTCTGTACAATGGGTAGAAGAATATAACACCTTCTAGTTATATAGAACAGCTTGCTTGACCCTTGGTCTCACTTGTTTTTTCTGTACTTTGATTGAACCTAGAGCCTTCACACTGAGCAGCATAGTCAGCACATTATTATTTGGACAAAGGGTCTTGCTAAGTTATCAGATTGCCTAGGCTGGGCTTGAACATGTGACTCTTACTTCAGCCTCCCAGAGTGCTGGATTTACAGGTATGAAGCACCATGTTTGGCTTCAATTCCTTAACATGGAAATAATTATAGCCCATATTTATAGGTTATTAAAGGTTAAGTGCATACTTTTAGGATGTAACATCTATCAACTCTTATTACCTTTATGATATTGTTTTAAATATGATGTTATCCACTAGGGAATGGTTTATGCACCTAGAGCTTGCATCTCTCTCAAGATCTTGCTTTGCTGTGTGTGAGAGGTTGTTGTTGTCTGTGACTTCTTGCCTCTTCTTTCCATAGATTGGGCCACGCCCCTGCCATCTATTCAATCATGAGAGTGGCTCAGAATGGACAAGAGCCTAGAGCCATGTAGGTATGCATGAAGATGTTGACAGAAGCAACATAAACAGGGGCTGGCCAGATAGCTCAGTGGACTACAGTGTCTGCTTAAACAAAGTGTAGGGACCGGGTTTAATTCTGGGTGTGCAGCGCCAGCCCTGACCCAGGGGCAGACTGAGACTGAAATTTTTGAGACTGGGCATGGTGGTGTATACCTGTAATTCCAAGTGCTTGGGAGGCTGAAAGTAGGTGGATCATTGCAAGTCTGATCTGTGTAGTGAGACCTTATAGACCCTGTACTAAATACAGGAAGAAAGAAAGAAAGAAAGAAAGAAAGAAAGAAAGAA
>NW_004524580.1:20840175-20841166 GCF_000260255.1 Octodon degus | reverse complement strand
GATTTGAAACTGTCTCATTGCTATCTGTTTATCAATAAAACTTTGAAAAAAAATTGAATTGCAGATTCTGCATTTGGCATATGAGTTTTGAATTACCACAGCGAAAGCAATAATATTCTGAGGTTGTAGGAAACACCCATTCCTACACAGACAAATGTGGGAAAGGGGATTCATTTGGAGCTAAGAGGGGTTGCCCATATTTTACTAAACTACATAAATGTGGGAAATAAGACAAATAGGTTCAAGACAGACATTCTGCCTTAAACTCAGTAGCTAATATTCCCTCAATTGCTTTGTATAATGGAAAAGTTCATTTTACATAAATATTATTACCTAATATCTTGTGAATTTGTTTGGTTCAATATAAGTGTGAATTTGTCTGATATATCTGTATTTTTATATATTGCTGTGTAACCGATTACTCCAAGATTCAGTGGCTTAAAACAACAGATATTTGTTTCCACATGGTTTCTGAGGTCTGGAAATCTAGGTGTCCTTCACCTTGATTGCTGTGGCTTGGGATTTCCCAGGAGGCAATAGTCAAATGTCAGTCAGGGGCACCAGCTCTACCAGTCACAGATGCGTAAGTGATAGAGAACCTGCTCCAGAAGGCTCACAGGCAGTTAATGGAGGACACAGTTATGCATTGGTGTTGCTGGAAATGTTGTCCCTGGTCACAAAGGTGTCCCCACAGAGCTGCTAGGAGGCCCCAATACAGGGTATTTGTGATCTCCCAAGATGACTGGATCAAGGAATAGGAAGAGAAAAGGATAGAGCAGAAGTCACAGTACTTCTCTTCGTTTGCTAGTTTGTTTTTGAGTGGGGGTAATCTTTTCAGTTGTGATAAGATACACATAAAATTTATCATTAGAATCACTTTTCAGGATTTCCTTTGCGATTCTAGGTCTTTTCTGGTTCCAAATAAATTTTAGGAATGATTTTGCTAGGTCTGTGAGGTATGTTGGTGGTATTTTGATAGGGATTGTATTAA
>NW_004524580.1:20832545-20840075 GCF_000260255.1 Octodon degus | reverse complement strand
TGTTGAGGTTAGTACCAGACTGACTTAGTCCAGGGGAATCCTCTGGTTCAGTTTTTTGACATAAAAACATTAACATTGGCTCCCTTCAATGCTGGCCAGTGTGAGCTTTGGATTATTGTCCAATAGGCTGAGGTTCAACTGCAGGCTACAGCTGTTGATAGATTTGTGTCCCAGTGTGGATTATTACTTTGGGCAGGCCCTTGAGGACAAGAGAACACAAAATTCCCCTACAGAGTCTTCTCATGTGAGCATAGTTCTCTTCTGCCAATGTGAGGATAGTTATTTCAGGTGAATTATGAGTCAGTGTTAGCTCTAGTCTTATAAACTTTTCTTTTCTTTGGGCAAAAGCCCACAGCAGGATCCTTCCCAGGGCTGTATAATTCAGCAGGTAGATTAAACAGGCTTATTGGGATGTTTCAAGGTTCACCTCACCTGTAGCCTGGGTGGCCTGCAGGCTTGACAGACTTCCAGTGTTTACCCGACTTTTAAGTAAGTGGGACTGAGACCGCCAGGACACAAATACCTCTCCTTTATCTTCCTCCCATGTCCAATGGCTTCTCCTAGATCCAGCTGGAGTCTGTTTTCCTGGTCTCTAGCTGTACAACTTCTTCAGGCATCAAGGGGAAGCACAGGTTCAGGGACTTCTTGGCCATGACCTTGACATCCCTGTGGCTAAGAATCTCATAAGGAACCCTCAGTTACTTTCTGCATATCGATTCGCCTTGTTCAATTCCACCAGGTTTTCGAAACCTGTTTGTGTATGTTTAGACATATGGAGTGAGTAACTTGGGATCTTCCACTATGAAACAAATGTATCAAATTTCTTTTGAAAAAAAAATGCCAGGACCTTGTTCTCACTTCTGTTACTGAAACTTCAATTTTTCTATTTTAGAGTTGGGATGCTAAAGCTAAACAGGAATATGGATTTCACTTTCAATAAAATCAGTGCATGGTAAAATCCAAATTAAAACAGAGCCTTGGAAATCAGGCTGCCTTTTTCTATTAGCATTGACAAATGCTATTTCATTTTCCAAATCAAATAGCCTAGACACTGAAATTCTATTTGCAGAAAATGCAGATATTATTAAAAATGCAAATAGTTATCAGGAGCTGGTATGTTTCCTTGTGATTGCCAGGATGATTAAAGGACAGGTGCACATAATACATTAGTACTTTAATGGAAGAAAACAAAGAATAAGAAGACATAAAATGTTCCAAAACATTTAGGAAAAATAACAATCTCTCTTGAGACTCAACAGTAACCTCCTTGTAAGGAAAAAGCTGTGCATATGCAGGAACACATCTTTTTCATAACTAGACTGCCTGCCTTTTCTATTTCTCTTCTGTCTGTAGTTCTCCCTCTCAAAATAACAGTAAAAACAATAAACACAATGATGACAAGAGAAACTTTGGCTCAGTCCCCTTTGCCCTTAAAGAAGGGCTTTGTAGCTCAAGTCCATAAAAGTTTACACATATGTTTCTGATGACTTGTTTGGGTATTTTCTTTTGTGGTAAGTTTATTGCAGATTGTAGGACAGCAGAAGGAACAGGCAGAAGGGTGAGGTACAGATGGGGAGATAGGATTTTTGAAATTGGGTTCATAACATTTATAAATATACAAAGTATAACATACACCCTTCAGAGAAGCTAAATGGCCAGAAAAACAGAAATCAGAAGAAATGCAAGATATCCTCTTAGTCTTCTTTGCATTGTTCCCCTTGTGGGGTTTTACAAGGGACACATGTTTTATAAGATTGTTCATAATGAATCACCCAAATAATCACATACAAAGAGTGCAGGAAATCTGCCCACACACTGAAGACCGAAGACTCCAGCTGAGGGCCTGGATCCCACAATAACATCCTGCACCAATCCAACTGAAGACCTAGACCCCATGACATTGTCTCATGCAGACATGTTTCATGGATCTGCCCTGGGAAGGCCCAAAGGTCAGTAGTGGAAGCTAGAAAGTCTGTGTCAGTATGATGAAGGATCTGTGCTAGCAGGCAGAATGATCTAACTAAGAGCCAAGAAGCAATGCTCAAAGAATCAGAGCTCCCCAAAAAAGTACCACAGCCACCCTCAGCAACAGTGAAGTTCCAAACTCCTCCTCTGATGAGACCAAGTTTACCAAGAAAGCCAACATGACAAGTTCCTCCAGCAAAATAGCCCATGAGAACCAATAGCTTCCAACATTTCTCAACAGCTTCTCCAAACCGCTCCCCTAACAGCCTCTCTTCTTCTCCAGTTTTTCCTCTCATGCTGCTGGCAACAATCCTCAGGTAGACCCCCCACACTCAGCACCATGCTAGTTCAGTTCAGCTGGGGATAACAAGTTGACCACCAGTTGGCAATCCACCACATCTATCTTTTTTTACTGTCATTCTTTTCAGCTGGGCTTCTGATCAAGGCTAATGAGTAAGACTATTAAAGTTGTGTTTTCTGGTCAGAGTAGAAATGGATCTGCCCATTACTTCAAGTACTGAAAAGAGATGGGACCAGTCCAACATCCCCACATCCACTTAACCCAAACTCATTATTTTGCCTCTAAAATCTTCTGTCCACCACCATTTTCAAGATTTCTCTCATGTCTTTGTCATTCACTTAGGCTCTCTCTGTTGAGATCTAGTTGTCTAGGAATTTTTCCTGACCTTTATCTCTCCTGTGTAATTGGTTGGCAATCTTCTTAGCTCACCTTCAGAATTTTCTTAGAGCAACTCTTACTTTTCTTTGTTAAAAAGCAGTCTAATCCATCATTGGGGGGTTTTACCAGTAGATGGACATTCAAAGCACATGAGAAACTTTCAAAATACACTGAAACTTAGACTGCAGATGTGGAAATTTCCTTGTCAGTGCTCTGGAACAAAATCTGGTCATCTGTATTTTGAAGTGCCTGTTTAAGGTACACAGTGGTGATCATCACTTTTTCACCCCGTCTTATTAACTATCCTTTTACTATTCAAGCCTATTAATCCAGTAATCTTATTCCACTCTTTGTACTCTTTGCTTTATCCTTATTATTTTCCCTTCCCCCAGATTAATTTGTCTTTTCATTTTCTCTCAATTTCTTTTCTTTTTTTTGTGGACAGCTAAGCCCACCCTGGGGGTGGGGCTGGCATGACATGTGTTGCCAGGGATTGAACCGAAGTCCCTGCACTTGCCTAAGCTTGTGTAAGCAGGCACTTTAGACCACTGAGCTATCTTGTAGGCCATCTCAATTTCTTTTGACTAGGAAACTTCTTTGCCTTCAATTGGGTTGGCATTTGAATTATTCTATTGGCCATTAAAGGGCTCCCCAAAACCCGACTGGAACCTCTGATTTGGGGAGCATGAAGAGAGAGTACTCTCAGGCATCTCTGCCCTAGTTTTCTAGGCAGGACCCTCAAAGATAAAGTGTAATGCTTGCTTAAAGTGAAGTAAGTCAGTTAGTAGCATAGAGAGATCTAGAATTCTAAACCCCTTCTTGAGCTCTTCTCCAAGTTCAGAATGCTGCCTACCCCAGAGTTATAAAATTGGATGCTGACATTAGCACTAAGCCTTTGCTGTTTTCTCTCACATGCTAGCTCTGCTCTGCAGCTGCAGCTTGCTTCTATTTGGAGCATCTTCAGAAGGTTTATCTGTGTCTTTTGGAAAACCAAATGTGATGGAGAGATTTGCCTGGTCCAATTCCTGGTCCAATTTGTCATGACTTGTTGACAGCAGCCCTGCGTACTGCAGGGTCAATGATACCAGGACTTTCATGTCATGCCTATCAACCTAATAACACTGTGCTGAAGCCCAGTGTTCTGCTTCACCCCCCAAATCTGCCTATAATCCCTTATTTAAACACTTAACTGTAGGACCTGCTCTATGGGTTATCCAAATAGCAGTGAGGCTATGATTAGAGTGAAACTAAATGGTCTGCCTACCTTAAAGTATCATTCCTCCCCATGCTATAGATTACCCAGAGTTCTCAGTTTTGGTTACTCTTGCTGGTAACAGAGCAAGCTCTAGTGTATAAAATGAGTATATCATCTCAAAATGATAATGTTAATGTTTCATCATTTATTAATACCTGAAAGCAAATTTTATTTTTTTAAAATCATCATCTGAGAATGACCAAATCCTGAGGGAATGAGATAGGAGGATATTCTGGCTAAATGTTGATGAAGAGGGAAGATTTAAGGAGGAGTAGAGTAAAAATCTGGAGCTTAGGGGTAGCATCCAGGGAAGAGGCTGGACAGGGATAGGGAAGAGTGAAATACCAAGTGTGAAGAGTCCCTCTATGTTGCCTGGTTTCCAGTTCTGCCAAATTCAGCATGGTTTCCCTAGAAGTCTTCTCATTCAGCCCACTTTATTTATTGATTTTACATGACTCTGTCAAATGTCCAAAACGTTTTGGGAGGAAACATAGCATCAAGTACAACTAACACAACTACTGCAAGTTTACTGTATGGTGCGCCTCGTTCAAAGCATTTCACCTCCACATGCTTGTTTTCCTCCCTGGCAGATAGATGCCATTTTTATTCCTATTCCACAGAGGAAGTAACAGGGACCCCAAATCTAAAAACCTTCCCTAAGATCATCCTACAAGTAAATGCTGGGAATAAGTTTGAAATCCAAGCAATCTGTCTCTAGAGCTTATCTTCTTAACTGTGCAATGTATAGCCCTTCAATGTGCTAGCCTTTGTCACTGAGGGGTGAAGTTAATCTTCAAATGAAGATAACCTGGCTGTAGACCAGCCCACTAGAACATCTCCTGGCCTGGGATGGAATGTTTTTTAAGAACACCAGACTTCTACAGTCATTGAGACTCTAGAGGTGCAGCAAAAATCACTCAGTTCCAGATCTTCTTGAAGTTGTAGCAGTCTGTTGTCTCAATAACAGTGCTGCATTCATTTGATATAAAAGCCAGTATGACAATGGCAGTTGAGTATAAACTTCACAAGATGGTGGGCAAATTCCCCACCCAGCTGTTATTGCCCCATCCTGAAAGGGAGAATTCAAGCAAATTACTTTTCACGTCTGTGAAAGGTCAGCCAACACAAAAATGACTTAATTCTTCTCTTTATGTGATCAAACCCTGCGAGTAACAGCAAACATCAAAGATAAGCCAGAAATCTTGGATTTAGGAATCACGGCCCCCTTCCTTTCAATGATTTTGTGAGGGATTCTAAAGTTTTTAGATGTCTAACAAATCCTCCCAGATTTCAGGAGATTAGCAAATGACAGGCATTGTGTTAATGTAAAAATGCTTTATAATTTGAGGAAAGGCTTGTCCAACTCCTCCTTATGCCCCACTATGGACCTAATTCTAGTAAGATGTTATATTTGGGGGTTATAGAGAATAATAAAATATCTTTTAGGCTGGTTCTTTTGGACCTCAGCTTCCTGATTATTCTCTAGGATCTGAGAGGATAGAATTAGAACTACCTAAGGAAGGGAGCCAGGTAAGGCCTCGGGAGAGAAGGAGGAGAAGTTTATACAGTGCCTGAGCTACAAGGGCTCCATTTTTGAAGTTTCTTCCTTCTCATAATTAGCTCTTCTCACACATAAATGAAATTATTTCTCCCTGACGTGCCATAAAGGAATGTGAAACAGTTCAATCAAACAAACAAAAAGATGTACATTTATTTTTTTCCAGAAAAGTTTCTTTTGTGCTTTTCTCCAGTTTTTATAAGAGAAAAACCTCACCTGCTCCCTCAATAGATCAGACACAGCCTTCATTTCCACAGAAGCCTTAAAGAAATGGTAATATATTGCAGCAGCGACACCCAATTATTTTGGTCAAGAGAGGCTGCTTTTCATTTTTTCTGAAGTTTTAAGGTCGAGGATGTGGGTGGGGAGCTGGCCCACAAGGCGTTCCCTTCCTCTGCTGGGAAGCTGTCAATCCCCAGGTCAGGCCCGGTAAAGCAGTCTCTGGGATCCACCCATGAAGCTGGGTGAGAACTCTCCTTCAAGTCTTGTTCCATTGGATGAGAAATGGAAACTCATTTTGAAAAAAAAAACCAATTTCTTGTCATTTCACTCTCCAGAAGATGTTCTGAACTCCAGCAACCTCATTTGCCACCAGAGGCAGCCCCAGTGACAAAAGTGACATGGGCCAGCTTCTGGAGATTCTTTCTTCTTAGCTTCATGTTATCACTGTGTGTACTCAGGATCAAGCTCTGTGCAAATGTCATTGTCACCCGAGGTAGTTTCTAGGCCTGCCGTCCCGATTAATATTCAGCTAGGTTTTTACCCCATGGTGTGCTCTCTTCCTGTAAGATAAGAACTGCTTTGGTGATCAAGCCACTCATATTTCTTTAGTTTTTAGGGTACAAACTAAGTTTTAAAACTAGCTTTCTTCTCTGGGCTGGAGGACGTGTAATTTGGAGATGGCAGTGGTGACCTGTCCTGGGTGCTGTGCTAGGGTGCTCCCCAGTGATGTCTAGGGAGGACCCAGGCTGCAGGACTCATGCCACAGAACCGGAAGAAGTGACAAAGGATCACCTGCTGCAGTCGAGACTTGTGTAGAATCATGGCAAAAGCAAGCCCCTTTTACTGATGATGCAATGGGGATTCAAGTCCTACTAAGATTATGTGGTCATCTCGCGATAGTAGGAGACAAGGTACAGGGCCCTTGCCTACCCATTGCCAAATTACTTTGTAAATCGTTATAGAAAGTGGGATGTCAACATATAAAGGCTTTCTCATGAGCCTGAGGTATTTTCAAGGGAGGAAAAGTAAAATACTTAATGTGACAGAGAAGCCCCGTGATGTCAAGATAGTCTGATATCACACCTAGTTTGAACCCTTTAGGAATCTAAGCCAAAGGTCCAAGAAATGCCCTGTAACATGTAGTACTCCACACTTAGGACCTGATGGCACGAGTGTCTGTTTCCAGAGAAAAGTGTGCGCATCTTATCTACTTTTGTCAACTTTATTGCATGGTTGTCCTGTGTTAGCATCCCCTCCCTTCCTCCTCCCATTCGCCTCATGATTTGTCACCTTGACTCAGTTATTTCGCAGTTGTTTGGGTCTGTCTTCCACAGCTGGATGCTTCCTCAAAAGGACAGATAGCTAGCACTGCCTGGGTTCCTGGAGTTCCGGGCCCTGCCTCCCAACACTGCTTTCAGACAGCAGTCTATACTAGCCAATGGTAGGTGTTGAAGAAATGTTCTGCTTATGGTCATTATAGTTACAAGCTCCATAGCAGGATACAAACTGACTTAGCTACAGTGTCAGAAAAATAGCATTTAAGAAGGTCGTGGGAAAGAAAAAGAGAGAAAGACAAAGGAAAGAATCAGGTAATGGGGTTAGTTTGTGGACTTCCTGTTTAGTGTGAGGTTTTTGTCCTCCGCACATTCTAATCAGAACTCTCAATATATAATTGAATTGCAGTTTCTGCCGAGTTCCGGGAACCTCCAGACCCAGTACTAGCCCAGGCACAGCTCAGGCCTTGCATACACTCCTGAGGTGTAATCCTGCAGCTGCAACCTCTGCAGGGGAGAGAGTAGAGAATAGATCCAACCAGCTAGTCCAGGAGCAGAACATCTCGCCACAGGGGCA
>NW_004524580.1:20797600-20826775 GCF_000260255.1 Octodon degus | reverse complement strand
GGTCTTGATTGATCTTGGTCTTAACCATCCAGCAGAAAATTATAAAAACGAGGTATAAAAAGTAAACCCATATTAATATGCTGAGCTGTAAAAAGCTGAAGTCAATAACTTCTGACATTGCCAGTCCTACAGATAACCCACTACTATTTTGGACTACTGGACTATATTGGAATATTTTGCTGAATTTCACTATTTGTAGTGAAATATATATTTCACACACACACACACACACAAACAGGATAAATATACAGCTACTTTCTTTTAATTCAATGGAAGAAAGATTTGTACTAATAGTGTTTGAACAGGTTATCATGTCTGTAGCTTGTAGTGTGAATAACTACTACAAAGACAACAATATGCAATGTATTAATTATTGTAACTGTCCTATTAACCTGTTTTGAAACTGGCTCATTCCTATATGTTTCTCAATAAAATTATTTTAAAAATAGAATCACTTTTTGGTGTCCATTCAGGGGCATTAAGTACGTGCACATTGTCCTGCAATGTCACCTCAACGCATTTCCAGAGCTTTAGCCACCCCAAGTAGAAAACTCTGCCTCTATTACACCATAGTTATCTTCCCAATCAACTCCTGGTCCCTGATCCCTTGTATTTCCCACCTTTATGAATTTGTTATGCTAATATTTTGCACATAGAGGTACAGATGGTCATTTTATATCTGGCTTGTTTGTTTCCTACACTGTATCTTTAAGTTTTATCCATTTTATAGCATGTATCAGAGCATAATTCTTGTTTAAGGTTGAACAATATTCCATTATAGGTGTATAGCTGAGCATCATGCCATATGATGCTTATTCACACACCTGCAGGTGGACACTTGGGTTGTTTTTACTTTCATAGTAGTTTTCTTATAACCTAGTATGAAAGCAATGTCACCTTCTGCTCCAAACTACTTGTTGAAAGCAAATTTCTAAGTCCAGCCAACACCCAAGAGACAGAGAAGGAAAGGAGCAAAACAGTCATAGACATATGTAATGCTAAAACAGGAATGGATAACAAACATTTCTTTCCACAGTTTGGGCTCTGTCTTTATTCCCAAATCTGGTGATTATTTTTATAAAATTCTGAGTTTTCAGCTCTTTCTAGGGAACTGTACCTGGAGTAGTTCTGATGGGAGTATAATGTTAACAGTGGAAAAAGCAGCCAAACATACTTTATAAAGCTTGCTCTAGCATCAAACATTATGAATATGACCATGACTTCTGTGCTGCTCTGAGACTGTGGTTACAAGTGCAGGGGGAGTAGGCACGCTTTGTTTCTCTTGTACATAAGCAGGTGATATTCCAGCGTAGCAGAACGTGACATAGGTGCCTAGAGCGTATTCAGAACTCTTCCTTTGTAGTCTACCTTTATACCAAGTTGATGGGGGGGCGCTATAACAAAAATAACCACAGAAACAGAATGATCCTTCAAACTATTATCTTTTTCATTAATTCTGTAACCATTCTTTTCTTTTTCCAAGACTAGCATCACCCAACTGAGCTCTTTTGCCTTTTTAATTTATCATGCTAGTTCAGTTTTCTATTTTGTGATGAATGTAAGGAATTTGAAAGTAGTTTGTAAAGACAAAAGCAAAGGAGGATTAAAAAAAACAAAAATTACCTCATGTCAATTGCACCAGAAAGTAGTGAGGGTGCCATTTCTGGGGCATCGCTCTCTATTTTTCTTCATTACAGTAATGGTGGCCGCTCTCCTCCTCCTGACACATTTCTCTTCATTACCAGCTGTGGAGACAGGGTGATGATGAGCACTATTTACAGCCAGCATCTTGTGGAGGGTCCAGCGGGTGAGTCATAATTATTCAAACACATATGTGGAGGCAAAAACAACCTGAGAAAGGCAAGTGGTTAGTTGAAGCAAGGCAGCCATAGAAAGGCATGGAGGGAACTTCCTCTGAAGAATGGAAGATGCCTTATGCCCTACAAAGCCAGCCTGGAAGAGTCTCGGTGCGCAAGTATGTTGTGAGAAGAACTGGACAGGAGACAGATTTAAATCATCAAATGTTTAAACAATGAAATGTGTGTGTGTGTGTGTGTGTGTGTGTGTGTGTGCATGTGTGTACATATACACATGTCCTCCTGGCTCTGTTTTTCTGGAGAATTCTGACTAATATAGACAGATAAATAAACACAGAAATGGAGACTCATGAATGAGTTGGAGATTGACACAGAAGGGTATTGTAGTCAGGGTTTACAAGGGAATATATTGAATACAGGACACATACTTTACAGGACTATTTTATAATATTCACCCAATGAATCAAATGCAAAAGGATGCAGGAGATTTGTCCACACACTGGAGTCACAAAGAATCCAGCTGGAGGCCTGGAGCCCAGGACAAAGTTTCATGCCAGTCTGTATGAAGGATCTGCACTGGGGAGGCCCAAAGGTCAGTGGTGGAAGCCAGGAAGTCTATGCCAATGGGATGAAAGGTCTGTGGTAGCAGGCTAAGGGATCTGGACTGGAGCCAGGAAGTGATGATCCAGGTAAGGACCAGTGCTCCCTTGAAGAGAACCACAAGCCATCCTCAGAGACAGGGAGAACCTGAGCTCCTCCAACAGTGAGAACATCTGAGTTCCTACAGGAAAGCCAGCATGACAAGCTTCTTCAGAAGAACCAACAGCAGACCATCCCACTCTCTGGCTCTTGGCTGGCTCTTGGCAATAATCCTCAGAGGGGACCTCCATGCCCAGCAGCACCCTGACTCAATTCAGCTAGGCGTTACAAATTAATCAGCAGTTAATCCACCACAGACAGAATTTTAAGGAATTGGCTTGTTCTGAAGCTTGGAGAGTCCAATATCAGTGGGTGTGGAGGAGGCTGGAAACTCAAAATTGCAGTTCAAGACCAAAGGTAGCCAGTTGGTGGAATTCGTTCTTACTTGGGAGAGACCAGTATTTGTCCCACTCAGGTCTTCCAGTGTGTCTCAACCACATTATGGAAGAAAATTCATGTTAGTAAAAGTCTGCCAAATTCAGATGTTAGCCTCATGTGAGTAGGACCCTCACAGAATCATCCAAAATAATGTTTGACCAAATAGCCGGGCACTGCAAGTTAGCCAAATTGACACCAGAAATTCACCATCCTTCTATCGATCTGTCTGTCTGTCTAGCTGTCTGGCTATCTTTCTTCCCATCTCTCAATCTAAACTAACAAGGGATAAAGACCTTGCGATCTCTGAAGAAGCCAGACTGAGGTCTTACCTAGCGACAAGTCTCTGAATTGAACCCCTGAGAGACTTTGAAGGTGTGGCCAGCAGTGGTAGAACCCAGCAGCTCCTGCCAGGAAGAGCATCCTGTCATGGGTTTGAGGGACAGTCTTAGTGCAGATACGATTAGGAAGTCAGGCAAATTATTAGTTAAAGGGAACTTTTTAATATAACTATCTAATTGGCACTTTGGTGTGTGACTTTGTAACTTACAATGGCTGGGACAATTGTTCCCAACTCAAAAAGGTGATGAAACAGGCTGCAGAGGTTCCAAGAGGGGCAAGTAGAAGCAAGCAGCTTCCCCGAGATGGGCTCATGGCTAGGATTCTAGTTAACCCTTGCTGGCCTGGAGCAGTTGAGAAAAAAAAGTCTTGGGAAAAGGTTTCCCCTCGAAGGTCTCTGTCATTTGCCAAACTCCGACAGTGTGTGCAGCCTGTTAAGAATGGTAGAGGCTGTCTTCCAGCACAGCAGGCTTCCAGTATGAGACAGAGGAATGAGCAGGGTGCAATATGAAAGCAGCAGGCAAGAGTGGATGTATCACACAGGGAGAAGAATATTAGAGGAATATTGAGGTATATTAATTCTCTCCAGGTCCCTCCGATCCAGTAGCTCTAGTGAAAGCAAAGATATGCTTTTGAATTAGGCCCAAGCCTTTAACGAGTGTCATAGCACTCAGGAATTCTCACAAGCTGTCATGTGTGGACAACCTCAGGGAATCTGGTATCTTCCAAGAGATACTTCTGCAGGCCTGGGCTACCCCCGAGGACCCAAGAGCATTTGTTCAGTGGCCTTTGGGATAGTTTGCACTTTACTTCAAAAAAGCAACAGAAGCAGCCACTTGGATCCCAGAAAACTCTTCCTATTGCTCAGATCTGGAGAGGCTTTGGAGGTTTCTGGCAATGGACAATGTGTTAGACATGTCTACAACAAATCATTCACTGGCAAGGAAAGGCATGATCATGAATAGTCACTGTCATCTCATTGTAATTTTAAAATGGCAAGGACAAATAGGAGATAAATATTTTGTAGGAATATGAATCTTCCATCTTGGAGGAAGAAAGCTCATGGGCTTCCTTAAATAATAGGAAAGCTGCTTAAGCAGCTTGCTAGTATCCAAAATGAATTTCCTGGAAGCAGGAAGATGTTACAATGACCCGTGCTGTACAGACCCAGCTATCTTGATGTTAAGATGACTCTGTCCTACCTTGGAAGAGGAATCCATTTGAAAAATCCAAGTGAGTTAATTTCATCACACCTCTTCCAAGGGTCCCTGGGTAACCTTTCTAGTCTCATGAATTGGTAGACTGCTGATCTGTGTCTGTCTGTCTTTCTGTCTATAACATATAGAGAAACTTACGCCGTCTCCTAAGCCTCAACCTGGACTTCTCAAACTGAACCCAAATAGAAACCTCACACAACGTGGACAAGATTGAGCTCCACATCTTAGCCCTCACTTGCCTTTCTCTAGTTTCCTAGCTTTCTTTCTGGTACCACACTTTAACAGCTACCAGAAACGCTCACCTTCTGGGTTTCCAACCCCGCCCACACGTGTGCACACATGCAATTTATGACCAAGTTGAGTAACTTTATATTTGGAATGTATCTCTCCCCTTTCATCCCTACTCTTATCCCTAATACAAGTTTCCAGAATCATCCTGATTTGCTTATTGCTGACCCCTCAGGCTCTGTCCTTAACCAGTTACACTGAGTGGACGTGGAAGCTTGAGTAGTGATCTAAAATGCTTAAAGTCTTCCGAAACGCCTCATCACTTAGAGAACTACACATTACACAAATTATCCAAATGCTCTGAGATTTCCGTCTCTATGGTTACCTCCCAGTAACTCCTTTCCCTTTGTACCCTTGCAATATCCTTTTAATTCCCTACCTATGCTCCCAGGCCCATCCTCTGTAGGTCATGCAGTCATAAACACTCATACCACCCTTCTTCCCAAACAAATTACATCTGACTCATCCTTTAATTCACATCTGAAGCATTATCTTTTCCAGAAAAACCTCTTGTGAACTCCCAGAATGGAACAAGTACCACGTCTCTCTGCTACCCCCCATAACACTCTAAATATCTCTGTCATTAGCTCTTGTCCATTTTTCCTACTAGATTTCAAGACCTTTTTCATATTTTCCCTCAAAGTGCCAAGGGTAGAACTACTATGGATCTTAAATTTTATTGTGTATTTAGTTATGTGTCTTTATGCTTGGGGGCTCCTTTCATAAAATAGTAATTCTATCAACAAAGTCCTTCAGTTTACTAAGATGCTGTGCTGTATCTGTAAAAATTTCAGTTCTTGAATATATATTCTTGGAAGCCACAGGTCTGATCTATAAGCTACAGCCTGTGCTCCTGCAAAACCACGGACCTTCTGGAAAAGTGACTGTGGCTCCTGCATCTCTCTCTAAGGTGCCTGTGTCCACTATGCCCGACACTGGGAACTGTCAGCTTGCCTCACTTATGAGACTCTACAGACAACCATCAGGACACTGGACGACCCAGATCAAGCTAGCAGAAAAGCACATTAGACTAGGTTAGAGACGCACCACCAGCATTGGTGGAATGCAGGGAAAGACTCAGGAAAGACCCACTGCCAGCTGGCGCATCTGGGAGTGAGTTCCTAGCATTTCTCTGCCTTGACTAAATCTTTTTGTTCACCTGCTAACTACATCACAACCTTGAAAATGTAACAGGGGCGAAGCTATCAATCTATACACATGAGGCTTAGAATATAATAGTTAAGTCAGAGAACATAAAGATGTAAATTTTAATGGAAGCATGATGTATGTAGACTGCTATATTTCTACTTTAAAAATTCTTCCTATACTAAATAAAGAAAATAACATAAAAATGTCCTGTCCTCCCTTGCTACATCAGGATCCAACTCTTTAAGACACAATGCCCCTGAAAGGCATCATGGCATAGAAAATAAGAATATGCATCTTAGCGTGGAACTGGAGTGGGAATCCTGGCCTAGTCTGCTGAACATAGCCACTTTTCATCTTTCAGCCCTCATCCAAAAGATGGGAATGGTAATAGTCCTTCCTTCACAGGACATTGTGACAATGAAAGTAAAGGCATGACAAGAACTTAGATGAGAGCTTTGTACATAGTAAGTATTGAATATAATGGAAATACTGCAAATTGAGATGCGCCCACTTCCCCATCTGCATTTATTAATCCATTACGGACACTGAAGTTTCCCTACAGTCTCACTTTCACATTGCTGCAAGTTTGCTCTTGGGGTGTTCTGGAGCCCTCTTCTGCGTGATTCTTACCCTTGCCCATGGGAACCTCTCTGGTACCGCTGTAGGTCTTCACACTTCCTGCTCCCGCTCTCTGTCCTGAATTTATTACATATCAGTCTCCCATAGTTTGAAACTTTCAATGAGAGGAAGTGGAATAATTGTTACTCAATTTACGTTCAGTAACTGGCATTTACTGAATGCTCAAAAATGCCTATAGAGTGAGATATAAATTGAATGCATGTCAAATATCTATAAAAGTGAAAATAGTGCCAGGTGTGGTGGTACATTCCTGTACTCCTGGCACTCTGGGAGGCTGAATCAGGAAGACCAAAAGTACCAGCCCAGCCTGGGCAAGTTAACAACTTAACAGGACCTTATCTCAAAATAGAAAAACAGACTAAAATAAAATAAAAAGAGGCTGGAGGTGTAGCTCAGGATGAAGACCCTGGCTTCAATAATCAATATCAAAAAATAATGAAAGAAAAGAAAAGAAAGGAAAAAGAAAGAAAGAATGAGAAAGAAAGAGAAAATGAAAGGAAAAAGAAAATTGCATCATTTAATAATAAAATGGGAACTCAATTAATCCAAATAAACACTGCTATCTTCAGTGCCTACAGCACATGCTACGACTAGCCATAATAATTAAACATATGCCTTCAAAGGTGGATTTAACTTTTTGGCAAACCTCAAAAGGAAACCACAGCCTGGTTATTGTTAAAGATGAACAAACTGACTAATACCAATTTCTCAAAATGCTTTACTAGTATATGTCTGTGAAACACAATAAATTCATTCATCATGATGAACTGATATTTGCATATTAATGTGAATTTAAATCAGGAAGAGATATGGCCAGATAAATAGACAACTATATCTGTATAATGGAAGACTATTCATTGACTTAAAAAATGAGCTCTCAAGCCATGCAAAGACTTAGAAGTGGCTTAACTCATACTGCTAAGTGAAAGAAGCCAGTGTAAAGGGCTGTATAATCTTGAGTAGTTGGCATTCTGCAGAGGGCAGTACCGTGGGGCCCATAAAATGATCAGTGGGTGCCAGAGATTAGGGGAATAAATGAGGAAGAAATGAAGGGTGACATGTAGGGGATTTTTAGGACAGTAAAACTGCTGTGCGATGCTATAATGGTGAGTTATGCCTTTATCAGAGCTTAAAACTACAACACAAAGGATGAATAGTAATACAAACTACGAGCTGTAGTTAATAATAAAATATTGTTATTGGCTCATCGGTTGCAAAACATGCAACACACCAACACAAGATGTTAATAGTAGCAGAAGCAGGGCTATAGAACAAGGTCTATGCCAGAACGTTGTCCTTTCTGCCCTTTTCTCTGTAAATCTAAATCTGCTCTAAAAAAAATACTATTAATTTAAAAAACAGATACAATCGCCAAAGGTCTGATTTCTTTCTGCGGTTCTCAGGCAGTCTCACATAGCAATTTCAGATGAAAACTCCCAGTTTCCCACAGTGCGGCCTCACTAGCGCAATAACAAGAGGTCACACCTGTTGAGCCCTGAAGTGGCGGGCACTTCTCCAAGGGCCTCATGGGTATTAACCTTCTTGTTCTTTCTTAGGACACCTCCATGGAAAGGGACTGCTATGCATAACGCCCTTCCCAGAGGTAACGCATTTTATTTCTAGATCCCCGTAATATTCCAAAGTTCTCCTGCGTTTGGAACATCCTGATTGTGCTTTACAAAGCTCACATGATTTGCCCGCACCTTAGATGCTGTTGTTTGAAAAGTTAGTTTCACAGCTTAATCATCTCAAGTTGTGCTGCCTGCTTTCTGTTTACTATCTTTTCCCTCACGGCGGCCATTCTGATCCTTCAATATGTTTCTCTTATTGTGTGCACGCAGATTTATGCTGGGTAATATTTATCTACAGTATGTTCCTGCATCAGAAGGAGGGGATGTTTATTTCCAGAAAACATGTCAAAAGTTTGAGTCTGAAATTAGCTCTATACAATAAGACGTCAGAAAGTAGTTATATAAATAGTACAATTCAAGCCACATCCGTATTTGTTTTCAACCAGTGTAAAAATAGAACTTTTCAGAAAGAGAAAAGCAACAAAGAAAGAATTTTATTAAGAATTCCTCCTGCACAGGCTGGGGAGATAGCTTAGTGGTCTTATGTGCCTGCCTGGCAAGTGTAAGGATCCGGGTTCAATCCCTGGTATCGCATGCTGTGCCAGCCCTGAGAACCCCACAGGCCTGTCAAATCCTAGTGCTAGGGAGGCTGAGGCAGGAGGCTCCCTGTAAGTCCAAGCTGCATAGCAAGACCCTGTACCAAATAATTTAAAAAAAAATAAATAAAAGAATTCCTCCTGCACCATACGTTAAAGCAAGGGTCTCAGCGTTGGTATTGGCCTGTTAGGAAACGGGTTACACAGCAGGAGAGGGCAGCAGCTGGACAACAAGAACAAGCTAAGCTTCCTCCACATTTACAGCGCTCGGCATGGATACCATGACTACCCGAGTCTGCCTCCTGTCCAGTTGGCATCAGGGCACTTGATTCCCATTCTCGAGCCCTCCGGTGAACTGTGCCTGGAGAACTTAGGCAATGTGCCTCTGAGGGGAACCTAATGCCTTGTTATCTGAGGCGGAGCTGAGGCAGTGATGCCGGCGTGAGGGAGTGTGATTCTTATGTCCTGGAAACATATACTAATAAAGAGGAGAAACTAAAACAAAACCTCTCCCCCATCTGAGGAAAAATTGTCTTGCACAAGACCAGTCCCTGGTGCCAGAAAGGTTGGGGACTGCTGCCTTAAAGGGACTTGTCACCACTCTATCTCTATGAAATTCCTGCCACATGTTAGTCATTCTAATAGTGCACAAATGAAATCCAAAGGTTCAGAATAGAATTAATTTTAGCCTTGGCAAATGCTTTTCAGATGGTGGCTCCTAGACCAAACCTTTTCAAAAGGTAGATTTCTGGGTCTGACTGTTAGAAAGATATCTGAGACAATTACAGTGAACAATAATTTTTTTTTTTGTGTGTGTGTGTGTGTGTGTGTGTTGTGTGATTCTGAAGCACACCTGGATTTAGAAAGCTGTAGTCTTTTCATACAGCCCCAAATTCCATTAGAATTAAAAATAAACTGCTTTCCATATATTGTGTCACATTGGTCCTACAGTTAAGTAATATCTGCCTTTCTCCTGTAAATTCAACTAAGCCAGGTTTCTCTCAACCCATACTGGGACCTATGGGACTTCTGTTGCTGTAAATTTAAGTCAGATCTTTGTGTCCTTTTATATTTTATCTGCTAATTTTGGACACTATTTTTAGACTTCTCATTTCATTATAAGTGCAAAATCTACCACAATAAGACTTTAGATACGCTAGATGTGCTAAGTGAATCATTAAATCCTATCATTAACAAGTTCTCATTTAAGTTTCTGATTCAAAATGATTAGAAATTGCTTTTTCTCCATTACAACTGGTTGCTTCTAGTCTATGATCTTTTAAAACTATAAATTAGATCATATCATGCTTCATATTAAAAGTTTCTATGAATACACTTGCACTCGCTGTGGCCTTCGATAGTACCCTGACCCGTCCTCAGACTCCGGTCTCTCCGGCCTTCCCTCTTGCACCGCCATGCTCGGCTCATCTGCACGTCCAGGCCTTTGGAGGCTTGCTGGCTTCTCAGCCCAGAATGCGTTCCCACCAGGCCTCCTCTGGCTCACTTCTATCTTGATGGTAATGTCTCTAGTTAAATACCAGCACCTCAGAAAGGTGAACTTTCCCACTTGAGATAATGTGTGGGCTTTATTTTTATTTAACATCCATAATTATCTTCATCTGTTTAGTTGTTAAGCTTCATGATAGCAAGATACTGTCTCACTTATTACTGATTTCCCAGCCTCTAGACGAGTGCCTAGAGTATAGGAGGTGTGTGACAAATGTGGGTTTTTTATTTTGTTGGAACCGGGGATTGAACTCAGGCCCTTGCGCTTGCCAGGGAAGCCCTTATTTCACTGAGCCATTTCCCCAACCCCTACAAATGTATTTTAATGAATGAACAAGCTCAAAAACTTTTTGATTTTTTTTCAATTAATTAGCCTCCTTTGACTATTTTTCATTTATTTAACATTTCTCCTTATCTGTTCATGTTACCCACAGGTATATCATGGAAGACTTTAGCAAATTTCATTTTTTAAAATTTTTTGTTCTTTTTTATTAACTTTTGTACAGGATCTTTCTACACAGCTGGGACTCATAATGATCCTCCTGTTTCAGCCTGCACGGTGCTGGGATTAGAGGAGTGCACCACCATGCCTATTCTAGGGCCGGCACGTCATGTGGTACAGGGATTGAACTCAGGACGATGCACTTGCCATGTGCTTATGTGCCGAGCTATCTCCCCAGCCCCAAATTTAATTCTTGATTATTACATTCGTGTGTCACACAGCTATGGTATTTTTCCTAATATATTTGTGTCACTGTAAGAAAGAAAGCAGGTTAACAGATAGCTTCTTAGTGAACCCTTATTGGTTCCTCCAGATTATCTTTGAACTTTCGAATTTAGAATTTCTTAGGAGTTTATATCAGGTACACTAGATTTTAGTCTCTTGATTCGTCCTGCCTCAAACACCATTCTGAAAATAATGTTGTTCGTCTGTTATAATGCCCCACACTTTCTATCCCTTTAGAATTACTGATTCCTAAGCCCCTGCACAGGGTCCTACGCTCATATGAATTTTGTCTTAAGTGTAAAAGAGAAAGGAAAAAGCATGTTTAAGAGTCGATGTCTCGGGGCTGGGGAGATGGCTCAGTGGAATAACCGCTTCCCTGGCAAGCACAAGGGCCTGAGTTCAATCCCTGGTTCCGCAAAAAAAAAAAAAAAAAAAGAGTCGATGTCTGGCCTCAGTGTGATTCTTCTCAAAATGCACTGCACATAAGAATCACCTTCTTTTTTTTTTTTTTTTTTTTTTTTTTTTTTTTTTTGGTGGAACCAGGGATTGGACTCAGACCCTTGCCTTTGCCAGGGAAGCGCTTATTCTACTGAGCCATCTCCCTGGCCTCAAGAATCACCTTCTTAATAAGTGATTCCTTGAGAATATAGATTCTGACTCCACAGGCCTGTTTCCACATATCTAACAGGCTTTTGGGCAAGAACAGTGGACCACACATTCTCTGAAAGGACCTAACTGTGTTGTGTGGGCTTCAATCCTAGCCCTGTAATGGACAATCTCTGGGACACAGTTTTATCTGACTGAAAATTGTGGATAATAACACCTTTGAGGTTTTTGAGAGAATAAACATAGGGAGTCTGTATCAGGCGCTTGGGGGTATTGCTCATGATAATCCGTGTTTTCCATGAATATCACAAACCCTAGAATGCAGTTCATGTAGACTTGAGCACATATAAATTGCCGCATGCTTTCTTACCATCTGCTCACCATCTAGGCCTTTACTTCCCTCTTTCAAATTGAGCTCGTATTTTTCATATTTTCCAGCTTAACATTTTTGGATGATAAAGTTGAAAGCACAAAGGAACAGAGAAATTGTACTTGCGTTTGCCATGCATTAAGCACGCGTCATCGACTCCACGCAGGTAGTTTGTTTTTCATGCTTTTCTTCTTGTCCCAAATGTACTCTGAAATATCGTCCTGAATGTTCTTGGCACTTCGGTAAACTTCAATTTATTCTGACACCGTTCAATGCTAGGAGTCTGTTCAACAACAACAGAGACATTGTACATTACTAATCAGGAAAACCTAAGTGATTCATTCCAGCTGGTGTGGTCTCAGGGAACAAAAGCTTCTCACACGCAGGCTCCTGCTTCAGCTGAGGAGGCTCCGATGATAACAAGGGAGCCTCAGTTACCATGGATGTGGACAGGTACGACGGGTTGTGCTGTCTATTCTCAGTCTTCCAAGAACTTGCCGCACCCTGCTTTAAAGACAAGTGAGAACACTGGGATGGTGATGAGTGAGATAATTGCTGGGGTGTAAATTACATCAAGTTTTTCAGAGTTATTGCCAAATCTTAGTTTATTTGGACAAAAAAAAAAAAAACCAGCTTGGAGTTGTAACACCACTAACATGCCTGATAGATCATGTGCTTGGTTATGTATTGTAAAAACTATAGCAATAAGTCTGCTCTTCTCATGACAAAGCAATCATTAAATTAAAAGATAAATTAGAGATAATCTCTTAGGCCAGTGGCTAAGCTCAGGGGCACCTGGGGCAAACCAAGCTGTGTGAACTTTTCATAATAAGGAGACCTTTTATTTGCATTCAAATAAGAAGATTGTAAAATTTTCCCACGTATTTTATTTAATCTTCTCCACAGAATGCCAAGTGAGCCTACAGAAATACTTACTGATTTCTACCATGTATAGAATGATGATCAACTGCTTTGGCTCTTAAATCATGGTACCTGGTTGTATTCTTTGGGTCTTCAAGGAAACATGCCCGAATGGTGTCAAACTTGTAGGGATTTGGGGTGAGGCAGAAGTTGATGGTGCTGGAGAAAATGGTGCTGGAAACTGGGAAAGGCAGAAGGAACCATCACCAGGGACCCACTCTAGATCCCAAGGGAAGGAGAGGAGTTTGGCTTGAAGAATCTTGGATGTCAAGAAAGTAAAACTGAGGTCTGGTAAGAATTTGGAGTCCTTATGGCAAAGTTAGCTGTGAACAAACACCATATTATCCAGGAATGGATCTGTCTGTCATTGTCTTCCAGTGCTGGGTTTCAGTAACCAGTGACTTTGATCAATAGTGCATTTACAGTTGGAAGTCCATGAGTCCTGATGACACAGTGGCCTCATGCTTCAAAGGCTCTTTACCATGACTTGCTGTATGACTTTTGCAAGAGATCATGCTTCTTTTAAGCTTCATCTCTTTCTCATTTGTAAACAATTATACCTTCTCTGTCGTGTGAATTGAGAGAATAAACATAGTAGTTTTTTTGGAGGCACTTAGGCCCTAACTGTTGCAGCTGCTTCCAACTCCACTCTATCATCTGGGCTGCAGGAAGGCAGGCTTCTGCTGAAATTCACAGGCATCTGTGCTAAAGTGCAGCATTTCCTAATCCTATTCACCAGGAAGAGTTTGAAATAGTTTACCTTTTGATTTTTTTTAATTCATGCCTCTGTTTTTAAAACAAAACAAAGAAACTTGTAAAGAATGAAAGTAAATAGGCTGAGAACAAAATAAACAGAATCCCAGGGACATGTAGGGCAACAGCAGAGGACCAAACATTTGTGTCACTGAAGTACAAGGGGGAGAGGAGGAAGAATTTCAGGAAGGAAGGAAGGAAGGAAGGAAGGAAGGAAGGAAGGAAGGAAAGAAAGAAAGAAAGAAAGAAAGAAAGAAAGAAAGAAAGAAAGAAAGAAAGAAAGAAAGAAAGAAAGAGTAAAAGAGAAAGAAAGAAGAAAAGGAGGGAAGAAAGAGAAAGAGAGAAAGAAAGAGAGAAAGAAAGAAAGAGGAAAGGAAAGAAGAGGCACAATGTGTGTGTGGGACCTTCCATCTGCTTGCCCACTCCCCTGATCCCTTTCCAGTCAGAGCCCATGCCCAGAGTGTGTGTGGGACCTTCCACCAGCTTGCCAGATCCCCTCCAGCCAGAGCTCAGTCCCTGCGTGTGTGTGAGACCTTCTGTGTGCTTGTCAAATCACTCTCCAGCCAGAGCCCAGGCCTGGCATGTGTTTGGGACCATCCACACACTCGTGGGAACCTCCTTTACCAGACAGACCTTGTGTGGAACCTTGCGGCAGAATTCCCTACAGAGTGGCTAGGGGCCAGACCCACTCAGCTAATCCAGGAGCTGAACATCTTGCCAGAGGGCACAGCAGGATCACTTCCATGGGATGCAGCAGGAAGAAGCTCAGCAGAGCAGCCAAACCCAAGCCTCACCCACCTGGACAAGTTTGAACTTGGTGGCACTGGACTGGGTAAACCGAGAGTCTTTGATAGACCTAGATCTATGTGAGCATCCTCTCTCTTTCTCTCTTGATTGAGAGAGGGGGCAACAGGTAACTGGAGTAAACTAGTCTGCCTGGAAGACCTCATGTACATAAAGGAGAGGTGATCAGATAGAACTTAGGGGAACTAACTTAAATACAAATTCCCAGTTTAATATCTGTCTAGCTAAACAGATATAATGTTTGCTCTTATGGTCTAAAATACAAGCACACTAGTTACAAAAGTTTGTCAACTGCTAAATATCGCTATCCATTATTAGAGCTACTAGTTGTATTTCCATAAATAAAAAATGGTAACTGCCTTAACAGCACAATCTCTCTTGGGTAAGAATTTCAGTAGGTGCTAAGGTAATAACTGCACCAAAGCTTTACATTAAAGGTCAGAGGACAGTGCTATACAAAAGAACAAAGAGAAGGAGAAAAATGCATTCTCAGGCCTTGAGCCTACACAGAACAAATGCAGGAGACACTAGCATAGAAGAAATTGGAAATCACACACCCAAAAATCTCTGAAATAAAGAAACAACTGCAGAAAGGTATAGAGGATCAGATCACAAATAATCTCAGAAGTAAAAAAAGAAATGAAAACTATAATGAAAGAATTACTAAGTGCTTCTTAAAAACACACTGTTAAAAAAACAGAGGAGAATATAAAAATGATGGAATCCTTGAAAGAGAAATATAGGAAACAAATATAATTCATGATGCAGATTCAAAAAGATATACAGGAAATTAAAACCTCAGTCACAATCAGGCAAAACTGTTTGAATGAAAGTGAAGATAGAGTTTAAGATCTTGTTCTTATTAATTAATTAATTAATTTATTTATTTATTTATTTGATAGATGGTCTCATGTCTCAGCCTCTGCAGCAGGGCTGGAATGGCATGTGGTACCAGGGATTGAACTCATGTTCTTCTGTTTGCCTGTAGGCACTTAGACCACTGAGCTATCTCCCAAGCCCGAGTTTCAGATCTTGTAGACACCATTGCACCTAGTGAAAAGATAAGAAAAGATCACTTAAAAACTACTAGGATATAGGAAAAAATAATTCAACATCTGAAAGATGATACAAAGATGAACAATGTAAGACTAATAGGCACCAATGAGAAAGGAGTCAATACAAATGATATAAAAAGAATGTGGACAGAAGTAGTAGCAGAAAACATTCCAAATATGGGGAAACAATCAGACATTCAGGTAACTGAAGAATATAGAATTCCAAATAACATCAATCCAATGAAAAACACACCCAGACATAATAATAAAGATCCCAGAAAACCAGCACAAGAACAATATACTAAAAGTCACTCAAGAAAAGAAATAGATCACATTTAAGGAAAAATCCATCAGAATAACAGCAGACTTCTCTTCAAAAACTATAAAGTCAAGGATAGCATGGAACGGTGTACTTCAAGTCCTCTATGACAACAAATTCCAGCCCAGACTACTATACCCTGCAAAACTCTCTTTCAAGTTTGATGGAGAAGTGAAATACTTCCATGACAAAGAACAACTAAAGAATTTTGTGATGACAAACCCAACCTTACAAAGACTACTAAAAGATATTCTAGAGAGGGATCAAAATAGCCACAACTCCATCAATGAGAAAGGAAAGAATCTACCAAATAGGGGGAAAAAACAGTAGAAAAATGAGTATACAACAAAAGGTAAATGATATGTCAATCATAAGTCAATATATCTGAATTATAACTTTCAATGATACCTGCAAACTAAGCAACTGCACTGAAGATAGCAATATGTAATACTAGGGTCATGCTTGGAATGCCTGTCATTCTGGTCTTCTAAATACATACTGCTTATCATGTCATACCAATTACTGCCATACTGTCTCTCAAGTCAATGTTTGTTTCAAAAAAAGGGTAATAAATGAAAACAAGAGATAAGAAAAAAAATGTCATAGGACTGTCCTGCTACAATGCTATATATGGCTAGATTTCTATATCTCTGAGTAAAAATAAGTAATTATTCATATTTTTAAAATATTTTTTAATTTTTTTAATTTTTTTTCTTCCTATTGTGTAGGGACTTAAAGTTCAACATATCAATACTTGATGGAAAATACCTGTTCCATGTTATGTCTAATATGTTTGATATTCAGACAGATACTGAGGTTAAGCTCAACTGCCTACATTGTAGGATAATAATAATAAGCTTCTCTTCTGGAGGGTTAACAACTTAAGTTTGCAAGTCAAAAATTAGAGAAAAAGAAGAGCTGTAAGGACAGCCAACATTTTGGCCCTAGCTTTTCAAGTTCAGTGAGGACTCAGGACATAGGAGAACCTCTTCTGTAACACCATTTAACTCAGTGGGGTTCCAAATTTTCTGATCAAGGAGATTCTGGGGGCCACCGAGGAAAGTGATCGATGATGTAGAGTGTGCCTAAGGAGAGTCACACGGAGAAAGAACATTCTCTCAGGCTTTCACAGAGAGCAAACTGGTTAAGCAATGGACATGACTCATCCACATAGCTGACACTGACAAAGGATCTACAACCTGCGGTACACAGTTACAGGATAAATGCTGAGGGTACTTGATGGACCTTATCAGATACAAAAGTTATATTTCTTGTTATATAGGTCTTGCTTTATCTTGGTCTTAACCATCCAGCAGAAAAGTATAAAAATGAAGTATAACAAGTAAAGCCATATTAATATGCTGAGCTGTAAAGGTTCAAGTCAACAACTTCTAACATTGCCAGTTGTCTTAGTTACTCTTCTCCCATTGCTGGGACAAATACCCGACACTCAAAATGAAGGAAGGAAAGTTTTATTTAGCTCACAGTTACTGGAGGTTTCAGTCCATTCTCAGCTGGCTCCATGCAGAGTGGCACATGGCAGAGGGCAACCTTTCATGGTGGTGGCAAAGAGCAAGAGCAAAAGGAAGGGGTAGCAGCAGCTCAAGCTGCTAGCTTCTCTTTGCACCTTACATTGTTATGCAAATTACTTACCCCAGGGCAGGTGCAACATCTACACCCACAGTAATCAATCACAAACTCCAAAGGCTGCCCCAAGACTGCATGAGGCTTTGGGGGGATGCCTAGAAACAAACCATAACACCAGTCCTACAAATAACCCACTGCTATTATGGAATACTGGACTATATTGGAATATTTTGCTGAATTCATGCACCTAAAATATTTAAATGACAATTGAATACTCATCTCTAACAAAGCTAAACAAAAAAGGGAGATACAAATGAAGGACCATTTTGTATCTGTATATTCAAAATAGTTAGGATAGATATACAGCTACTTTCTTTTAATCTAATGAATAGAAAGATTTGTTCTAATAGTGTTTGTGGACAGGATATCATGTCTGCATCTTGTACTATGAATAACCACTAAGAAGACAACAATATGCAACCTATTAATTATTGAAACTGTCCTAATAATTGGTTTTGAAACTGTCTCATTGCTATTTGTTTCTCCATAAAATTATTGGAAAAATAAATAAATAGAAGAAAAATGTAAATGGACTCAATTAACCAAGTAAAAGAAATAGACTGGCAGAGATGATTAGCAAAATTCAACAATATGCTGTATATAAAAAACACACTTAACTCATAAAGAAATTCATAGACTTAAAGTCAAAGGATGGAAAACAATATTACATGCCCTGGCACCTAAAAAAAAGCAGGGGTAGCAATACTGAGTGCAGACAGTCTGAACTTCCAACCAATAATGATCAAACGAAATAAAGAAGGCCACTACATACTGGTTAGGGGAAAATACAAGAGGAAGATGTAACAGTCATAAATATGTGCACACCAAACACGGGAGCACCCAACTATATAAGACAAATCTTAACAGACATGAAAAATCTAATATCCCATACCACAATCTTAACAGGAGACCTTAACACCCTCTTATTACAAAAAGATAGGTCAACCAAACAAAAAATTAGCAAAGAAGTAGCAAAACTGAATCAGAACTTGGAACAAATGGACTTAGTAGACATATACAGAGTGTTCCACCCAATCACAGCTGAACACACATTTTTTTCAGCTGCACATGGGACATTTTCTAAAAGAGACCACATACTAGTCCATAAGTCATGCTTAAGTATATGCAAGAAAACAGAAATTATTCCATGCATATTATTTGACCACAGTAAAGTGAAACTGGACATAAATGACAAAAGAAAACAGAAAAACACCATAAATACATGGAAATTAAACAACACCCTCCTTATCAACCAATGGGTTACAGATGAAATTAAACAAGAAATAGAACAATATCCACAATTCAATGAAAATTCAAGCACAACTTATTGGAATTTATGGGTTGCAATGAAAGCAATTCTTAGAGGGAAACTTATAGCTGTAAACTCACACATTAAGAATGCAGGACAGGAACAAATAAATACCCTAATTCTATACTTCAGACTTCTAGGAAAAGAAGAGCAAAACAAACACAAAGTCCAAAGAAGGGAGGAAATTAAAAGACTACAGCAGAAGTTAATGCAATCAAGATGAAGAAAACAATACAAAGAATTGATAAGTCAAAAAGATGGTTCTTTGAAAGATTTAAAAAAATTATAATCCTCTAGCTAACCTCATCAAAAAGAGGAAAGAAAAAACTCAAATTCAAGCAATAAGGAATGAAAAGGGTGAAATGACAACAGACCCTGTGAAAATTCATAAGATCATCGGTAGCTATGTTGAGAATCTTTACTCTCACAGAATAGAAGACACAGAAGAAATGGACAGGTTCCTAGAAAGGTACACATTTCCAAAATTGAATCAAGAAAATATAAGAACTCTCAATAACCCAATAATAGCCAATGAAATTGAAATGTAATAATAATAAAAAAAAACTATCAACAAAGAAAAGTCCAGGTCCTGATGGTTTCACAGGTGAATTCTACAAGAAATTTACAGAGGATATAATCCAAATACTCCTCAAATTGAAAAGGAGGCAAACCTCCCAAAATCATTCCTGGATGCAAGTATTATATTGATACCAAAACCAGAGAAAGATGCAACTAAGATAGAGAGCTACAAGCCAATCTCCCTCATGAACATAAATGCAAAAATTCTCAATTAAATCCTAGCAAATAGAATACAGCAAATCATTAAGAAGATTATGCATCATGACCAGATAAGATTCATCCCAGGAATGCAAGGATGGTTCAATATATGCAAATCTATAAATGTAATACACTATATCAACAGAGCCAAATCCAAAAACCACATGATCATCTCAATTGATGTAGAAAAGGCTTTTGACAAAGTCCAACACTCATTCATGTTCAAAGTCCTAAAGAAAATTGGAATAGATGGCCTCCTCCTCAATCTGATAAAAGCCATCTGTGACAAACCAACTGCTAACATAACTCTAAATGGGGAAAAACAAATCTTTTACTCTCAGATCTGGTACAAGACACGGATGTCCTCTATCAGCACTCCTATTCAATATAGTTCTGGAATCATTAGCTACAGCCATTAGATAAGAGAGAGAAATAAAATGGTAAGAATAGAGAATGAAGAGGTTAAACTATCATTATTTGCAGATGACATGATACTCTACTTGGAAGACCCAAAAAATTCCACCAAGAAGCTCCTAGAATTAATACACGGATTCAGTAGAATAGTAAGATACAAAGTCAGTACCCAAAAGTCAATAGCATTGCTCCACACAAATAACAAACACACTGAGAGGGAAATAAGAGAAACAACACCTTCTGCAAAAGCATCATGGAAAATGAAATACTTAGGAATTAATCTAACTAAAGAAGTCAAAGATCTATTCAATGAAAATTACAGTACTCTGAAAAAAGAGATCATAAAGGATTTCAGAAAATGGAAAGATATCCCCTGCTCCTGGATAGGAAGAACCAACATTGTGAAGAGGGCCATACTCCCAAAATTGTTATACAGATTTAATGCAATCCTGATCAAAATACCACCAACATACCTCACCGACCTACAGAAATCATTCCTAAAATTGATTTGGAACCAGAAAAGACCTAGAATAGCAAAGGGAATCCTGAGCAACAAAGGTAAAGCAGGAGACATTATAATTCCTGACTTGAAATTATTCTACAAAGCTGCTGTGATAAAATCAACATGGTACTGGCAAAAAAAAAATAGATCTGAGGATCAATGGATTAGATTAGAAGATGAAAAAACAACTACAAACACACTCAGCCATCTTATCTTCAACAAAGGGGCCAAACATGCTTACTGGAAGAAAGATAGCCTCTTTAACAAACAGTGCTAGAAAAACTGGCTCTCTTCATGTTAAAAACTAAAACTTGACCCAGGTCTATCACCATGCACTAAACTAAATCAAAATGGATTAAAGATCTAAACATTAAAACAGAAACACTAAATCTCCTGGAAGAGTAAGTAGGTGAAAATCTTGAAGACATAGGGGTAGGCAAACAGTTCTTGAACAAAAATCAAACTACACAGGAAATACTTGAAAGAATTAACAAAAAACTGGGACCTCCTCTTACTGAGAAGTTTTTGTATGTCAAAAAAATGTTACAAACAGAGTGAAGAGACAACCCACAAATTTGGAAAAAATATTAACTAATAAGCACTCAGACAATGGTCTTCTATCTAGAATTTATAAAGAATTAAAAACATCATGGCCCCAAAATTTAAAGATGCAATCCAAAAATGGGCATCTGAGATTAACACACACTTCTCAGAGGAAGAAATACAAGAAACAAATAAATACATGAAAAAATGCTTCAGATCACTAGCCTTTTGTGAAATGCAAATTAAAACAACACTGGGATGCCATCTCACACCAGAAAGAATGGCTATCATAAAGAAAGCAACAAATAAATGTTGGAGAGGCTTCAGGGAAAAAGGAACCCTTCTCCACTGCTGGTGGGAGTGTAGACTGTTGCAACCATTATGGAAATCAGTGTGGAGACTCCTGAAAAAACTAGGACTGGAAATCCCATTCAATCCCACTATCCCCTTCTGGGAATTTTCCCAAAAGAAGTGAAAATATCTTATCATAGTGATGTATGTGTGCCTATGTTTATAGCAGCACTGTATGTGATAGCCAAATCTTGGAAACAACCAAAGTGCCCATCGCCTGAGGAATGGATGAAAAAGATGTAGTGTTTTTATACAATGGGATATTACTCCACTATAAAGAAAAATAAACTCAAAGCCTTCATATATAAATGGATGCAACTTAAAGACATACTTATAAGTGAAATAAACCAGGCCCACATATATAAATATCTATTTTTCCATAGTGTAAGAACTCAAAAGAAGAAATAAAAATTGAAATGTATAACACAGTTAAATAAAAAGTAAGAACTTAAGGATTAAATAATGAAGAGAAAGTAGAAAAGTTGGGAAATATGGCAGGGACAAAAACCATACATTTATATAAACATTATGGTTAAGGCAATGGTCCTAAGAATCTCCATCAGGTTTTTGAAACTAGCAGTTAATAGGTAGAATTCTCACCCTGACCAACTATATATGCTTATATCTGTGAACTATGCAACTACACTGAGGATAGCAATATTTAATACTAAAACCATGCTTGAAATACCTATCATTTTGGTCTTCTAAATGCATACTACTTCTACAGTCATATCAATTTGTGCTATACTCTCTTTAAAGCAAATGTAAAAAAAAAGGTAATAAAAGAAAACAAGGGACAAAAAAAATGTTATAAGATTGTCCTGCCACAATGTTGTTGTATATTGTTTGATTTCTAAATTTCTGTGTAAAAATGTATAATTGCTTTTTTCACATTCTAAAGGGATTTAAAGTTTAGAATATCTATGGATGTTGGAAAATACCAGTTCAGTGTTATGTCTAAGGCATTTGATATTCAGACAGATAGTGATGTTAAGCTTAACTACCTCTGTTACAGTGTAATAATATCATTAAGTTTCACTTCTGGATGTTTAACAACTAAAGTTTGCAGACCAAAATTAGAGAAAAAGAAGGGCTGCAAGGACAGCCAATATTTTGGTGCTAGCTCTTCAAGGTCAGTGAGGACTCAGGACATAAGAGAACCTATACTGTAACATCCTGTAACTCAGCAGTGTCCCAAACTTTCTGATCAAGGAGATTATGGGACCAAAGAGGAAAGTGATTAGCTATGTGTAGTGTCCCTAAGGAGAGTCACCTAGAGAGAAAACATTCACAGAGAAAAGGAGAGAGCAAGTTGGTCAAGCAATGACCATGACTCATCCACATGAGACACTGACAAAAGATCTACAAGGTGCTCTATGTGGTTTCAGGATAAATCCTGAGGAGATTTGACTGACCTTGTCAGATACAAAAGTTATGTTTTTAGCTATATAGGTCATGCTTTAACTTGGTCTTAAGCATCTAGCAGAAAAGTATAGCCACAAGTTATAAAAAGTAATGCCATATTAATGTTGAGCTGTAAAAGACTCAAGTCAACAACTTCTCACAGTGCCAGTTCTGTTGATAACTCATTACTATTATGGACTATTGGACTATATTTGGTTATTTTGCTGAATTCAAGTACCTACAATATTTGAACTGGCATCAAGTGTGAAAAGGTCCTTTAAAGACTTCTCCAAATACAGCTTCTCTTGCAGCATTTGAACACCCATCTCTGACAAAACAAAACAAACCAAAAAAGAGGGATATAAATAAAGGACCATTTTGTAGTGAAAATATATATATATATATGAGTTAGGATAGAAATGCAGCACTTTTAGTTCAGTGAGAAGAAAGGTTTGTATTAATACTGTTTAGACAAGATATCATGATTGTATCTTGTCCTCTGAATAACTTCTATGAATACAACAATGTGCAATGTATTAATTATTGTAACTGTCCTACTAAACCGTTTTGAAACTACTTCATTGCTAGTTTTTCTCATAAAAAGAATAATTTTTTTAAAATGGTGCTGTCTACTGAAATGAATTTCAGAAAATAGACCTAAGTCTTTAAAACATTAATTGTAATATTTTTCATAATTGGGGCTCTATCCATAAAGCACAAGCTATGAAACTAGAAAAAAAGGAAGGAAAGAGGGATGGAAGGAAGGAAAGGAAGGAAGGAAGGAAGGAAGGAAAGAAAGAAAGAAAGAAAGAAAGAAAGAAAGAAAGAAAGAAAGCAAGCAAGCAGATGAAAATGCCCTGATTTGGCAAAGAAACATCATCTATAGACTCAAGAGAGTTAATCCCAAACATGATAAACTCAAAGAAATCTATACCAAAATATATTATAGTCAAACTTGTATTACAGACAAATAAAAAAAGGTCTTGAAAGAAGTGAGAAAAAAAACTTATCTATAGGAGGAAAACAGCTTCAGTGACTCTTAACTTTCTCATGAAAATTGAGGACAGAAGGAAATGATAAAACATTTTTCAAGTTCTAAGAAAAATGTTAATACAGAATGCTGAATATAGTGAAAGCATCTTTTAGGAAGGAAAGAAAATCAAGAAATTCTCAAATTGAAGAAAAATCAGCCTTTTCTAAAAGAACTGCTACAGGCATTTCCAATCAAAAATGATAAAATATGACTGTTGGAAGGAACATGCAAAATTTTTCCATGTAACTTTTGAAAGAAGCAGAACTACAGTTAAATGCAATAGACTTTCTTATCTTGAGTTTTCTAGACTATGTTTGATGGTTGAATCAAAGATTGCAACACTGTCCTATGTGGTACTGTCTATATGGTGAAACAATATTTATGATAGTTATATTTTGAATAGGTAATAAATAGAAAACAGTTATGAAAATGAGAAATATAAGTCCTCATATTCCTAGATGGCATGATTATTCTATGTGGAAAATCCTACACCACACAAAGACAAAATTAAATTTAAAAAAAGACCATCTTAAAAATAAATGAATTTAGTAAGATTGCAGAAAACTACAAAGCATACAAAAAGCAGTGAATTTATACACTAGCAATAAAAAGAAGAACATTAAAATTTAGAAGTGCAATACTATTAATAATCAATCAAAATGAGGTAGTTAATTGTCCAGGATTTATATGTTAAAAATTGCAATAGAGCTGAAGATAACGAAAAAGTCCTAATTAAGTGAAGAGACATCATATCTATGTGTTTAAAGATTTGACATAATGATATCAAATTGATATATGGGCTTGATGAAATTCCCTTCAGAATCTTAGCAAGGGTTCTGTAGTTATAGACAAGACCATTGATATAATTCATACTCAAAATTAAAAAAGCTAAATTGAGTTTGAAAGAAAACTGGAAAAATTTGCCACTTGATTTTAAGCTATCATAAAATAATAATTAAGAATACATGATACTGGCAAAGGAACAAGAACGTAAATGAATGGAACAAACTAGAGGAAGCACAAATAGACCTGCACAGATATGCTTCATGAGTTCCCACAGAGATACAAAAGCAAAGCTAATTAAATAAAAGAAAGAGAACATTCTCAACAAATTATACTGGAGCAACAGCACATCCATAGGCAGAAATTCAACCTCCACTTGCCCCTCGTGTCTGATGCAAAAGTGAAATTCAATGTAGACAACAGATTCTAATATTAACCAAAATTTAAAATTTTGGGCTGGCCAGATAGCTCAGCGGACTAAAGCACCTACTTAGGCAGAGCACAGTGGCTGGAGTTCAGTCCCCCGAGTGCCATGCTGGCCATGCCCCTGGGGGGTGCTGAGACTGCAACTGAGACTGGGCGTGGTGGTGTGTACCTGTAATCCTAGCTCTTGGGGGCTGAACACAGGAGAATCACTACCGGTCCAATCTACGTAGTGAGACCCTGTAGACCCTGTGGACCCTGTACTAAATATAAAATAAATCAATAAGTCAATAAACAAATAAAATATAAATTGATAAATAAAATAAAACTTTTAAGTTGACTCACAGGAGAAAATCTTTGGGATCTGGGGCTAGGCAAAGAAGTTTTAGACTTAATGTCAAAAGCAAATTCGATAAAAGAAAAAACTGAATATATCATATTTAATTGGATGTAAGAAAGTTAAGCCTTTTGCCCTCTGAAAAACCCTGCTGGGAGGATAAAGTAACAAGTTGCAAGAAGAAAATAGTGGCAAACCATATAACCAATGCCAGTGTATTTGAATCTGGAATATGTAAGAAAATTCCTGACCTCACCAGGAACAGTAAGTAGTTGACAATCTAATTAGCAAAATGAGCAAAAAATAGGAAGAGAGATTTCACTGAAAATATATTAAATAGCAATTAACACATGAAAAGATTAGCAACAGAAGAACCTTTCAAATAGAATTAGTGACTTATGAGATAACTCCTCTCATTATTTCCTTATATGTTATGTCTAAACTACTGACTCAATACAGAAATAAAAATATGCAACAATTTCTAAAATACACAGCATACTATAAAAGATAAATATATAGATCACCTTCAGGCCCTATTTAAAGTGTAGATTATTTCCCTTTTATTTGTATCAATATTTTCTAATTTCACTGTGACAAGCCACTGGCACGTGATGTAGAAGACAGGTAATTAGTGCTTTCTGGTGACCAGGTATGGTGATGTACATCCGTAATCCCAGCACTCAGGAGGCTGAGAGAGGAGGACTGCTGTGAGTTCAAGGCCAACTGAACTACGTAGCAAGACCATGTCTCAAAAGGAAAAAAAAAAAATATGGTTAAATGTTAAAATGATTCGTTTATTGAATAGTTGAATGAGTGGATGTATGGACAGATATATGTAATATGTAAAGATGGAACAAAATTAAGCATTTTAACACGTAGGACATTTACAAACATGAGGAAGCTTATTTTCAGTGAATTCTGACCACAATGCCAATTTAAAGGTATAAGACCAGGGCAGAAAGATGCAGGACATTCAAAGGAAATTGTGAAAGCTAAACATGATTGCAAAGTAAGCATGAACTCTTCAGGTAGTGTGCATCTTTGGGAACAGAGGAGAATTTCTAGGATTCAATGTATGATCATTTGCTTAGAAATGCCCTGCTAATCGTTGCAGGATCTGATCATTTGCAAGGCTGTGCATCTTTGATCTCTCAGACAGCTGGGTGACCAGGCATAAGAAACCAGCTATTCATTTTCTGGGAGTCTGGGAGTCCACGCTCAGCTCTCTAATGGTGCAGCATGTCCCCCAGGAGAAACACTCGCCTGCCTTTGACCCTTGGCAGGGATTGGAGCTCTGGCCTCCAAGCATTCTGTTTCCTAGCCTTTCACCAGAAGGCCTCACACTTGACCTTTGCCCTCAGTGTGACATCTGACCCCCAACTCCCAACTTGGCTTTGATTGTGCTGCACAATCTTCAGTCCCCCAGGGTCCCACAGTGCTCCTCCACTGGCTCCCACCAGCTGCTGCCCCTTTGTTCTCTCTCTTCCTCCCGGTCCGAGGCAAACAAAATCCATATCCACTAACAATGGGAGGGCCTGTGCCCATTGCCTTTCTGCCATCTTTGATGGATGGGTGATAATTATTATTGTTGTGAGAACCTATTTTTCAAAATGCTAACCATGCTTTTACATTCCTTGTGCCATCTAGCATCTAAGAATCCCATGAGGAGGATACTACTCACCTCACTCCTGGAGGTAGGAAACAGAGACTCAGCAAAATCTAAATTCACCTTTTCATGTTCACACTACCAGAAAGTACAGGTTCTTTTTACTCCACATCTACCTTTTATACTTTCTGTTTATTAAACATTCTCTGGAGGACATGTCAGTATTGGTTTGGGTACTACTGACTGTATGCACTGTGAAAAGGCTTTGCTGGCTTCAATATTTAGAGGTGTTATATTTTTTCAATATATTAGAAAATGCCTATGCAGACTTATGTCCCTTAGCTCTACCTCCCCCCTAACCATAGCTGCTGCAGCCAGCTCCCCAAAGCTTTGACCAGCAGCTCTAGTGGTGTAAGCAAGCAGGAGTTCACCTCCATTGTCCAACACTCAGCTTAAGACATTTGTGAAAACTAGTGTCTTTCACACAAGTCCCATGGAGCAAATGCCGATGAATTCACCCTGGACTGGTGTGTAGTGACAGCCAAGGAAAGAGCATGTTCCCCTGGCCTCCCTGCTGGCAGCACCCCAGTACCTTGGCTTGGTTCCTCCAAAGATCATGCAGCCACAAGCACCCCCTGACTGCAGTCAATGGGAAAAGGCTCCCTTTTACTCAATTGTCTAGTTTTTAATTTTCTCCTTTTGTTTCTTGTTCCTGTTCCTTGGAATTACATTTCTAAGGTAACCATAGAACCTGTCCCCCTTCTCCTTAGGGGATAACTTTTGAGATCTTCCGAGGATGCCTAAAACAATGAAGAGTACCAAACCCTACATATATACACCCATGGTAGAGTTTCCTTCTAAATTAGGCATAGTAAGAGATTAACAACACAGAAAAATGATGACAATATATTACAATGAAAATTACTTAAAACTTTTGAACTGCTTTTAGCAGGAATTATTGGGCCAGCCAAATAGCTCAGCAGATTAAAGTGCCTGCCAGCAGACGCAGGGGCCGGGGGTTCAATACCTGGGCCTGCCATGCAGGCTCTGCCCCAGGGGCTCACTGAGACAGCAATTGAGACTGAGTGTGGTGGCACATACCTGTAATCTCAGCTCTTGGGAGGCTATAAACAGGTGGATCACTACAAGTCCAATCTAGTAGTGAGACCCTGAACACCCTGTAGACTCTTCCCTAAGATACAAAGAAAAAGGAATTATCAACTTAATATTTTCAGAGCACAGTTGACTTTGGGTAAGAGAAACTGCAGATAATGGAAGGACATTGTACTGCACACATGATGCACCTGGGCTTTACTCCTACAAAAACCTAATAAGGTAAGTCTTTTCTAATCAGTGAGTCCAAATTAATGAATGCTTCTCTTTATCTGGGAATCAGCTTTTCACTTTACATATCTGTACCCTTGTGCCCAAGGATTCACCAAGTTTATCTGATTTTTCATCAATTTCTTTGACTCTGACAGTGCTTTTTATTACAACAGAAGAAATCCCTGTGGAATGTATTGGCAGGATATTTGTGGGAAGGTTATTTGTTTTGCATTCATCAGAGAACTTTAATTAGCTGTGAAGTAAGATGATTCAGGTTGATTCACAAGTTTTGTGATTGGTTGATAATGGTTCTTATGTAAATGGCAATGAAAACCCTTGGCTGGGGGGCGTTGTTTTTGTTCATTTCTGTACTGGGGATTTTACCTAGGACTTTCACACTAAGTTACATCCCCAGCCCTTTTCTACAGTTTTAAATTTTGAGACAAGTTCTTCCTGAGTCACTAAGTTGCCCATGCTGAGCTTGAATTTGGCAATCCTCCTGCCTCAGCTTCCCAAAGTGCTGGGGTTATCACTATGCACTTAAAAAAACAATCTCTCTACTAAACTAACAAATTCCAATCTAACCTCTCCCGTTTCTGCCCCTACAAACACAACCTTTGATAAGACATACAGTGTCTACATATGAGTCGTTTATATCCTCTACTCTCGCAGGACATTCTCCGAGGCCTTTTCCACTCATTTTATCGCAAGAGCTATAACTGCCTGGAAATGGGAAAGAAGGTAAATTGAGATGTGAAGCTTCTTGACGACACTATATTCGATCACCTCTTATGTCGTGTTTACCCTCTGTCCCCTCACACCGTATCAGATCTCAAACACGTGGGAGACAGAGGTGGAACGATAGAATAATTTCTATCCAGCCATGCCCATAGAATAGCTATGGATCAAAAAGAAAATCTAGAAGAGTGAAGCCGGGAGAAAGAACAAAAGTACAAATATATATATATA
>NW_004524580.1:20794744-20797385 GCF_000260255.1 Octodon degus | reverse complement strand
AATACAGGAATACAGATTACATACAGCGTATACACTGTGGTTGATTTTTTCAAAATTTTTATTTGTTGTATATCTTAAAAGGCAAAAATCTAAGCTATGTAAATTAATATAATGAACACAGAGCTGCATTTATTTGAACTGTGAGGTTAGTGACCTCAAAATTAGTGACATCTAATGAAATGATCCTTAGAAAGGATCTTATTAGCTGCATTGCTATGTTTTGTGTCTGGTATAAAAACCTGGTATCAGTGTTCATTTGGGAATTAATTTAGAGCACACCAAATTCTAAGAGAGCTTTTCTGAATTATCCAATGTATAAAATAAGTTTGATAAGCGGGAAATTACAGACAGACACACATTTACATAGAGGGATATTAATATGATTCCATGATAGTCAAGTCTTTTTTCCAGTCTTTACCAAAGCATTTGATATATATGAAACTACATGACACTTTCCAGAGATGATCCAAGTTCCCTTCTGTACTTTCCGCTAGTCGCTCTTGCAGCATTTTACACACTGGGATGCTGATCATTTACCTTCCCAGATAGGTCGTAATTCCACGGAGAACAGAGGCCAGCTCAACCAACACTAGCATGAAAATAAAACATGATGGGCAACAAAGGTTACTTTATTGCATGAATTAATAAACAACTAACGCTCATTTGTTCTTTGAATTATACTAGTGGGAGCCATGGTGTCTTTTGGGCCAAGGACACACTATGGCTCATCACTGCCTGAAGGAAGGCTGAGGTTCTGCCTGTATTGTGGTTGTGCTTGTATGTTGTATATAGACTGTTAGTGTAATATAAAAATAGAAGTACAGAAATGTTCATAAAACACATAGCACCTTATAAAAGGCAAGCGCCAAAGCCATTGCAGAGCCCTGGGCAAATACGTTTGTGCTTTATTTCGTTCTACCCTCTTATCCCAAACTTTTGGGGCAATGATGCCTTGCATTTCTAGAGGTGGAACAGAAGCTTCAGAAACCTCAAGGAACTTTTTGAGAGAGAGAAAACTGGTCAAAGAACCCAGGATTTTGGAGTCTAAGCTCTAGGCTTTCCTTCTGGGGCTCAGTTCTTTTTTTTTTTTTTTTTTTTTTTTTTTTTTTTTTAAGAATTTGTTAAGACAAATATTCAAAAGGGAGTGAGATCTAAACTAGCCAGTTGGCATGCATCAATTCAACATGAAACAACCTGTTGATGAGCAGAACTGTTCACTCTTTATTTGATTATTTTGTCATCTTGTACACACAGGCACTCTGGTTAAAAATGAAAAATGTCTTTCATAAGACAGTCGTTTAATTCTGCCCCTGGCGTGTTCTGTTCAGTGCGCTGGTGTTGTTATTTTTCTTTTAAATTTTAAGGCTTCCTGTTTCAAATGCAAAAATGACCCAAGCTCCTTTGCATTTTCATTCTGTAATTTATTCTTGGATTTAATCCTCATGTTTTATTTAAAAATTTTTAGTTTGTGCTTTTGAAATGCACTTACAATCAAGTGTGGGTTTTAAGATGCAGGGATCAATATTTTCCCCCTGAAAAGCATACCTTTAATTTTATAGAAGTCAATGCACTACTTTGATGTGCTGTATAGAAATGCATCTTATAGCCAACTTTTAAAAAACATAGCTCTATTTTTCTTTATTTTACAAAATGCAGCACCTGTTCACACAGAGAGAAGAAGAGCAAAGACGTGAAAATTCATTTTGTAGCACCATGAGTTCTTTGATCAGCCATCTCTTTTCTCCCGTTTCCCCAATCACTACTCCTCTAAGGCGCTAAATGGGGAATTATAATTCTGGAAGGTGACAGGAGGAGCTGAACTCCGCAGAGGCTAAGGCAGCCAGTTTACTACTATATTTCAAAGGCAAAAAGCCCCTTCTGATGCTTGAGGAGATTTATTTTTATTTGGATAACAGACAACTTGAGTTGAATAGAATGATAGCAACACAAGTGCCACTCAGAGCTGCCATGGAAGTAAGTAGCTTGCACAGGCAGATTTGGGGATAAACAAAGGAACATGTCAACTGACATTTAAATCTCATTAGAGCATTAGTGGCATCTTCTTGTGGATGAGGCAAAATAATTTATATAAATTTGTAGAGAGGAATAGAGAAATGAATCTCCAAATACAAATTTTCAATTCATCCAACAATCTAAAAGCCAACAATAAATGCTAATGGTATCAGATTCTTCTTGCAACATTTCATCCAATCCTTTTCTTTGAGCAGCCAGACAACTCTAATGCCCTGCTCATCTCATCAGACCGTGGTGGGACTGACCCCATTCAGCACAGCCAATTGTTCATAACTGGGTTTTGCGAACTGTGCCAGTATTAGGTGCTCTCTATTGAAAATGCCTTCTACGTGATTCCCTAAGAGTCCAATCCATTCAGCTTTTCATTTCTCCCAGTAATGTGGTCATGCTTGGAGCTTCATAATCTTTACAATCTGGAGGAGGATGGAATATTACCATTATCCTGTGTAGCACTGTATCTCCACTCAGCATAGGGATCTTGCTGTTCTGAGAGCCTGAGCGGCAGGGGTCAAATGGCCTCCTCTGCTAGGGAAGTGTCTGTGCATTTAAATGACATCCAGAAGCAGAGAGAGAGAGAGAGAGAGAGAGAGAGAGAGAGAGAGAGAGA
>NW_004524580.1:20789201-20794644 GCF_000260255.1 Octodon degus | reverse complement strand
AGAGAGAGAGAGAGAGAGAGAGAGAGAGAGACAGACAGAGACAGAGAGAGACAGAGACAGACAGAAAGAGAGAGAGAGAGCGAGAGACAGAGAGAGACAGAGACAGACAATAACAGATAGACAGAGAGACAGAGACAGACAGAGACAGAGACAGACAGACAGACAGACAGACAGACAGACAAAGAGACAGACAGATCTAGGAAAAAAGTATTTGTTACACCTACTACCAATAAAAGTCTTCCATACACTGCAAAAAGATCATCTGTAAATTAATATGTAAAAGAGAATAAACAGCATGAGTACCGATGAGCACTGTCCATTTAAAGACAATTTTCAGAAGAAATAGAATTTACCAATAAACTGATGAAAACATGATCAACTTCATCAATAAGCAAGATAAAGTACGTGAATTTGTGTAGAAAGATAACAGCTTCAGGCATCAAATTAGCAACTAGACATGTTTACCACTATAAATGCATGTAGTGAAATACCACACACACACAATATTTGCTGATGTGACAGCTGGATAACTGGCTATATATCCAGGTTGGGCAAGAGTGTGAGGAAATAGACACCCACTGGAGCGCAAATTGAATTCCCTTTTGCTAAGTAATTTGTAATCAGTATTAAAATCTAAAGTAAGCACACTCCCTGACTTCACAGTCCCATGCCTAGGAATTTCCTTTGTCAGAATACCAGCAAGAATATGTATGAGTATGCACACATATTTACAGGATACTTGGTTACTTTCAGTGAAGAATTAAAGCTCATGTAAAAAACTTTCATAAATCATAGTGCATTTATACAATGACATACCATGCAGTCACTTGAAAAAGAAAATGTGATATGAGGAGAAAAATAGACTCTAAAATCTGGAAGTATATGAATTCATTCAGAAACATTGCATTCTTGTCAATGCTTGGTGCATACACATCTGCACTCTTAGCAATTGGGTATGACAGTCACCAGTTCTTTTCTTTTCTTTCTTTTTTCTTTTTTTTCTTCATTTGTGTATTTGGTACAAAGGTCTCACTACAAAGATCAGACTCATGGTGATCCTCATGTTTTCAGCCTCCTCAGTGCTGGGTTTACAGGCATGCGTCACCATGCCCAGACTCATTCAACGGCTCAGTGTTCCTTGGGGCCGGAGCCAGCGCAGCATGCAGTACTAGGGATTGAACCCTGGTGCCTGTGCTTGCCAAAGTAGATGCTTAGTCCACTGAGCTGTCTCACAACCCACTCACCAGTTCTTAATGGGGTATCACTTTAGAGTTAGTATTATTGGGGAAGGAAGCAATTCTCACAGATTGTTTTATACTTTTTTAATTGACCAAACAATGGGTGAACTTTGATTTTTAAAAAAAAAAATTTTCCCACAATTTAAAATACAAACAAATAAATAAGTACCATCAGTTGCTGAGAAAAAAAATAAGACTCAGATCTTATTTAAGGCTACAGACACCCAAGTTCAGCCCTGGCACTGGGAGCATCCTGGTAGAGGAGTTCCCGGGTGTGACCACCTTGGTGCGGGCTTTCTCACACAGTCAGGTCCAGGCCCTTGGCCTGTGACCCAGTGACCCACAAAGCTCAATGTACCGGATTCAAGGGTTCTGTGAACTTGTGTGGGAAAGCATGCCTGATTTGTTTTATTAACATCTAATTGAAATTTAGCAGTTTCTTAAATTGAGAGTATAGGAAACAAGTGTCAGAATTGTTCACGGTCCCTATGACTTGTCACTAAGAGAAATGGCAGATAGTTTCATTTTTCATTAGCATGATTGCAGACATCTCAAAATACTCTTTATAAACTTCTCCGCTCTCAGGATAATAATTGTTTGAGGACCTCTCTTAGCTATTGTTTTTTCAGCATAGCAACAAAGAAGCACATCTATTGTGATAGCACAACTTTAAAGTTTATAAATATTTTCATAAACATATGAGCATAATTATCTCTTTTCCAGTCTTTTTCTTTAAAAAAAAAAAAAGTAGTACATTGAAGCCTCATTCAAAGCAAAAATTCATAGAGCTCAGTAGATAACACTGAAGGGCTGTAGTACAAAACAGAATGTGAGTCCTACTGGGCTTTTGGAGAAAGACAGACAAGGGAGAATAGAGGACATGGGGTTCCATTGCAATTTAGAGGTTAGCAGCCTCCTCTATATGTCTTGTCTGAAGATGTCCTTGAAGACTTATATGTATCCAGACCCTTCTCCAGGTGCTTAGAACCGGATATTCAATGAACAGACAAGACCCCCTCTTCCGATGGAGCTGAAATTTAGAGGCTGGGTGGTAGGACAGGATACGAAAGGTGAATCAAAGAGTAAATAAATAATTACGTGTAGAAGTAGATCCTCTAAAGAAGATAAATGATCATGCACAAGCATTTGGGCTCTTTTAAGTGCATCAAGAAGGCACTAGATGCCTTAAACAAGGTAGAAAATTGATTCCATGCAGACAAGAGAAAATAGAAGGTAAAGCAAGAGAGATGAAAATAGAGAAAAGTGGAACAATGGCTTCTGATGCGCTGCTGCTCAGTACTTTCCTTTTTTAAAAAATTAATTTTCTTGAGAGACAAATAGTAATGAGACAGTTCCAAAACCGATTATTAGGACAGTTTCAATAATTAATACATTGCATATTTCTGTCTTCGTAGTGGTTATTCATAGTACAAGATGCAGACATGATATCCTGTCCAAACACTATTAGTACAAATCTTTCTGCTCATTGAATTAAGAGAAAGTAGCTGTATATCTATCCCATTTTGTATATACAGATACCAAATGGTCCTTCCTTTGTATCCCCTTTTTTTGTTTAGTTTTGTCAGAGATGGATATTCCCTTGCCATTTAAATATTGTAGGTGCATGAATTCAGCAAAATAATCCAATATAGTTCAGTAGTCCATCATAGTAGTGGGTTATATATAGGACTGACATTGGTACTTTCCTTATTTCACTTAAAACATGGGCTATTCTAGAGGCTCTAAAGTCTATCCTTCCACATTCCTACTATATCGTGCATATATGAGTACGTGGTAACTAAATAGTTACATTAAAAATGAATCAAATTAGTCATTTGTTATGAAACAAAGTCAATGCTTGGATATAAGCTTTGGTTGACAAAAGTTCTGTAGATTAGAACCACATTTTCTTTGCAGGTGAGAGGAAAACAAAGTCAGATCCTTTGCAAAGAATACGCTGATAGAGTATTCCAAACCACCAACAAGTAGGGAGCATATCATATTCGGATTATCAAGGAACTGATACAGTTCAAGTTTCTGGATAGAGCAGCACTTTCAATAAGACATGCATGGCTACATGCACCGCATAGAAGCTGCTACTCAGTCCCTAGAAATGCTGAGGAGGCTCTTGGTTCAGTGTCAGACACATGGCTCTCAGCGGCAGCAGCTGTGTGAACATTGTTAAGGGCTGGCAGCCTCAGCATCTTTGGCAAAGAGCCTTGTGTTACAATATTGCTGGAAGTGCCTACCAGGGATGTGACACATCACAATTACACTGGTGCTTCTGGTGTTGCTGTTGAGTTACCATAGCTACCATTTTTGGAGCTCCTATCCTGTGTCCCATGTGTTACTGAGAACTGCTGGTATATTAAACTACTTTAATCCTCAGAAAATATCACCAATGAAGTATTCTGCCACGATGAGCAGAAAGAGTTAAGTATCCAGCCCAGCACTGTCCATTAGAACTCTCTACAATGGTGACAAGGTGCTCAATCTGCGATGTTCAATGTGGTGTCTGCTAACCTATTTTAGTCACTGTGCTCTTGACATGTGGCAAGGCGTATTCATCACTTTTGCATTGCTAGAAAAAATACCTGACACCTTCTACTTACAAGACAAGAAGTTTATTTTGATTCATGATTTCAGTGGGTTCAGTTCAGGGCTGGCTGTCTGTAAGGCAGAAATATCACGGCAGAGGGCAGAGCAAAGGAAAGCTGCTTGAGCCACGGTGGCCAGGAGGCAGAGAGAAGAAAGTCCAAAGGAGACAGGTCACAAAGGTGCACCGTTAGCAACCAACCTCTCCACTTGAGCTCTACCTCCTGACATCACATTGAGCTTCCATGAATTCATCAGTAGATTAACCCACAGGTAAATAGATACAGCACTGACATGTTCCACCTCCAAAGAGCCCTAGCACTGAACACATGAGCCATTTAAGAAACATTTTAGAACCGAATTTTTACTTACTTTTAGTTTGTATAAAGGCAAACTTAAATAATCACGTATAGCTAAGAGATGTGGCTCGTATAGGCCTAGACCATGTTCACAAGACCAGCAAACATCATAAGCCAGATTCTATCCCTTGATTACCCAGCTCCAATCATGATCTTCATATCATAGTTATATTATTAGAGATTAAAGCTTATTGTTTCATGCTACTTGTTTGTCTGTGAGCCCAGGAGAAGACTGAGAGCTGGTGCCCTGAGGAATTGCCCACTGCAGGTTCTATTGGCCTAGGCAGTACCATTCTATGATGGACAATTTTTGTTGGACTACTAGGTTATGCATATTAAGCTAATTGAAGAGAAAGAAAAAAAATTAATAGTAAAACAAATGAGTGTTAGATACGGTGTATTTGTCACTTCAGATCGACTCTTCATTATCTCTAATCTGTTCAGCTCTCAAGAAGCCAATGAGCTATGCTTTCCTGGGATTCCTTGCTCCCTGGCTTCTGAGTGGGGCCAGCCAATGGGAGGGTGTGGCTGGAACTTGAAGGGCAAAGAGAAAAGAGCTTCAGGTCTTTATTGTCTTAGTTCTCTTCCTGCCAGGCCACTACTTAGCTGCAATGAGATGACTTTGGCTCAGAGCACAGGCCCTAGTGAGTGGTGCCTTCCTCAGCCACAGGTCTCTTCAGGTTCCAGTAATTGTTCCCTCTCCATTCCCTTCACCTAGGACTGGAAACAGTCCTGCCAGCCCTAGGGCACTTCTGTCTTGCTGGTTTGTTTTAACCTGTCTACACATTTGTAGGCCATTCATTTCCTAAACCCTTTCTTGCCATCTGTCTTGGTTACTTTTGTCTCGTTCATGAGACAAAATACCTTACATCCAGAATTAAGGAAGAAAAGGCTTATTTAGCTCACACTTTGTGGAGGTTTCAGTCCATAATCAGTTGGCTCTAAGGCAGAGTGGCACATGGCAGAGGGCAAAAGTTCATGGTGGTGAAGACGACAGAAGCAGCAAGAGCAAAATGGGAGGGGGTAGACAACAAGTCTTTTTCCTTCTCTTATATTGTATGCAAGCTGCCTGCCCCAGGGTGTAGCACTCATAGCTGTAATGCCAGCATCGGACCATGAATCAACTATAAACTCTTACATATGTGCTGCCAAAGGGAACACAGTCACACACTGTAGAAGCCCACACCATGACTGCATGAGGCTTTGCAGGGACATCTAGATACAAACCATAACATCATCCTTTCTTTTTTT
>NW_004524580.1:20781772-20788631 GCF_000260255.1 Octodon degus | reverse complement strand
AGACAGACAGACAGACAGACAGATAGACAGACATAGATAGATACAGATATTTATTGTACTATTAGTTTCTCCCTAAAAGTGGAGGAAGATAGATCTTTTATAAATCGGAAGGGGACCAAAAGATGGAGAGAAAGGGGAAGGACAAATAGAAATAATTAAGATGTGCTATCTATGTGTACCAACATCCCATATTGAAGGCAATCATTGTGTGCTGCAAACATGCACTAATCAAATGGAAACATGAGGTCACCCTCACCCTCACCTGAGGCTGCACCAAGCGAGTCCCTGACCTCTATGAGGATGCCCCCCAACCATAGTCTGCCAGTTGCCTGTGGAGAAAGAGGTCCCAGATGATACCAAGGATTCTGTAACTATTGTCGCTTCCAAGAGGTAAGTTTGAGATTAAAGAAAATGGGACATGAAAAAATAATTAGAGGGGCTGGAGAGATGGCTCAGTGGTCTAAAGCACCTACTTGGAACAAGCTTGGCAAAGCACAGGGACCGTGGTTCGATCCTCCAGCACCACATGCCAGCCAGCCGCGCCCCCTGGTGGGCTGAGCTGGACACACACACACACACACACACACACACACACACACACACAATAAATGTTAAAAAAAATTAAAAAATAAAAAATAAAAATAAAAAAAATTAGAGCTGGGCTCAGTGATATGCTTGAAATGAGGTAGGAGGATTGTCAGTGAGGCCAGCCTGGGCAATTTAAGAGACTTTTTCTCGAAATAAAATATCAAGGACTGCAGAGGTAGCTCAGGGGTACATTATTTACTTAGCAAGGCAATGGGGTTCAGTCACCAGCACTGGGGGGAGGGAAAAAATATATATGGTTATTGATAATGTTTGTGCTGTGGTTTAGATAATGTCCTCCAAATGCTTCATGTATTCAGGGGCAGGGCTTGTGGAGGGTGACTGTAGTATGGGGACTCTAGAGTTGACTGGCTATTAGGAGATGGCCATTGGGGCACAGCATGGAAGGGTGTGTCTTCATCCCCAGCTCCTCCCTTATCTCTCTGTTTCCTGTCCCCCATGAAGGAAGCATCTCTCAATACGTTCCTGGCTTGGTGCCGGCTGACCAGCGTGAGCTCCTTTAGGCTGGGTGTCAGGCACCGTGTCCCAGCTATAAGACAGTGATTAAATGAGGACTATCATTAGCAAGAAGCCTATCATGTGCTTTGGAGTGGGTTTAAGGGTACAAAATATTCTACTATTTCTAAGAACAAATGTTAATATCTATTGTGTGTCATGGTATTTTTCTAGGTCCTAGGAATTCATTCTTGTTTTTCGGGGTTTTTTTTGTTGTTGTTGTTATTGTTTGTTTGTTTGGTTGGTTTTTGGTGGAACCGGGGATTGATCTCAGGCTCTTGCACTTGCCAGGCAAGTGCTTATTCCACTGAGCCATCTCCCCGGCCCCCAGTCCTAGGAATTCAGCAGGAATAAAACAAGCATAATATCTCTGGTCTCAGAGCTTTCAATCAATTAGCAGAGATAAACAATAAATAAATTCAGCCAAACTATGTAGAATTTAAGATGTAAGAAATAAAGAGAAGCAGTAAAGAATGTCAAACAGTGAGCAAAACATGGAAAAAAAAGCCCGAGAGAGCCTCAGGGAAAAGCTGATAGGGCAACAAATTCCTGAAAAAAGTGAGGCAACAAGCTAGGAATGCATCTGGGGATTGGAAAGTCCCAGGAGAGGGTGTTGGCAGCGCAGAGCCCCTGAGCTGGGCCGTAAGGAGCAGTGAGGGCAAACTTCAGCAGTCGCTGCTCCCGGGGAATGAGGAGAGGAGAGTTTCCCTTTTGAAGACATAGTTGGGGGCTTTGCTGTTTGTTTTATTTTATTTTATTTTAAAGAGAATAATAAACAATAAAAATGATACAGGTACCACACGCCACACTGCCCCGCCCTCAGGCATGCTGAGCCGGCCAGAGTCTGGTCATGGAGGCGCAGGCCTGTAATCCCAGCTCTGGGGAGGCAGAAAACAGGAGGATCAGGGCGAGTCCGGGCTGCATAACGAGACCCTCTACCAAATACATTTTTAAAAAGATAGAGAATTTCAAAAGCAGCTGATAGGAAATTGACAAAGGTTATTTATTATATTGCATACTGTTATCCTCAATGTAGTTGCTCAGATGACCAGAAACAGGCACGCACAATTGGTCAGACAATGTAAGCACTCTAAATGTTCCTTTCAATGAATAGAAATTAGTAGTGCAGTTATCTTAGCTGTCATATATACAACATCTATTGTAACTTTTGGATCTTACTCTTTCAGTTTCTTACACTAGGGAGACAATGCGGTGTTTACACAAGCGATTCTGATTTATTTCGCTTATGAGTATGGTCTCATTTACTCTGGTCTTATTTACATATTGCATGTACTTATCAATTAAAGTCTTATGTTTGTCTTTATAGCTTAGTAGTACTCCATTGTATAAAAATACAAATATCTTTTCAGTTTTAATTTGTACACACTGTGTATTACTTGAACTTTTTTCTTTCAGGGTCTTGCTCTGTGGTGGCCTTGAACTCACTGTGTAGCCTGGGTTGGCCTTGAGCTCACAGTGATCCTCCTGCCTCCGCCACCCACGTTCTGGGATTACGGATGTGTTCTGTTATATGCAGTGTGCTTGAATCTTAAGACAGGATTATATATACACCTTTAAAAATGTTTAAACCAATTTACTTTCTTAAAGAATCAGAAAGAGATGTGCTAAGGGTCTAGTACATGCCAAGAAATTAAACTGACTTTCCAAAAGCACCAACATTGTCACAGGAAGTGACTCAAGAAATTTTTGATCACAATTGCATGTTGATATTGCAGGATTATTGTGAGTGTCAAAAGGAATCACAACGGCCTCAGGGAAATAGTTGCAATGTCAAAGTCTGCTATAACCATGACAGCCCCACGCTGAGAATTTACACACCATGTGTCTTGCCTGGTACCATAGCCTCTGACAGCAATCTGCATTTTCTTCTACTGAGTTGAGGGAATTCGTATACCAGAATATTATGAGATGTCACTGTTGTGATTCATTGTCCCTCGACAAACTATCAGGCTTAATAGAAGCAAAGGAGTCCCCAAAGCGAGTTGCTGGAAGAAATTGGCCAAAACAACTTGCTAGATTCCTCATTCAATATAGAATTGCATATCTAGCAAAAGTCCCTGTGGGCCCCCAAGGAGTGGCATCTACGAATGACTCCCATAAGATTATGCAGGATTTCCTTCTACCTGCATTTCTTCTGTCCATTTTGTTACTAGAAGAGTCTTTTAAGAACTGTAGTACCTCTCCTTTCCTTTCAATGTATCCCTTCTTTTCTCCTCCTTTCCTTCATGGCTTTTGCCTATAGGTGTCCTCTCATTTTTCCTCTGCAACATACATTGTACCTTAATATCCTCTGCAAACTCCAGATGGTCTCCCTCACTATTGGTCTCCTCTTTTTCATCTTCTGCTTTGCTTTTCCTATGTATTCCTTTATAAAGTCTATGTTCAATATTCAAAATGTGATGAATATATTTTAATAGACTTTAGACACTTTATAAAAATAAACACAGGGCCGGGGAGATAGCTCAGTAGAATAAGTGCTTGCCTGGCAAGTGCAAGGGCCTGAGTTCAATCCCCGGTTCCGCCAAAAAAAAAAAAAAAATTAAAAAATAAACACAAGAGAAAACTGTAAATATAAAAGAAAGCTAAAATATTTTTCACTTAAAGAATAAAACAAGTGTAGGGATCCTTGCCTGGGTGGACTCCTCCTAGTATAATTCGGATCAGTCCTTGGCCAAGGTGAGTCCTCCCTGTGGTCTCCAGGGTGCACAAGGCCAAAGGAAGCTAGTAGTACAACCCCACAAGACTTTTTAGCATTTTGTAATTAATTATCAGCAATTTGTTTCTTTTGATGTGTTTGAGACTGGTCTCAAATTCACAATCCTTCTGCCTCAGTTCCTGAGTGTTGGGGTTACAAGGATGTGTCACCATGCCTGGCTTTTATAGACATTTTTCATGACTCAATTACATGGTGCTTGAGTTCAGGCTCCATAAATGGCAATGGTACACCGTGGGGGGAGGGCGCGGTAGGACACTTTCTCCACTTTCTCCTGTGCCTGCCACAGTCAGTTATATTGAAACACATGTGCAGCAGATGTTACATGTGCTTGTGCAGCTTGGTCAGTAAAATACAGCAATTACCCATAACAGAACTTCGACCCACCTACACATGTGTGTGCCCATGAAGGCCAACATTTATTTTTATTCAGATTGTTATTAAGCAGACATGTGAGTTTTCTTATTCTTATTTAGTTATTGAATTTATATATTTTATGTGTCTCAAACACATAAATTCTTCTTCACTGATTGCAGCCCAGGTAAGCAAAAGGTAGGATACCCATGGCCAAAATTGTAGGTAAGTCAATGAGGTATAGTTTTATTGACTAACAGGCATTAATTGAAAGAGGATTTAAAGAGATGATAAATTTGGGGCATCTATGATGTGAGTCTGCATCTGTGTGCCCATGGCAGACATTTCCAATCAATCACAGACTTCTACCTCCACCTATTGAGACAGAGTTTCGGAATCTCTCTCTCTTCACACAGCACTCTGGGGATGTGTTGAGGTTCATTGCCAATAAAAGTTGCTATGGTTTTGATCTGAAATGCCCCCCTCATGTTGAAAGCTTGCTTCCCTATTCCAGGCACTACTGAGAGATGGTAGAATGTTTGGTTGTGGGGCCTGCTTGGAGTAAGTTAGGCCATTTGGGGAAATGCCTTGAACTCTCCTTGAAGGAGATATAGTGACTTGGGGTCCTTTTCTTCCTAGCTGCTGTAAAATGAGTAGGTCTCCTCCACCACATGCTCCCTCCACAGTGAACTGTGCTACTACAGGCCCAAGTGACCACAGACTGACACTTCTGAAACCATGAGACCAAATGAAGCTTTCCTCTTTTCAGGTTGATTATCTCAGGCAGTTTGTTACAGTGACAGAAAGCTAACTGACACAACCCAAAACTTACTTTCCTCCCTTGGTAGCAACTCTTGTACAGTCAGCTGTTATTGAGTCTTCGTTGTACCAGTTGTGAAGAATTACAAGGTAAAGACAAAGAATAAACTTCATACTCTAAAGAATGCTCCCAGAGCCATACTGTGTATGAGTTGGTCAGAAGTTTGCCCTGAAGCATCAACTTTTAAAGGATAGAATATTTGCAATCTGTGAAGGGTCTTCACCTCCACTACCACCAGCACCACCACTAGCTCTAACAGTTGTTCAGAGAGTTCAGTGGCTGGACATAGACCCCTCAGAAGTAGGAGAGGATGAAACAGCCAAGAGCTGAAGTGGACATAGGTTGCAGGTCGAGTGCCTGGATTGTTTCTTTTCCTCTGTCTCTTCTCTATTGCCCATAGTCTGCTTTGAAATACTTAACTCCTATCAATACCAGTGTACATTTTGTGTGTTTTGTCCCAGATTTCAAATATTGCTAAATGTCTCTTGATCTTTACATATCAGATAATAGAACCTGCTCCACAACATCAATTGGAGGAGTCCAAGAGCTAAATCACAGTTTGAAAATATGAGTCAGAAACCTTAAAAATATGAATCTTTTTAAAAGAAATTTATTTATTTATTTATTTATTTATTTGGTGCAGGGTCTTGCTCTGACAGGAGACAGGAGACAGGAGATTCACAATGATCCTCCTGTCTCTGCTTCCCCAGTGCTGGGATGGCAGGCATTTGCCACCACACCTGGTTTTGGTGGCTGGCAACAGTGAGCCCCAGGTTCTGGGGCTGGCATGGCATGCAGTGCCAGGGATCAAATATTAATAACCTAGAGATCACGTTTCTACAGATGAAAGAAATAAGTGTTTAATCATTTGCATAAAAGTTTTACTGGAACATTGTTTGTAACAATGAAAACAAAATCACCTAAATCTCCAACAAAAAGAGATCAGTCATGTAAGAACAAACTGTCCCTGCTAAATACTACACAAAAGTTTTAAACCAATTTACCTTTGTTCATAAAATGTTATAAGCTTTAAAGCAAAACAGAAAACATTACAAATGGCATCATCTGTTTTTTAAAATATCATATATGAAACAACCAATGGTATATTTAAATGATGCCAAAGTATTACAAGTAGTTAGCTCCCAAGTAGGCTTAAGGATTGTTTTTATTATTTTATTCATTTTGCTTGCCAGTAGGTGTGTTCTATGTTTTACAAAATGAACCCATAAGATATTTTAAATACCTAAATGCAACAAAAGTCTGTCATTGTTTGTTTTTGTGTTAACCTCTTTCATTAGTGGTTATCTTAAATGGGAGCAAGTTTTGGGAATGTTAAATGTATGTATGATGTGCTGTATGACTATACTCATTCTACCAGCTTAGCCTTTATATTTCTTACTACAGCTATTTTGGAAGAAGGAGAAACACTAGACTTTTAACAAAAACAAAAGCTAATGTAGGACAATAAAAGACTATTGTTTTTGGGTTTGTTTTTGTTTTGTATTTAGGACAGGATGTACTGGGTGTACAGGGTCTCACTGTGTAGATCAGACTTGTAGTGATCCTCCTGTTTACAGCCTCCTAAGCACTGGGATTACAGGTGTGCGCCACCTTGCCCAGTCTCAGTCACCATCTCAACACGTCCCGGGGGTGGGGCTGGCATGGCAGGCCCAGTGGGACTGTTTGTTTTGACTTTACTCAGCCCGGGATTAACTTTGGGGAGGATGTCTTTTGTTTACCCTTATTCCTACTAAGTGTAGCACAAACACTGAGATGCCACCTCACTTATCATAGAGAAATCAACTAATAACAAATGCTAGAGAGGCTTTGGGGAAAAAGAAGCACTTCTC
>NW_004524580.1:20780025-20780926 GCF_000260255.1 Octodon degus | reverse complement strand
TTTGATGATGTAAATGGCTAGTATAACAACAATTGTTAATTTTCTATTCCTGTTTTGAAATAGTGTACTATTTTTTTATTTATTTTTTATTTTATTTTATTTTTATTTTTGGCAGAACTGGGGATTGAACTCAGACACTTGTGCTTGCCAGGGAAGCGCTTATTCTACTGAGCCATCTACCCAGCCCTACTATTTTTATTTTTTAAAAGAAGCGTAGTATCACTTCTACTCAGCAGAACACTTACTAAACTTGTGGTTGTGAGGAACAAGTAGATTCTAAACAGGCATATGTTTTGGACATTATAACATCTGTACAAACACAGAGTGATATTAAAATAGTGTCTTATGACCCAGATTCTTTTGTGTGTGTGTGTGTGTGTGTGTGTGTGTGTGTGTGTGTGTGTGTAGTACCAGAGATTAAACTCGGGACCTTTCATTTGCCAGGCAGGTGTTTATGCTGCTGAGCTGTATTCCCAGCCCTGTGACTCAGATTCTTGACTAGTTGCATTTTTTGTTTCTTTGTTGCTTTGTTTTTCTTTTGAAGAATAGGTCTTGCTGTCTTTTCCAGGTTAGCCTTGAACTTCTGAGATCTAGACATCCTCCTGCCTTAACATCCCACTTACCTGGATAGGCCTACAGGTACGGGTCACCAACTCAGCTGATTAAATTTTTGTACTGGTCCTTTTGCAATTATGGTGATGCAACAATACATGACAGCAGTAATGTGCAACTTACATCTAAGTGCGACCCAGCCCAAAGAGTTCCGATTCACCTTGATCACAAGTTGTTTTCTGTGTCTCCTCATGAAAGTGATTTCTTCTTCTTCTTCTTCTTCTTCTTCTTCTTCTTCTTCTTCTTCTTCTTCTTCTTCTTCTTCTTCTTCTTCTTCTTCCTCCTCCTC
>NW_004524580.1:20767618-20779825 GCF_000260255.1 Octodon degus | reverse complement strand
CAGGTGCTTAGACTGTTGAGCTATCTCCCTTGCTCTCCTCATGAAGTTATTGAACAGCTGACTTTCTTTGAATTGTGTAAAGAGCCTAAAAACTTTATTTCTCCTGGCTGAAAACATCGCTGAATGAAAACAGTTCCAAATAAAAGACAGCACCCTGAAAGAAGTCAAAAGATCAGTAAGTTTGGACCAGTAGTTTCCAACGATGCTTCTACCACAGCAGCCCCCATGATGATGTCATGACTTCCAAGGATAAAGACAATGTCTGCTTTTGTTCATTTAAAGAAAAAGATTTAGTATTTTTAGATGGCACTTATATAAAAATAAATATAATTTAGGTTAGATTCCATATGTGCATTCATTATTACTCTTATTATTCTCTTCTAATTTTAAGTAGGATTAAAATCAAACTATTTTCATAGTCCATTAAAAATAAAATGGGCCTTAGACACTGTGCCTACTAAGTAAATCGATGACGGCATCCTTTGAGGATAGATTGAAAATGCAAATTCTGAGGTCCTACCCCAGACTTCACAAACTAGAATCTCAGCAGTGTTTTGAGGAGCTCTCTGGGTGAACCCAACAAGCTCAAGGTTGAGAACAACTGGGTTACATAATTTGAAACTAGACGTAGAACATTTTACTTGGTAAAAGATGAAAATTCTCCTTATTGACCCCGTTTTTGTTTTACTGATAAGATATGCAAAGGATCCTTACAGTCACAGGATCATTTGGCTATTTTCTAAAGTGGGGCTTTGTCCCAGAAAAGATGTTTAAAGCTCAAAAAGCAACATTATATAACTGATCCATTCATGTAAACTGTAAATAATTTTATAATAGTGGATTTTATCTTGGAAATGAAAACATGATATGTATTTTAGTTACAGTGTGCCTCTTTGTATACAACATGAGATGCATGTTTCAAAAACGCTGCAGTGTGCAAAATTGCATGATAAATGTACAAGCTTAGGAAGTGAGGGCACACTGCTCTCAGCAACATAGAAAAAACTAAGGGCCAGCCTGATAGCTCAGTGGACTAAAGCACCTTCTTAGGCAGAGCGCAGCGGTCGGTTGGGGTTCAGTTGTCCACCTGCCATGCCAGCCCCACTCCCGGAGCACACTGAGATGGCGATTGAGATTGAGTGTGGTTGCGTGCGCATATAATCCCAGCTCTTGGGAGGCTGAAATCAGGAGAATCACTATGAGTCTGATCTATGTAGTGAGACCCTGTAGACCCCGTCCTAAATACAAAAAATAACCCAAAAAGATAGGAACCTAATAAAACCAGCAATAGTGTTTTTTTCCTCCACCTTTAATTGTTAATAAATGCACAAGTTAGGGCCAGGGAGATGGCTCAGTGGAAGAAGCACTTCCCTGGCAAGCACAAGGACCTGAGTTCAATCCACCGTTCCGCAAAATAAAAAGCACAAGTACAACAATAAATGTGGTATTTTAGCTTGAAAGTATGAAACTTACTTGTGGAAGTGGGCCTCTGAAGGATTCTAGCTTTCTGTTATTGTAAGCAGAAAAGGAGAAGAAGCCGGAACGCTACAGCTGTCACACTAGGGATGGGGCAATGTGGCTCCTGGTGCACAAGGTGAAATAACAAAGCTGCTTTATGTCTGAACTGAGTGTACTTCGGCTCTCCTTTGCAGCCTGGTTCATCTAAGTGCAGTTTTCTGCATTCAGTTAGTGTTTCTCTCCTGTGAAATCATGCATAAGCAAATGCAGAACTTGCATTATGCCCAAATTATTCCCTAATGGAACAAAAACATTTTCTCAAACAAGCATAGCAGAACTGATTCTGTGTGCATAATGTTACAGTTCTATATATAAACTCCACATACAAGCACTATTCCTGCATCTGAACATTGATCTCTGCACATTCAGAGTCCAGCGTCAGTGTTTTAGATATACCATTGAGCATGGGGGGAGGGGGGAGTGAGGAAGACGCAGTATGTGTGTTTATGCTAAAGCAGGGGAAATCCTGTTAGGAGTCCTAGTGCATTACTTCAGTGTGATCCTGGGAAATTAACTTGCATATCAATCCAAGACATTTTAATTGTGAGTTGTATCAGTGTCCATATTTGTTAATTATAAAGACTGAGTTGCAACTAGACTGCCCTTTTTCTCCTAAATCTTCCATGCCAGAAAAAAATGGGGATGAAATTACATTTTTGTTTACATATTAAAGGTATAAGCTTTGTTGATGCAGAAAACTAAATGTTCCTGGCTCTCTTACTGTGACACAGATCATGGCAGTTTTAGTCTCTATCCCAACAGTTGTTTTAAGTAATCAAATACAAGCAGACCCTCTTTTTCATGGTTTTAATATGCACGCATTTCAGCTTCCACGGTTTAGTTAAACAACACCAGGCCCTCTACAGCATGGCTCAGGTTTTGCTTAGCATGGAATATTAACTGTGAGTAATTGCACAAAACCCAAATTTCATCGCTAGCCCTTCAGCACACAAATCGCTACGTAAATAACAGATGCACATCACGATCAGTGACTGATGATGCCGCATCTTTCAATGTGTGTCAGGGAGTGGTTGCTGCGCGTTTGTTAGCCAGTTGTGTGGGGTGACAAAGCAGGCAGTTGAGGTGCTTCCTAGTCCCCCCCTCCTGGGATAAACCCATGTGATACTCTACCAAAGTGAATACTTGACAGATCAAACTGGGCAGTGAAGGGGACAGTATGCCAAGGAAGAAAAACTCCGCGACAGGAGTAAATGCATTTTGATCATAGGGAAAAGGGAGTTATGGAAGAAGTAGCCAAGCACGGGAAGGGTAAGGGTGGCACTGTTGCCATTGTAAACTCTCTGCATGTGCAGGCACAGGACGTTAGTGACGGTCACTCATCCATATAAATGAGGAGATGATGCTGGGAAGACGGACAAAGATGTCCCACAGGAAGAGACACCAGCAGAGGAACTCCTAGAGCTATTTCAGGATAGTGAAGGTGAGGATAAAATGTTGGGTGAATCCCAAGTAGGAGATTTCTTAGAGGATGTGTAGGAATGACACTTCCCCCAAACTGTAAATTATGTGATGAGAATATGATAAATGCCATTCCAGTTACTCTTGATAAGCTTTACAGATGTAGAAATCATACTTTAGCTCTCAGTGTTCATAATGTTTCATAGCACACTAAATAAATGTTTTACTGATTTTTGCTTAAGTATTAGTAGCCTCCAGTAAGATGGTTACAGCAACAGTAATAGTCACCATACTGTTTGTATTTTGACAAGATCTCAGAACTATTGAAAATTTTCATGGATGCTTAGGCTAGCTTTGCACATTTCTGCCTATACAGTGCTATGGTTAGGACGAGTGTTAAAAGTGGCCCGTGTGTTAAAAGTCTTGACGGTTGGCTTTGGAAGGTGGTAGAATCTTTAAGAGGCGGGGCTTAGAGGGAGAACGTTAGGATACTGGGATGCAGCCTTGAAGAGGACAGATGCCATGAAGTGAGCATCTTCTGCTGTGTGACCCCACCTGCTGTACTGCCTCCTCCAGAAAACAAAGTAAAGGGCCAGCAAATTATGGACTGAAGCCCCTAAACCTGGGAGCCAAAATGAATCATTCTATGCTACAAATTATTGTCTCAGGTGGTTTGTCACAGTGCCCGAGAGCTGACTAACACACACAGTTACTTTTATCATGCCACCTGAGCCTTCAAAATGAGGACTGTGCAGACACCCTGCGGAGAATGGGAATTTTCAGTTGTCTCTGGACTACCAATAGTAATGATAAATGCAAGTAGATGTTGATTTTTTAGAAAGCTAATTTTGTGTTGCCTAATGCCAAAAATCATCTCCAAATCCTTAGTTTTATACTCATTAATTATTTGCTTAAATGAAGTCTGAGTTACCTGTTAAAAGTGAATCATGGGGCGCTGGGGAGATAGCTTGGTGGTCTAAGTGCCTGCCTGTTGAGCACAAGGACCCAAGTTTGATCCTAGAACCACATGCCATGTTGGCCCCAGAACCCCAGATGTTCCATGCTTGCCTCAAAACCAGGTGTGGTGGCACACGCCTGTAATCCCAGTGTTGGGGAAGCCAAGATGAAGGATCGCTACGAGTCTGAGCTGCATAGCAAGACCCTGTATTTAAAAAAAAAAAAAAAATCAATCGTGATCCCCTCTTAATTTCTCAAGGGCAGCAGGGTATTTTGATGGCACAGAGCACAGGCAGTGCAGCAGAAGCATCAAGAAAACTGTTTAGTTACTGAAAAGAATCTCAATGCACTGGCTAGTTGCTACCTTGGAATCAAGTTGAACAATGTAACCGAATTTTTGGATTAAAAAATATTTTGACAATGTACTATAGAATTTTTGAGTAGTTTTTGTTGCCTCTGAAGAATAATATATGATACAGATATGACAAATATTTTTAACATCTCTTTAGGAACCATGCCATAATTACAAATGAGAGGAGCAGGAAAAAAATCTACAAAGCTTATAGTTTTGTAACAACAATTCTTTGTGTAGAAATGTTGTAAGTCACAATAAATCTACCTTGGGCTGAGATTATTTTAAGAAGACAAGACTACCAGTGGATGTTTTAAGCATTGCCATTTTCACTATTAGCTTTTCAGCATATGTGTAATTTAGAGATCTAGCAGTTCGCTTTTCTCAGATGACCAATCTCATCTCCTTTAATCAGCTGGTGCAAGGCAGGTTTTCAGATAGGCTATTAATGAGATTTACGCACAACTGCCATCCACTGTATTTCTAATTGAAGGCTTGGTGCTGGCTTTTATGGGGAAGTCAAGTTCAATTGGAAAATCATAAACCTTTAGAGTCCAAGCTCTGCTCCTCCAACGAGTTAGGATGTGACTCAACCTGTTTTATGACACTGAGATGGTGAGAATTTCTCTTTTTTAATGTTGTTTCCTGCAAGCGAATGTTGAAATGTTTGTATTCTCTGACTGTGCCTACATTTATACAACAAATAAATAATCTGGAGAAAAGCTGAATATTTTGTTAATAAATCAGTTGTTTACTCTACAAAAAGCTCCGAACTCAGTTTGATTACCTCCCCTTTCCCTCTTACACACTGACAACAATTTTTCCTGAAATGATTGCATTACCACATGTTTTGACATTATGGAGCCATGCCTTCAGCTAGCATTAAGCCACATGTTATAAACTCAAATTATTCAAAGATTTTGAGGCTACCACATTTTTATGGTGTGAATGATTGATTGAAATTTGTTAGGATTCCAGAAAAACTAAAGCTCTCTCAATGGAAGCAAGGCATGATTTGAATATTTATAAGATAATTGGCAATTCCACAATATGTTTGCTTTAGCAGAGGCAATTAAATACAGAGTAACAAAAATAGGGAATTTCACACATGTATGTGGAAGGAACAGAGTGAGAAAATATAGCAGTGGAGTGTATTAAATTTCACTATGATTTGTTTATGCTCGTATGATACCTTCATCAGAGATGATTGCTTGAATTTTCTGAGAGTTCGATGTATAGAATGCACTTTTGTTTATGCTTCCACTTTTCATATTCAGGGATCCAATTATGGTTTGAAGAACAAGAAGGAAATTGACTATAACTATGAGAAGCAGAGTGTAGAGGCTGGTTCCCCTCCCAAAACACTTGTGCTAATGCCTGCACCCAGCCTGCCTGTGCTGCACAGGGCCACTTGGGTACCAACTGAAACATCTCGTGGCAACCTGGAATTTGAGCACTGCTGTGGACCAAACCGAGTGGCTGCTGCTTTTCACTTGACAGATGTAGCGTACTATTTCCCTGGGCCTGGAAAGGAAATGACACTCTCTTCTCTATGCTTGATGAGTCGAACTCTGTGCCACACACATTTGACACATTATTTTGCTTAAGATCTTTACTGCAACCTTACACCATATGTCTTGCGTACTCATTTCAAAGACGAAAAAACTAAAATTCAAAGATAAATAAATCTCCCAAGCAGAATGTTGCATGCAAAACATGAGAGAGAGGATATTAACAGTATAAAACAATTTATATCCTTTCTTCAAAGCATGCCAAAAAATAGTACATATTGCCTGGAAATAAATACATATGCAGTAAATAGTTAAGCATATGGGGGCAGGAATGGCAAACACCAAATTAGGATGATTTTTTGCTGGTAAAGAAAAATGAGATCAGACAAAAGTACACATAAGCTTTTTCTATATTTTGTACTTTCTATCTTCAAGCTAAGAATTGAGCATGTGGGTAATTATAAAGTCATTCACTATACCTAGTATGTGGCTGAAGCAGTCTGTGAATGTGAAACATTAAAGCTAAGCTTGGCCAGTGGCTAAGAATCACACAGCTATTAAAGACACAACTGATCTAAGTCCACATCTACCCACCCGTACGCAATGCCAAGTTCTCTCTGCTTTTCCTCATGCTTTGTACCAGCTGGATAGGGCTTCGGCCTCCTGTGGAGCAACTTATCTAGGAAAGAAAGTGCCGGTCTATTATTGCTCCATGACTGTGCATCACAGATGCTGGTAACGTGGAGAAGAACCAGGAAGAGCCAAGTGGGCATGTTCCGAAGGACCAGAGCTACTTAGAGCTGCACAAGTGTGAGTCACCGGTAGGACAATGGATGCACCTTGAGACCGTGATGCTAAATACAGACACTGCAGGTTAAGCAAGGCATGGGTTCTGTTATCTGAGAAATCCAAAGTGCAAATAATTTATAACAAAATAAAATAGAGATGACAGAAAACAGGAGCTAGTCTATGTTAGAGATAGGAAAGGGGTTTGAGGATTAGGAGAGATGGGGGGTGAGGGAAAAGAAAATAAAGAGAATCAAGATGCACCAATACACATTGTGAGTACTAACTGACTGGGTCAACGTGAACAAGAAGCACCCAACTAAATTGGATCTGCACAGTTCTGGTGTGGCTGAGGGGACTTACTGAAGGCAGAAGACCCACCCTGGTGAGACTGGTCACCAGAGTGGTATGAAAGAGAAACTAAGAAAGAAGGCCCATTTCTGTTTGTTCTGGAGGAACTCAAGTCTTCACCTTCACCTTGGATGGCATCTCCTGGCTTCCAGGGCAGACCCTTCAGCCTTCTGTGGCAGATCCTCTGGCCTCCAGTGGTAGACTCATGCAGGACACTGCAGTGAGCTCCAGGCCTTTGACTAGCCTTTCAGGGCTCCAGGACAAGACCTGACTCTGTGAATGGCCATTGCAAGCCTACCTTGTAAATTCTTATGCATTCCTTGAATTAAATCTGTTTCTCTAGTAAGCACTGGCTGATATACACATATTTAGTAATTCCCCACAATGATTGTATTCATTACGCATTGCAAATATACTCTAATGAAAAAGAGGGAAAAGAAACTCACATTACTAAAGAATTAGACTGGAGGTTCACCAAGATCCTTCACCCCTTAAATGCTATGGTCCTAGCTGCTGTGACTGCACCTACAACCACATTCCTAGCTCCCCTGAACAATGGAATGGGACATTATCTTAAAATCAGCTAGTTTATTACCCAGAATAGCAATGAAGTTGAGTAAATTGGCTGTGAAATGCCATCACATTGAGAGTTCTTTTTAGGAACAATGTTTAGGAATAACTGGATTCTGACAGCAAATAATTTTTTTATGGACTCCTAAAGGTCTACTACCATAAAAACTCTGAAATGGACTTCACAGAATGATCCTTTTCTCTCTTTCACAATCACATACAGAATCCATAGAAAACTATGGTGGAAATTGAGCTTTAGAAACATTTACCTTTGCATTGTTCATTTTTGTATTTTCTTTTCTATCTTTCTTTTTTTTTTTTTTTTTTAATGTATTTGGTACAGGGTCTACAGGGTCTCACTACACAGACTCGTAGTGATCCGCCTGTGTTCAGTCTCCCAAGTGCTGGGATTACAGGCATGCACAACCATGCCTGGTCTCCATCGCCATCTCGGGGCGCCCCAGGGGGGAGGGGCCAGCACAGCATGCAAGGGATCAAGCTCCGACTGCTGCATTCTGCCTAAGCAAGCGCATTAGTCTGCTATCTGAGCTATCTGGCCTACCCTTTATTTTGCACTTTCATTTATTATTCAGTATCTTCCCAGTGCCTAGCATAGACCTTCCATGTGGTAGGCAGTCAATAAATATTTGTTGAATTTAATGAGCACAATCGTAAATGCTTATGAGAAATATTACCTGATGCTTACACTGATTTTATAAGGGAGGCAGTAGAGTATGGTGACTTCAGAGTCTTAGCAAAGAGGTAGTTGGGGACAAATTCAGCATAGTCACACAACCACTGGAACCTTTGTCCCTTTGTTATGGTACGTGGGGCAACAGGGTTGCCATTCATCCTTATTGAGGGTTATTGTGAAGGTTATATGCCACCTCTAATGGCTTAAACCATTCTAGGTAAAGATGTTTATATATTTTAGCTATTACCTAGATAACTTTTGGTTCCAGTTATGCAACCTTTGCTTTCTTGATCAAGATTGTTTATTTCCCATTAGTCTCTAAATACGTTTATTTTTTTTTAAACCACTCTGCCGAGTTACCCAGTCCTGTTTTCCCCCTCCTATCAAAATTTCTGTTTCCTAACAGTAAATTCACCATTCACCTACTATTGCAGAAGAAAAATGACTTTAATCTCAGAGGCAACATTAAAAATAGGGAAAAAGAAAACAAATCAATAAGGGCAAAGGTCATTGAAACAGATGAGTCTCACACAAAGCAAGGCCTCTGAGGTTATAACAGACTGAGTGCAGGTAGGCGTCTGGAAGAGGAATCACATGACTTGGAAACCAGTATGTAGACAGTTCGACGGTTCAAACATTTAAAGGTGCTCTGTGAATGAAAGGACTTGAAGTAACTTCATACTCAATAGTTCCTTTTCTAGCAATTATTTTTCTCTCCACACAAACCTAGATTAACTCACTCTTGTCTCTGTCTTTCTCTGTCTCTGTCTCTCTCTCTCTCTCTGTCTCTATCTCTGTCTGTCTCTCTCTATCTCTGTCTCTGTCTCTGCCAGACTAGAGTTAAGCTGGGTGTGTTATTTCTTATCACCCCTACATATCATTAGACATGGCCAGTATCAGTCACTATAAAATATTTATTTCAATCAACTGCAGTCTTTTTAAATGCCTATTTTATCTAAATAGGAAAAAGTTACTAAACTTTATTACTTAGTGCAGAAGCTTTGAAATATTGTTTTTGATCATGATCCCCAATGAATAATGCATTTCACTGCAACCCAGATGTTCTATTTTATATCATTTCTTGAAATGTTGGCTGTGACCACTGAATTTATTTTCACAACTCACTAATGGGTCATGACCCCATGTAGGGAAAATTCCGGCTTAGGATGTTGTGTCAAAACTTTCCCACAGAAGTCCCTGTTCAGCAGCAGAGTCGGAAATTTGGAGACTGAGGGAGAGGTTGCCAGGGGCTTTGAGGCCTCCTACAAGTGCACAATCTCTTTGAAGCTCTTTTATTTCATCCTTAAAATTTACCCAATTTCAGCATTCGTTTTCTGTAAAATGCTTCAAATCCCCTATGCAAGTCAAAGTGCTTCCCGGAGACCCACTCTGCATTACTCTGGGGCCGCCTCTCCTGCAGCCTGGTGTGTCCCCGCCAGGTCAAGGGTGCCATGTGCAAAGCAGGTGGCCCAGTTGATGCACGGATTCCAGCAAGCACAGGCCTTTTGGCTGCCAGACAACTACTGTGGATGATCTGGACACAAAGATGAGGACATTCGGCCTTCGTCTGTGTCACATGTCTGTGGGTGGCCCTGCGCCTTTCTCCAGCACTTCTGGGCCTGATTGCTGGAAAGGTGAGCTCCTAACTCAATGGCTCCGACCCTCATTAACCCAGGGACACTCACACAGCCTCCAGGCGGGCCCGTGTTGCAAGAAGGGGACAGAAGCGCTAACGAGGTCACCCTGCAATGGCTCGGGAAGCTGGTAATGATGAGGCAGATGATAAATGTGGAGCCAGGGAATCAATCACTATGAAGGAAAAACATGTAAATTCTTATCTTCCTTACCATGGGCTTGACAGCAGCTTGACATTGCTTCCCCTGAATCAGCCAGCACCAAGATCAGAGTAGGCGGGAAGAAAATAGAGGGGAGTAAATAAAGCAAAAGAAGGAGACCCTTGCATTGTTAAGCGTTTCCTTTTCTTACTTGGTATCAAAGAACCCAGTGGTTTGGTGGAAATCCAAAGATGAGATGAAATGATGTCAGGACTGTATTCCTTCAAAGAGTGATTCTGTGACAGATCAAACTGACACCCAGAAATCTGGAATCAGGCATATGCGTATGTTAAAATAAGAGGAACTCAAAAGAAATCAAAGAAGATTTTCTTTGATAAAATTATATCTGTGTAAGGACGGATATAAACATAGAAATAGATTATAACAAGTTAGGGGCTTCAACAAAGAGAAATGTTAGTCTCTCTCTCTCTCTCTCTCTCTCTCTCTCTCTCTCTCTCTCTCCTCCCCTACTGTGCCATTCTCTCCAATCATAAACCTGGCCCTGAAACTAAGATAGATTTCAGCACAATGCATTACTTTGGTAATAAAAAGAACTCTGAAATGAGAAAAGATGAGCGTCTTCTGTTTAAAAGTGCAAGGGAACTCTTTATTTCAGGATTAAAAGAATGAAATACGTGGGCACCAATGTGAATATCCGAGAAGTTGAACACCACACTTTTCTAGCTGAAGACACCGTAATGAACTCCAAGTCAGAGAAGTTATTTTAGGTAGAACTAGCCACTGTACTAAATTTAATCACCTTCAAGAAAAAATTGGGTTGGTGCATAATTTGAATATGAATCTCTAAAATACGGGACACAAAATCTCGAATACTCTGGGAGATTCCTGATTTCCAGGCATACTGAAATTGTGGATTCAAAATGTACAATCAAAAATGTTTCATCGGCCGGGGAGACGGCTCAGTGGAATAAGCGCTTCCCTGGCAAGCACAAGGGTCTGAGTTCAATCCCCCATTCTGCCAAAAAAAAAAAAAAAAAAAGTGTCACCTAAGAGGTATTAGTTTTTAATCTTTGAAGCTATGAAATAAAAAGGTCAGACCATATAACAAAACTATTGGGGTAAAAACTTGAAAGTAGTTTTGAATGACACACAGGTATGCTACTGGGTGACTTGTGAAATCTAGATAAGTGGTGTGAAAACACTGAAGCCTATAAAATGCAGGTTTGGCGCTTTTCAGGCAACTTGCCTTCAGGTAGAGGAGGGGAAGCCTATCATTTTTGTCTTTTCCTCCCAGTGCCCTCCTATCCAGGGCCTCCCCTCTGGCGAGAAAGCCAGACAGTCATTATGGGCCACTGACTAAGGATTTTAATATTTAGAAAATATCTGGTCTGTGGAGATTACTGGTGGGTAGTAAAACCTGATATAAAGCAAATGATTAGCAACATTAGCACGTCTTATAAATCACTAGGAAGATATTTTTTAAAATCTAGTTTTCACTTTTATTGGCACAACATTTATGTGAAGCAAGAAATACAATTTCCGCTTTTTAAGTGAAGACTAGAAGTGAAGAGTTCTGCTGCACAACTTCTGGCCTCCAGCTAGGGAACACCCTGTTTTGTAAGTTCTCACAGCACCTGAACTTTTTCTTCACAGAACTGGCTACACTCCCAATTAAGGAATAATAATTAATGCCTCACCTGTGAGCTTCCGGGGACCTGAGCCTGTCCTTATTTGTCACTGTTTATTTATTTATTTTTATGTATTTAGTACAGGGTCTACAGGGTCTCACTACACAGATTGGACTCGTAGTGATCCTCCTGTTTCCAGCCTCGCAAGTGCTGGGATTACAGGTGTGTGCCACCATACCCCGTCTCAGTCCTGTCTCAGCACACCCTGGCCGGCATGGCATACTGGGGATTGAACCCCAGTCGCTGCACCTGCCTAGGCAGATGATTTACTCTGCTGAGCTATCTGGCTCACCCGTCACTAACCTTTGACAGTGTACCTACCTCCCAGGCCCACAGTCATCTACACACGGCACTGTGGCCAGGGCTGCAGGTAGCAGGAACTTGTCATGCGTAATTAGGACTGAAGGGGTGCTCAGAAAAGACCTGAAGACGGAGTACCTGCACAAGTGATACTTTCCTAAGTCACATGGGAAATAAAGGTTACAACCGCGATTTGAGCATCCATCCTTTATTATAAATCCTTGCTCCTCCTACGCTATTAACCAAATAGCAAATGCATTCATTA
>NW_004524580.1:20749642-20767473 GCF_000260255.1 Octodon degus | reverse complement strand
TGATCCTGAACCCACAGCTCTCCTTCTGCCTCAGCCTCCCAAGTGCTGGGATTGCAGGTGTGTGCCACCATACCTGGCTGGAGTATGTTGCACCTTCACCACATATTTTAGATCCAGACTAGATGAGGGGGAATCACAGTTCTGCTGGGTACTGCCTATGTGACTTTGGCAATTACTTGTTGACTCTTTTCCTTGGTGTTCCCATCTATAAAATGGAAGTAACAATGTACCTACCTCCCAGGCCCACCGTCGTCGTCTACACACAGCACTGTGGCCAGGGCTGCAGGTGGCGGGAACTCGTCCTACTCCTGCTAGGCTGCGCCACCCCGCCTATCAGTACTACCACAACCACTATTGTTATTATTGAAGGGAGTTGACCACCTTTTCTCCAAAGATGTGTTGATTCATCTGTACCTGAGGACCACCTAACTCTTCAGTGTAAAAAAGTCTCGAGCCGGCCACGTGTGTCACACTTGCTGAGCTTCAGTTTCTGGTCTCCAGTGACCCAGAAGTTTGCATAGCTTCACCTGTTTTGCTTCCTAAATGCTAAGAGCAGTAGAGGTAGAAGGAAGGGGGCCCACACATGCACTCATCTCGGGCTGGGGTGGGACACCCTCCTGCTCCAGCTGCCTCTTGGTCCTCCTGACGGCTACCACGCCAGCCCTGCTGCATGCACACTTCAAGCTCTGACTGCATCCTGGATTTTGGCACACAGAAAGCTTCTCTCTCTCTCTCTCTCTCTCTCTCTCTCTCTCTCTCTCTCTCTCTCTCTCTCTGTTTCTGTCTCACTGTCTCTGTCTCACTGTCTGTCTCTGTCTCTGTGTGTATGTCTCTGTCTCTTTGTCTGTCTGTCTCTCTCTATATTTATTTTTGAGACATGGCCTCGCTATGACCTCGAACTCACTTGTAGTCCAGGCTGGCCTTAAACTCACGGCAATCCTACTGACTCAGCCTCCTGAGTGCTGGGATTACAGCTGTGCACCACTGCCCCGGATCTATAATCAGTTTAATGTTGACTAAGCTCCTTAACCTCCTTCACTCAGCTTCCTAAGTATAAAATAGATTGACTTAATATATACTTCTGAAATTACTGTAAAAACCTAGAGTAAGCTATTTGAAAGCTGATTGCAAGATGTCTAGTCCTCAATAAACATTAATCAGGTTTAAATCTCAATCTAAATTCTTTGGCACCAACCTGCAAAAAAAAAAAAAAAAAAAAAAAAAAAAAAAAAATTCCCATTTAACCTTTCATCTTTAGCAGCATTTTGGGCCTGGGCTGGCCTTGGATAGGTATTCACATTCCTACAATGTCAACCCCTACTTTGAGGAGATATGCTCAGCTCATACTTGCCCACTTCTTCTGACAGTGACCTGTCTTAAAATGGCTAACTTCTTCCACACATGCTCTACACATCTGCGCTTCCAGGCAAGACTTCCACGCTTCCCCACCCTGCTCCTGTCTACCCTCTCAGTTCTTCCTTTCCCACTTTGTTCCTCTACAGTGACCTTGCTCTGCTGTGAACAAATTTCTTGGTCTAGGCTTCCTGGGAGGCATACAAGGAAAGTGCATGGCTGCTGCCTGCTGCAATGTCTTAGCCTAGCGTTGCTTTAGTCTACTCTGGTCTGGTCTGGTCTGGTCTGGTCTGGTCTGCTCTGTTCTGGTCTGGACTAGTCTGCTTTGCTGTGATCTGGTCTGGTCTGGTCTGATCTGGTTTGGTGTGGTCTGTTCTGGTCTGGTTTGGTCTGATCTGGTTTGATTTAGTCTGGTCTGATCTGCTCTGCTCTGGCCTGGTTTGGTTTGGTCTGGTCTGGTCTGATCTGGTCTGGTTTGGTCTGGTCTGGTCTGCTGTGGTCTGGTCTGGTTTGGTCTGGTCTGGTCTGGTCTGGTTTGGTTTGTTCTGGTTGTACTTGGGATTAAATCCAGAGCCTTTGCACTGAGTTACATCTCTGGCCAGCTTTTCATCTTCTGTTCTCAAAGTCTCACTGTGTCACTAAGTTGCTAGGGCTGGTCTCAAAATTGAATTCCTCCTGTGTGAAACTTGTTTAATGCTTTTTGAGCACCAATGTCACAGTCCCCAGGGCCGGCCTCTAGGGCATTCTTCAGTCTGCTCCAGGAGACATGTTTAGATCAGTGTGATTTTCCATAAACATGCTTTAACTGATCCGGAATAGAAAACATTTTATAACCTATAGAAATGCACCTTGAAATCATTTTCCAATACTTCTATGATTTTTTTCTGATGAAAAGCTGGTGACAAACAACAGTTGAAGGTTTATAGTTAAATCTACGAACACAACACATGGGTGAAGGATGAAATAGCAATTCTGTATTCTGGCACTATTCATGAAGTCCTTGGTACGGGCTGAGAATAGAAATGGACTTTTTCCTCTGATGAAAACTCATTTATTTTCCTTCTTCAGCCATGGATATAGTGACCTCTGTTAGCTAGGCAAATAACTTAAGAGAAAAATGAAGAGGCTATTTCAAGGTTTATAGTTTAATGTCATCAGGTGGTATGTGAGTGGCATCATTTAAGACAGACTTTAATGCTGTATAATGTATTATTTCATTTCTTGGAATATGTCCTGTGATGTTCAAAATTTCACAAATTTGAAATTATAATCTGACATATCACTTTCATTGAGTTACTAATATAAAATATAGATTAGTGTAAAGCTCTTCATGCATGTTTTTTTCCTTTATTTCAACTTTGCTCATAAAGACATCTGCCCAGTTCTTTTTCATTGCATTTGGAGAACTCTGCCTTGTTGGTTAACATGTGAAGAAAGCGCATGGTGTTCTGGGTCCTGAGAAGGTCAGTCTAACCCAGGGCTGTGCCCGAGTGCTGGACACATGGTGAGCTTTGCTGCTGTCAATGCTGAGAGCTATGTCAAGCCTAGACTTGATGTTCAGCGTATCTGGTCTTGGTCCACTATGAACCACTATTGCATTTGCTGCTAGAGCTGCCTTGATATGAAAGGTCATGTCATGGTGTTACGTAGCGTCTTTTTTTTTTTTTTTTTTTTTTCTTGTAACCTGTTTTTGTAAGTTCTGTAAAGTTTATTTATTTATTTATTTATTTTTTGTTTTGTTTTGAAGGATAGTCTACAAAGAGATAATGAAGACTACAATTCCATGCACATCAATAGGTTTACTGTACGAGAAAAGGCAAGTAACTGAATAGTAGGGATAGAAAGGAACCAACAACAGGAAAACCATATGACAAGTATAAGTCAATATATATCAGTTACAACCATTGCTGTAGACGGTTTCTTTTTTATATTTCTTTATTTTTTATTTTTCCCCATAATTTTATTGAGAAACAAATAGCAATGAGACAGTTTCAAATCAAATTGGTAGGACAGTTTCAATAATTAACACATTGCATACATTCTTCCTAGTGGTTAATTGCTGTACAAGATGCAGACATAATATCCTATTTACCAACACTATTAGAACAAATCCCTCTATTCATTAAGAGAATGTAACTATATATCTATCCTAACCATTTTGAATACACAGACACAAAATGGACATTCATCTATGTCCCCTTTTTTGTTTAGTTCTGTCATTTGAATATTATAGGTGTGTTAACTAAGCAAAATATCCTAAAAGAGTCCAGTAGTCCATAATAGTATTGAGTCTTCTGCTTAACTGGCAATGTCAGAAATTGTTGACCTGAGTCCCCTACAGCTCAACATCACAGCATGGCTTTACTTCTTGTACTTTGTTTTTATACTTTTCCGCTGGATGGTTAAGACCAAGATAAAGCAGGACCTATTCAATAAGAGTTGTAGCTTTTGGATCAGATAAGGTCAACCAAATCCCCTCAGGATTTATCCTGAGATCTTGTACCTCAAATTGTAGATCCTTTGTCAGTGTCAGCCATGTGTAGCATCTTTTTCGGTGCCTACAAGTGCACAGCACAGAGGCAACCATCTGCCTCCTAGCACTCTTCCTCAGAACCAGCTGGCCTGTCATAACCTTTGTGGTTTCCTTCCCTACAAAGCCCTGCTTGGAAGTCCTGTCCTTGCCCATGACAACTGTTCGCAGTTTCCAAGCACTTCTTGTCCTTTTGTTTCCATGCCTCTTCTTATGGTCGTGGAATCTTTTCCCCTCTGTCTACACCCACCACTACTCAGCTCATTCTGATTCATACTCAGTTATCATTTCATTAAAGAACAGTTTCTGTCTCCTCTCTCAGTCAATCACTTAATTCTTCAGTCTTTGAGCAAATTATTTCCTTCTGTTGCCTCTCTTCTTTGTGTAGCCTAGTCCTTTGAGCCCTATACACACCTACATGTAACAGCAACTACCACGTATTGGTCTATACTTTTACCTCCAAGGCTAAGAAGTAAGAAATATTTTTGCAAAATGGGAGCTAGAGCAAGTTGGCCTATAAAGAGAATATAAATGAAAATAAATTGTCAAATGGCAACGAATTTATTTGCCTACTGCATAAGGGCAACCATTCATCATTTTCAATAGGAATTATATTCAAGCTTCATAAATGCTTGGAAATAACTCTTTTTTTCTGAATTCAAGTTAATATTAATATTTAGAAGACCTCCAAAACAAACACATGCTCCATTGGGAGCCCATGGATATATCACGTATATTTTCTCAGATTTAGCTAGAACCATAATCAAGAACTAAGTCCATTTGTGAAACCACAGAATCGGTCCCCTCAAATAAATTACATTGAAATATTTGGGGGGGGGTCAGGTATATTTGCCTGATGAACAAAAGACCCTAAGAACAACAGTAGGGGTTTATTTATACTCTTGCAAAGTTAGTATCAGAAGACACAAGGTTTCCTAGCTACTAATAGCCAAAATTGGCCAGGCAGGATGTTTTTCTCAAGACTGAGATAGCTTAACTGCTTTAGGGGCTCTGGCCTTGTCCTGCCCTCCCACATATGATCAATTTCCAGCTTCAGCAGCTCCCAACACATTTCTCTTTTTGTTTTGTTGAGTAAACGACGGATATTCTATTGCAATTGGGAAGCTGTGTTTGGAGAACTCTTTAGAAGACCTTTTCATTCTTGATGCCAGTCCAAGGATTTTGGTACTTGAATATAGCAATTGAACCTTATCAAGTCCAGTGGTCCATAACAGTAGTGAATTATCAGTCTAGCTGGCAAGTGTCAGAAGTCGTTAGTGATTTGAACCTCTTACAGCTGGCATATTATTACAGCATTACTTTTACATCTCCTGGTTACACTTTACTGCTGTGGGTTGACACCATGTTAAGGTAAAAACCTGTATTAATTAATTTTAACTTCTTTCTATCTGTAAAGGTCCATTAATTCTCCTCAGAATTCATGTTGGAACCAAGTATAGCCCTCCTAGATCTTCTGTCAGTGTCAGTGGTGTGGATGAGTCCTGACCATGGCTAGAGCAGGGTTGCTTTCTGTGAAAACCTGAGAGAGTTTTTTTTTCTCTCCAGGTGACTCTCCTTAGGAACAGTATACATCACTGAATCACTTTCCTCTGTGGTCTCATAATCTCCTTGATCAGAAAATCAGAGACTCAATTCAGTTATAGGATGTCATAGTAGAGGTTCTCTTATGTCCTGAGTCCTCATTGACCTTGGGGGCTAGGGCCAAAGTATTGACTGAATGCTGGAATAATTTAAAAATAGGAAATAATAAAATTTCAGAAGCAAATTATTTATAGATGAGTAGAACAATCATTAGTTATTATTGATTTATTAAGTATGGAGTTAGTGTTATGGTCTATGATACCACAAAGCCAGCTTTTCCTGTGTGGAAAGGACTGTGTTATTACATGTACCAGTTTTATATCTGGAATCAGATAGACTGGGCTTAAAATACATTTCTACCATTTGCTGTAGGTTTGAGGCTTTGGGATAAGACCACTAATCACTCCATGTCTCAATTTTAAATCTGCAAAATGCAGCTATCATAAACATACTTCGTAGGGTTGGTGTGAGGGTTAAACTGGGAAACTCTCCTGTACGACAGAGTTGCCAATTTTCAATAAATATCAACTGTTACCTAATCTTGTTAAAAGAAACCAGATAATCAGTTTACGTAAGCCAAAGAAGATGCAGAATGGTCAGTGTCATATGACATGTATTCTAAGATGTTCTATGCTACCTGAAAGCCAGCATGACTGAGACAGAGATTCTCAGAATTTGATCTAAACCCAGGCATGGTGGTACATCCCCATGATCCCTGAACTCTGGAAGGCTGTAGCAGGAAGAATATCAGCTCAAGACTAGCTTGGGCAACTTGTCAGGTCCCTATCTATCTTAAAATAAAAAAAAATAAAAATAAAATGATTGGGATGTAACTCATTGTGAAGATCCTGAGTTGACCTCCAGTGTCACCAAAAGAAAAAGGACTGTAATGGCTTAGGAGAAAAGGAGCAAAATTCTGGAGTTCAAAGGTACTTATGTAATGATTCACGGATGACCAAGCAGAGTTACAATACGCAGCTATAAAGAAAAGGTAGGTGCGTACTCTCCATGAGCACCAGTCACTTGCTCCCTCTTGGTGATTTTTCTTCTACTCTACAGAAAAAGGAAGGCAAGCAAGGCTCAGTGATACAACTGCAATCCCAGCTACTCAAGAGGCGGAGGCAGGGGGATTGCAAATACAAAGATGCCTGAGCAACTTGGTAAATCCCTGTTTCAAAACACAGACTGAAAAGAACTAGAGCTCACATAGCTCAGGGGTAGAGCACCTTGGAGTCCAATTTCTAGTACCAGGAAAAACAAAAAAAAAAAGTAAAACAAACACAAAGATGAGATCTAGGAAAGAAAAAGTTATAGAGTCATAGCAAAACTAACAAATATTCATTTCCCACAGATATTGTATGTGAGTGAGATTATTCACAAACAGTAGAAAACTCAGGAAGCCCTAAGTATATTTCATTGTAGTGGTTTAATTTCATTAAAAATCTCAATTGACAGTAAGAATTGTATATATTAATGGAGCTCCTTGTGGTGTTTCAAGACTTATGCACAATGTGTAGTGATCACATTTGAGGGACTGCAAATCCATGACCTCAAACATCTGTCATTTCTCGGAGGCAAGAAGATCATCAGAAATAATACAGCTACTTCCAGCCAGCGCCCAACTCAGTGTGTGTGTGTGGGACTACCTACCCGCCCTCCAGAACCTCCTCCATCAGACAAGCCTGGTGTGGCACCCTGCAGCAGAACTCCCTGCAGAGAGGTGAAGGGCCAGATCCACCCAGCTCATCCAGGAGCAGAACGTCTAGCCAGAAGGGCACAGCGGGTTCACTTCCATGGGCTGCAGTAAGAAGAAGCGAAGCACAGCAGTCAGACCCAAGCCACACCTACCTGGACAAGTTTGAACTTGGTAGATCCGGACCCAGTCAGCTGAGACACTTTGCTAGACCCACATCTATGAGAGCATCCTCTTTCTCTGTTGATCAAGACGGGGGCAACAGGTAACCAGGGTGAAGTAGTCTGATGGAAGATGCCAGGTACATCAAGGGGAGGTGATCAGATAGAACTTAGGGGAACTAATTTAAATACAAATTCCCAATTTACTATCTGCTTAGATATACAATCATGTTTTCTCTTATGGTCTAAAATACAAGCCCATTAGTTACAAAAGTTTGCCAACTGCTAATTCTCACTACCCATTATTAGTGTTGCTAATTGTAGTTTTGTAAATACAAAACTGTAACTGCCTCAACCACATAATTTCTCTTGGGTAATATCCATAGGTGCTAATGTAATAACCACACCAAAGGTCTCCACCAGAGGTCAGAGGACAGCGCTATGCAAAACGAGAAAGAGAAGGAGCAAAATGCATTCTCAGGCCTTGAGCCCACCCAGAACAAATTCAGGAGACACTAGCATAGAAGAAATTGGAAACACACACCTGAAATCTCTGAATAGTGTCTGAAGTAAAGAAACAGCTACAGAAAGATATAGAGGAAATGTGATAAATAATCTCTGAAGTAAAAAATGAAATGATAACTATAATGAAAGAATTACTAAGTGCTTCTAAAGAAGACACTAAAAAAATAGAGAATAGAAAAATGATGGAATTCTTGAATGAGCAATATAGGAAAGAAATGGAATGCATGAAGCAGATTCAAAGAGATACACAGGACATTAAAATCTCAATCACAAGCTGGCAAAACCATTTGAATGAAAGTGAAGATAGACTTTCAGACCTTGAAAACACTGTTGCAGCTAGTGAAAAGGTAAGAAAATATCTCTTAAAAACAACTAGGATGCAGGAAAAAATAGTTCAACATTGCCCTTACAAGGCGAGGCAAGGAATAATAGGCATCAATGAGAAAGGAGTCAGTACCAATGATACAAAAAGAATATGGGCAGAAGTAATAGCAGAAAACTTCCCAAATATGGGGAAAAAATCTGACATTCAGGTAACCGAAGCAGATAGATCTCCAAATAGCATCGACTGAATTAGAAAGGATATAACATTTCACTAAACAGTATAATAGGAATTCAACAATGGTTGCTGTATTGCATGATGTTCTCTTCCAATTATTTGGTTAGGTTACCAGATATTAATAAGCAAAATTGGTTTAAAAACAAAATAAAACAACAAAAAGTGGCAATAAATTTTAAAAACTGAAAGAATAGGACATTCAAAAATCTTCTCTTCTAGCTAATTTAAAATATACTCTATATTATTCATTGTTTAAAGTAATAGGTGCTTTGGGATTTATAATGCTTTTCTCTCTTCTTGAGTATACATATGAAAAATTTTGTAACTTTTTTCTAAAAGAGTTAAATATAAATGACACCACAAAAGAATTCTTTCCTTATCATGCACACAAAAATAGTATCTACTTCTGGGCTTTGCCTGGAGTCAGATAGAATAGCTCAACTCCTTTCTGTTTGTCTTCTTGGATGATAAAGCTTTTCATTTATTGCACTTTGAAACTTGGCTCTTGCAAGTTTCCTATTTCTATTTGTAGCTCACCTTTCATCCATTGTATTTACTGCTGTTGCTGATTCTCTCATGACACCGCAACCCAAGGTTGAGACTGGAAGGTCTTCCCCACCAGAGCTGACTCTGGAGAGCTGCTGCAGAGAGGTTTTGGAGATGTGAGGGCCACTGTGTGGGACAGGTGATGTCTCCCTTAGTCCTTCCGGAAGACCTCCAGGATGTTCTCTAGTCTCACTTCCCTAAAACCAGGAGGTTGAGAGGGAGTTTCAAGCCCATGCTTGATTAGAGGCCATAAATTAAGGGCTGGTAGGAAACAACAGGCGGAGAGCCCATGGCCAGGCTCCAAGAGCAAAAGCAAGAGAATCAGACTCGGGGTGAGGTTGGGGTGGGGGGGTGCTTTGTTTTGCTTTTGAGACAGGGACTTGCAAAGCAGCTCAAGTTAGCCTCGAAATCCTGATCTTCCTACCCAGCAGTGCGCCCACCTTGTGCTGCCCCAGTGCTGGGATTACAGTGCACACCACACTTGGCTTTAAATATCTGGCTTTTCAGACTTATATAAATAGTAATGTTTGAATAAAGAGGCAATGTTGGAATAAGCCATATACTTACCATACATACAGAATTAAGTGATTGGAGAAAATAAAAACTTCTTTGCTTTTCTATACTGATCACCTTGAACACCAACCCCTTGGGGGGATGAGATGGCAGATGTTAAATATACCAGATAGTGTCTAATCAACACATTTCCCCTGCAGTCGTCTCTGTTAAATGACTCACGAGATTCCAGGTAACTTCCTGGGCTTGGAGTTTTCTTTCCTTCTCCTCGCTCTCCCTCAGGATGTCATCTGTGTATGGAGGAGTGATAGCTCACAGTTCACTCCTTTATGGTGGATCTCGGTCTACAGCTGTTAGGAGTTTGGCAGGAGTTCTGCTGCGGAGCAGGTCACTGGGTCTCATTTCTGGATGACGATCCACTGAGGTACACCAAGTTCCTCCAGGCTTCTCACTTAGAACTCACCACCAAATTCTGGGTTTTCACGACCCAGAAATCACCTTCCTGCACCATGCAGACTCACTCCCGACTTCAGCACTCAGCCATCTGTGCATTCTTGGCACATGTGCATGGGTTTGCTCGGATACTTGGGAACACTCAGAGTCCCCATATAACTGCTACTATGAGGAAGAAGGGTGCCATGGTGGGGTCATCTATATTGATGTGTCCCTCTACCAGTGTGGCTTTCCTGCTCCAGGCCATGCTGGCCAGTCTCAAGCTGGGAGCTGGGCTCCCTCTAAGGGATGGTTCCTCCCATGTGAATCTGTGAGGGCTGCTAGGACGAGTGCCATAGCGCAGGGTGCTCACTGACAACAGAAATTGATGAGTCTCAGCTCTGGAGCCTGGGAAGCCCAGAGTGCAAGCACTGATAGAATTGGTGTCCGGTGTGGGCCAATTCCTGGTTCCCAGGCAGCGCCTTCTCATTGTGCCCTCACAGGACAAAAAGAGAAGACAGCTTACCTGGCCCTCTTTTATAAGTACCTACATCTCATTCATGAAGCTTGCTCATAACCTTGTCATCTTCCAGAGTTTCTTCCTCAAATACCATCTCTTTAGCAAGTAGGTTTCAACCTGTAAATTTCAAAGGGACATCAGCCTTCAGTCTATTCCTCTTGAGGTTGTCCTGATGAAGTAGATTTAAGGAGATCTCATATGGTCCATCAAAATGAAAGCAGTGAGCTCGTCTCTAGCCAGGATCCTAGTGCACAGGAAGGGCCTCACATAGGACACGGGTGCAAATGTTACATCTCTTTATTCCCTTCCTGTCTTCTTTCATGAATCACTGGAGCAGGAGTCCGCGTTCCTCCTCTTCAAGGTCTTGTCAGGGTCTTCCCCTAAGTCACAGCGCCCCTCTTCTTAAGGCCACTGACCTCATGACTTGGTTGAAATGCTAGACCAGTTATTCCCACTGAGCTCTGGAAGAAGCTCCAGGGTCTGGTAGCCAGCCCTGTCTTTCACTAGTAAGGGCTGCTAAGAGAGTCTTAGAAATAAATTTTTTGTTCACTGCACAGTCGTACTAATACCATACTTGTGTCTTCCCAAGGACACTACACTACTCTAAAACTTAAGGACAGAACATTTACTGCATCTTCCTCTTAATCTTTCTGAAGGAATGTTGTCATCTTTTTCAGAATAAGAAGGAGGACTTCACATTACAGAGTGCAAAAGAAAAATGCCTATCAGTTATATTTTTCAATAATAGACTTTTTTCAACATTTCACTCTCTCCATTTATATTTTTCTTCCTGTTCTTTGTCTCATTTAGCTAAATCAGAGTATCTCTGTGAAGGTTATTTGTTGCATTTATTTAATATATTTGGGTACGTTTCCTCCTCTGGTGCATTTTGGGAGAGAAGAACATGTTAAAGTGGTTGAGAGTTCAATTCAGGTGCGAAGTCACAGGGACCTAGAATAATAAAATTCCTGTCTTAAAACTCATTTCCTTTTTGCAAATAGGAAGGAAATAATGAAATGGATGGAGGAGGGGGATAGGGAAGAGAAGAGGAAATAAAAGGAGTAAGAAGTGTTAGGTGAGGGCTGGTCAAATAGCTCAGCAGATTAAAGCATCTGCAAGCAGGTACAGGGGCCGGGGTACCTGCCATGCTGGCCCCGGCCCAGGGACAAGTTGAGACAGCAATTGAGACTGGGTGTGGTGGCGCAACCTGTAATCTCAGCTCTTGGGTGATTGGAAACAGGCGGATCACTGAGTACAATCTAGTAGTGAGACCTGAACTCCCTGCAGACCCTTCCTTAAAAAATACAGATAGGTCAGGACTCAAAATTTCCCAGGCACCCTGCCCCTGAACCCTACACAAAGCCAAGTCCAAATCCACAGAACAAGTCTGCCTGACTTTGACCTGGACAAGCAACCACTGAAACTCTCCTTTGTTAACATCGAAGGTCCCCCACACAGCAGGTAGCCCTGCCAAGAGTAGCTCTCCCTCAGCTGTTCCAGCCCACAAACCACCCCCCCCCCACACACACACACGCATACACAAAACCTCCTAAAGCCCTGTGCTGCCTTGTTTGCTACTGTCTTGGTCCCCTAGACTGCCATCCTACTTACTGTCCCCAGTAAATCTTCTACTGGCATCAGAATGCTTGGTCTGGTCAATTGTGTAGGTTCGTACCTAACATTAGGTATGCATACCAACTCTGCACGATGGCTGTCATTATTAGGTACTGCAAACAGGTACTAACAGAAGTTTTTAAAAGTTTTAAAAGCAAACTTATTTCCTTGGACAAATCATTTGCCTTGCCAAGCCTGTAGCTTCTCATCTCTGTAATGAGTACGTACGACAACCCAGGGTGGTGGTGCATCCCTGTAATCCCAACACTCTGGCTGCTGGAGGTAGACAGATTGTAAATGCAAGCCCAGGCTTGGCAACTGAGCAACCCAGCAAGAGCTTATCTCAAAACTAAAAAAAAAAATGTTAAAAAGAAACAAACAACAACAACAAAGTAGCCAGGCGTGGTGGTGCATGCCTGGAATTCCAGCACAGGGGAGGCTGACCCAAGACAATCACCATGAATCTGAGGCCTGTCTGGGTCACACAGTGAGTTCAAGGTCAGCCTGAGCTACAGAACAGGACCCTATCTCAAAAATCAAAAGTAAAACATAAATCAATTACAAAGGACTGGATAAGAAGTCCTGGTTTAATTCCCTAGTCCTACAAAAGTTACTGTAATATTGATATGATAGAATGGTTATGAAGATCACATCATGCATCCCAACATTAATGTGTTCAAAATTATACTCTTGCTTCTCCACCCTGAAGAATTATTCCTTCTCCAGTCTTTCCATCTCAGTAAGCAATAACTCCTTCTAAATTTTCTGGTACACCTCTCCCTACACTTCCAAATTCTCAGCAGGTCCCATTGCAAAACCAGTGCATGGAGACTCTGACTGACTGGCCTCATCTTCACAAGGAAAACCTGCCCATCTCTTCTTAGTTTAGGGAACTGTAGATGCTATATCAAAATATCTCAGTTGTTTAATCTAAAGATATTTTTCTGTTCTCAATCAATAGATAGGTGTAATTCAAGAAGTTATGCTGTGGTCCTTCCTACATCCTAAGCTTGTACTTTTTTTTTTTTTTTTTTTTTTTTTTGAGATAGTCTTACTATGCAGTTCAGTTCAGACTCAACTTAAACTCACTATACAGCCCAGGCTGCCTTTGAACTCTTGATGATCCTCCTGCCTCAGCCTCCCATGTGCTGGGATGACAGGAATGTGAAGGGGTGCACACAGGAGGTTTTGTGGGTGAGGTCAGGCAGTCTATGCATCGCTCTAACCCACATTGTCGCAGGCTGAGCTCAGTCAGAATTGCAAACCTAACCCTAAGAGAAGCTAAGAAAGGCCGGCTGGCTGTAGGCCCAGGAGGAAGAGACCTGAGCCCATCTCTGACACTCTCAACCTAGATCAGAATTTCAAGCATTTTCTCATTGGTTTTCTTGTTTCCACATTTGTGTTCCTATAGTTGGTTTTCTCAAGGTATGAATCTGATGATTCTTTTAAATCTAAATTCAGATCACATCTCTCCTTTGTTCCAAAGCCTTCTAACTCTAGCTTTATTTATTTATTTATTTATTTATTTATTTATTTTGCATTTTAAGGGAGGGTCTACAGGGTGTTCATGGTCTCGTTACTAGATTAGACTCATCTTGATCCACTTATTTACAGCCTCCCCAGTACTGGGATTACAGGTACGTGCCACCACGCCCAGTCTCAATCGCCATCTCAGCGCACCTCGGAGAATCCAACCCCCAGCCCCTGTGCCTGCTTGCAGGCTCTCCAACCCATTGAGCTATTTGGCAGGCCCTGAACTTTCATTTTTAGACCTCTGCTTCACTACATCTATATGCTTTTTAGCAATAGACCGGTATAAAAATGGTGCTACAGACTGATAAAAGAAGAGGAAAGTAATTTATAATCAAATATTCTATTAAAACATGAGAGAGAAAAATTAAACAACCACATCTTATGTGAAAAAGGAAGAATAAAATATAAAAATCATAACCAAATATAACCATTTCCATTTGCTTCAGTGAACTTCAGCCAAATAGTTTGTGTGTTCAGGGCGTCAGTGTGCTAAAGTACTGACAATCCACAGAAGTAGAAATGAGACAAATAAAGCCCTTTTTCTCTTATATAGAAAAAAACTGAAAGCATTTACAAAATATTTCAGACTTTTGCTAAATATAATATTGCACCTGAGATGACTCTCATAAAAGGAAGTAAATCTCACCCCGAGAATTGTCTTGGTCGGGGACCAAAGGTAGCTCAGCACTAGAAATTCTGAATTGCAAAAAAGATATTAAAATGTGACTTGTGATTAGCACACGAATGCACTTCAATACTTTGACAGTGGCTTCAGGAATGAGGCCCCTGGCTCCTCCACTAATTGGAATGGCGAAGGGCAATCAGGCTCCTCAAAAAGTCCAGGTGTCTGGTTTTGCTCACTGTTAAGCTAATGCTGGTTCAAAGGAAAACTTAATAGACAGCACTGGATTCTTGGTAGGTAAAAACACACTATTCAAAAATCCCGAGAATGTTTAACTGGTGATATTATGACTTTAATATTCATTTTACAGCTTTCTTCAGAAATACGTATGTCCAAGTCAGTGAGAGTTGATGGGGGCACTTGTATGGGGGCACACAGAAGGTTGAGAAGCCTTTTCCAAATTCAGTAGTGTACTAATGAGTATTTAATGAGAGAGAGAGGACATGAATTGCATTGATTTTCAAACAATTTTGAACCCAAAGTGGGGCATATCCTGTCGTTCCAGATCCTGGGAAGCTGAGGCAGGAAGGTCGCTTGGGCCCCTGAGATGAAATCAGCCTGCAATGGATGTGCTTCAAGACAGTCATGTTCAGGGAAAGAAATCGGGTCCATAAGTTTCAGCGCCACAGGGTCTCCCCTCTAAGAGAAGCCCAACATATAAAGGGCAAAATAAAGGATGAACAACCGGAAGTAGGAAGCTAGCTCTTTCTCAAATGAGGAGATCTGGAAATGGAAGGAGGGGGAAGGAGGGAAGGGAAAGGGATGGAAAGAGAGAACTGAAAATGGAAGTAGAGAGCTGGAGGGGAGGGAAGAGAGGAGGAGAATGCGGACGCCTCACACTCTCGCGCTAACTCTTCTTCCAGCGCAATCATTATTTACTCCAACATGTACTAGCACCAGCAGCAGCAAAAAGAGCTACCCGGACAGGAGAGTGAGGTCCCATCTTGAATAATTATAATATACACATAAATAAAATCGAACCCACTACTTTTAGGGCAGAGTTCTTCCAAGGGAGATCCAGGAAACATCATCCTTTCCTCAGATCTTGTTTTTACCAGCTAATCACTTGCTTACCTCTGTCCTCATGCAAGAAGGACAAGAACCACTGCTGTGCCCTTGAAGCTCCGCTGCCACCCCAAGAGGTGAATCAGAGCTGGGAGACTCACAGGACGCCTTCTAAGGTGGAGCCCGAGGCAGGGCACCTATGGATCTACAAAGGAGACAAACATCATCACCACCCAAGGGGAGAACTGAGCGCTCAGTGAGCAGAATGACCATTGCGGATGGTTACTGCCAAGTCAGGGATAGGAGAGCTGGCTGATCTGGGACACCCGGACCTTGCAAGAGGGACAGAGCAGCAAGAGGGTGACAGAGAGAACGAGGCAGGGGTGGGCACACAAGCGCTCAGTGAGAGCGGGGGACAGACCAGGTGTTTGCCTCCCAGTGTGCATTGTGGATCACTTCCATCAGAATCTGGTGGGGGGCTGGTGAGATAGCTCGGCAGTCTAAGCACCTGCCTGGCGAGCACAAGGACCTGGGTTTGATCCCCAGTACCACATGCTGTGTTGGGTGCGCTGCGCAGGCCACTGAGACCGGGCATGGTGGCACGCGTCTGTAATCTCAGTGTTGGGGACACTGAGACAGCAAGATCACTATGAGTCTGGGCTGCTTAGTGATACCCTGCACCAAATAATTAGTTAGTTAATTAGTTTTTAAAAACCCAATCTTGTGGGAAGCAGGATTCAAGCAGAGTCCCAGAAAGGGGTGCCTTGGAACTGGGAGGCAAGGTGACATCTGCACGCCGAGCTCCTCAGCTCTCACCCACTTCACCCTCCTGCAGCTCCGGGAGGTGTGTGCTGATTGTCCCCACCCCGCAGCCCAGAAACTGTGATTCAGAGACACTGACTCAGGGCAAGGCCCAGAGCTGTGTGAGGCTGGGGCAGAACTTCTCACTCCACAGTCTGACTCTCCGTTTCCAGTGCAAATGCCAAATAACTTCAGTCGTATGGGCTAAACCAGGAATGATGGCACTAGTCTGTAACCCTGGCACTCTGGGAGGCTGAGGCAGGAGGGTCAGAAGTTCTAGCCCAGCTAGGACAACCTGGCAATTTAGTGAGATTCTGTCTTAAAGTTTTTAAAAAACAAAAACAAGGACTGACCAAATAGCTCAGCGGACTAAAGCACCTGCTTAGGCAGACACAGCGGCCTGGGTTTGGTCCCCTGCGTGCCCTGCCAGCCCTGCCCTCGGGTGCACTGAGACAGTGATTGAGACTGGGCTTGGTGCCACAGGCCTATAATTCTAGGGTTTGGGATGAGACTGAAAACAGGAGATTCACTATGAGTCTGACCTGTGTAGTGAGACCCTGTAGACCCTGTAACTAATATAAAAAAGACAAACAAAGACAAGGCAAAGGGTGCAGCTCAGTGAACAGGCTCTCGCTTCACACCCAGTATGAGAACAAAACAAGCACGGACTAGCAGTGTCTGTTGAACTCCGCCATAAGCAACACAGATGTTTCAACAAAACGACAAAAAGAACAGCAGCTGTTAACTCAGCACTGGTTTTCAAACTGTCATGTTCAACATGGTCCCATACTCGGAGCGTGCAGTAGGTGAGGACTCACAGCGCTCACTCTGGACGTGGTGATGGGAACCCACGTTGGCAAAGCCCCGACGTGGCTCTGATGCACACTAAAGTACAAGAGCCTGCTCTGGAACCTTTGAAAGAGCTCCCTCAATGCTGTCCTTACTCCCTTTGCTAATCTACCTTTCAGGTGCTTGACCCCACTCCTGACACTCACTGCGCTGACGGCCTCCCAGCCAAGGTAAACGAAGGAATAAAAATCTTTCACTAGAAGAAAGCCAGGCTAAACTGTATCCTTTGCTCTCATTCCTTCTCTTATTGTTTTAAATCTTTGTGGTTTATAAATAATCAGTTATCAGTCCCCAGAAATGGGCAAAGAAAGACAATGAGATTATTAACTTTTATTTGACATAAAATTTTTAAAAATGGCAAGAATAATATAAAGATCTGCCCTACATTTAGATGAACCAAGTTTTACATTTTGATATTGCTTGCTTTATTCTGTCTCAATAGATAGATGGATAGATGAATAAAAAGATCTTTTTTCTTTCTCTAAACCATTTGAGAATTGATGTTCATCTATCCTTAAACATTTTAATGTAGATTTTCTTAAGGATATGAAAATTATTTTGCATAATTATAGTCTAATTACCAAAATTGGAAAGTGTAATGTTAGCATATTGGTGAGTATAGTCATTGTCTATCTATACTCCAATTTTATCGTTAGTCCAGTCCCAGGTCCTACATTGTATTTAGTTGTATATAGCTTTAGTCTCTGTCTCTGTTTCTGTCTCTCTCTGTCACTGTCTCTGTCTCTCTGTCTCTCTGTCTCTGTCTCTGTCTGTCTCTCTATCCATCTTTCTCTGTCTGTCTTTCTGTCTTTCTCTCTGCTTTCCCTCTGTCTCTCTCTCCCTGTCTCTCTGTCTGTCTCTCTGTTTCTGTCTCTGTCTCTCTCTCTCTGTCTTTCCCTCTGTCTCTCTGTCT
>NW_004524580.1:20737878-20749367 GCF_000260255.1 Octodon degus | reverse complement strand
TGTCTGTCTCTCTGTCTGTCTTTGTCTGTCTTTCTCTCTGTCTTTGTCTTTCTCTGTCTTTGTCTGTCTTTCTCTCTGTCTTTCTCTCTGCCTGTCTTTGTCTGTCTTTCTCTCTGTCTCCCTGTCTCTCTGTCTCTCTGTCTGTCTCTCTGTCTTTGTCTGTCTCTCTGTCTTTCTCTCTGTCTGTCTCCCTGTCTCTGTGTCTCTCTGTCTCTCTCTCTCTGTCTGCCTCTCTATCTCTCTCCTTGCCAGGTGGGCCCTTAAGCCACTGAGTTATCCCTCCAGCTGGTCTCCTTTCCACAGGCTTTTGGTGGAGATGGTGGAGGTGGTGGTAGTAGTGGTGTTTCTTGACTTTGGTGTCTTTGAAGAGGATGTGCCCACTCACGTGTAGACCGCCCTTCACTTTAGGTCTGTGTCTATTTCCTTGCACTTCACATAGTCTGTGTATTCTGGCAGGAACATCACTAACTTGACACCGCGTTCTACTCTCAGGTCTGGAGGTTCGTGATGCTATTTTGCTCCTATGCTGAAAATGTTAGCTTTGGGGAATTGGGTAGGGCGGTGTCTGCTAGAATTTTCTACTGTAGACCACTCTTCACTTTGGGATGGTTAAGAAATTTGTGAAGAAATACTTTGGTGCTATGCAAATAATTTTTCCCTTATCAGAATTGGGGGCTGGCTTTAGCATCCATTGCTGGTTTCCCAGCTGTATAGTGCCCCTTCCCTTGCAGTACTAGGACCTGAGAATTGAACTCGGGGTGCTCCATGGTGGGCTACATCCCCAGACCTTTGTATTTTGTATTTGGAGGCTTACCTTTTTACAATGTATGAGCAAAAACTGCAGTGAATAAGTGATTTTTAACAAAAAAATTATTACTTTAAAAGACATATTTCCATTATCCCCCTCAAAATACTCCTCCTAACTTTGAACACAAACATTCTTCCCACTTTCTGAAAATCTTTACCATTCTTTGTCATTTTTACTTTGCAAAAAAGCAAGAATTTGTAAGGTGCCTGATATGCTAATTAATGTAGATGAGGACGCACCAGTGTCCTCAGAAGCCTGTTTTCTGTCCCGTGTCCCTTGGCAGGGACAGCGTCAGTTTTGATTGCACCTCCTAAAGATACACATAAGAGGATTTCCAAAACTGCTGCAGAAAGTGGTGAGAACAATAGGATGAAAGAATTTGAAGCGAGGGCAAGTGCTCTGAGCAGTGATAGTAACAATGAGCCTTTTACTCTAAGAATTTGATTTTAAATTTAAACACACACTGCATATTCTGATCACGTCTCGTAGTTGCCCTCCTGGCCTGGAGCTTTGCAATCCTCCTACCCCAGCCCTCTAAGAAGCTGGGGGGACAAGCGTGCACCACCAAGCTCTGAGGCTGCAGGGCTAACCTGAGACTGAGAGGCGAGTGGTGCCTTCCCCTCCCTTACCTGTCACCCACTGTTGCACGTTACTGCGGCTGAGTGGCTTGTAGCAATTAAGGTGATCTGAGAGCTGCGGGAGCCAGACCCAGTGTCTGAGAAAAGAAAGCAAAGTTCAGTGAGGTTAATTAGCTTCCCCAAGGTCATACAATTAATGAAGGGATAAAACCATCTCCACAAACATACGTAGTATTTTCTTCCCCTCATAATCTTTAAACCTGGGCCGTGAGCATTTACCATGCTATGGAAATGTGAGTCATTTGGGAAGCCTGTTAAAATGCTGTTAAACTTGTTAAAATTTTAATCTCATCTCCAAAGATTCTCATTCAAACTTGTATAATGCCTTGTGATTTTTTTTTTTTTTTTTTCCATGCAGGCCTTGAGCCTGGGAATCCACATTGAGCTATAGTCTCCGCCCTTTTACTCTTTATTTTGAGACATAGTAGCACTAAGCTGGCAGAGTTGGGCTTTAGCTTGTACTCCTCCTGCCTTACCCTCTCAGAAGTTGGGGTCACAGGCATATGCCACTCTAGCTGGCTATGCCTTATAATTTGTACAGGCGAAATGATATATTCTGCTATTATGGCTTTGATTCTAAGGTAGCCTGTGTCTTAAACGAAATCATCAATTTAACAACAGATTTCATGTAAGCAGGCACAGGGGCCAGGGGTTTAATCCGCAGGCCAGCCATGCTGGCCCCACTCCTGGGGCATGCTGAGAGGTAACTGAGACTGGGTGTGGTGGCACATGCCTGTAATCTGCACTTGGGAGGCTGTAAACATGCGGATCATTACAAGTCCTATCTAGTAGTGAGACACTGAACACCCTGTAGACCCTTCCCTAAAATACAAAAATAAATAAATAAATAAAAAGAGTTAAAGTATAAAAATTGACAGGAAAACTGTTGACCATATACTCTGAGACACTTCCAGTCCCATTCGTGCCACACATGCTAATCCTAGACTGGTGTGCCTCCGAAATCCCACAGCGTTTCCCTACTTTTCCCAATACTCGATAGCTCCCAAACATCAAAAAAGACTCCAGCCCATGCGCCCCCTCACCATTCCCTTACACTCAGATTGCCAGGACCTCTCTGCCTTCACATGGACTGACCCAGACGCTCCGACCTCAGCAGCTCACATGGACAGTCCTGCCTCAGGCGTTCACAGATAGTCCTCACTTCTTCAGCCAAGCCCTTGCTGCTGATCTCAAAACCCTTGATCTCAAGCCCAGCCTGCTCCGTCAATATATTGCTATTCCTCCTCTTCAACATGGTCATGGTTTCTTCAGTCTCCGATAGAAGCCGACTAAGGATAAGCTTCTAGTCCTAGCTGAGACACCTGGCACTGACTTCTACAGGAGCATGAACCATCGTCCTGTCAACCCTCCTTGCCTCAGGACAACCCTCAGGACTCAGCCCATTTAAATTCATGTATGGCAGGCGTATCTCCTCTAGACCCCTCCCACCAAGGCTAACCCTCTCACCAACTACCTTTCCACTCTTTGCTCATCCACAACCTCCTTCGCTCTCATGCAGACCAGAGCCTACCAAACCTGACTACACTTCAGTACCTCTACAGGCCCCACCAGGAGACAAAGTCCTCCTCAGAGACTTCTCTGTCCCAGCTCTACAACCCTGCTGGTCTGGCTCCTTTATAGTGATCCTCAGAACCCTACTGCAGCCAAACTGTCAGGTAAAGGTGCCCTTGAACACACACAAGACCACATTCAAGTTTGCTGGCACGAAAGGAGAAGTTTATTGATGGCAACTAGCATGTGCCAGGCTGTTCCGTGGACCTGAACAGCAGTGATGGCTGGGGAGGCAGGGACTTTATAGAACAATGAGCATGTGGGAATGGGGAAAGGGGAGTCATAAAGTGTCCCTGGGTGGGCCAGGGTGTTCTGGGCACAAAGTTTAGAGTCCTTGAAGCAAGCTGAAACAAAGCTATATATGTAAGCAGCTGGATGCAGAGAGTCAAGGTTAACTCTTTGCAGCAGAGTTGTGGTTGGCGCATCTGGGAACATCAGAAGGGGTGAAGGGGAAGGCGGTCCACGGCTGGGGGCCAGAACAAAAATGTGAATCTTAAGCTTGAGGGAATAAGAACATAAACTCTCTGGGGGTGATGTGTCTCTACATATATAAAAAAAATAAATTAATAATTATTCTGCTTCACAACACTCATAGTAAACTATAATTGATTATCTATTAAATTATGTAATAATGATTCCCTTAGCTGAATGCTGGCTTGGTGAGCTCAGTGTTTAATCAGCACTTACATGAGTTGTCTACAGACGGTGTCAGCCAGATTGCTGTACTGTCACACAGCCAGGTGTCTACAGTAGGGTTTCTCACCCACTAGTGACCTTATTGATCACATAATTTTTGTCATGGGAGACTTTCCTGTACATGGTGGGGTGTCATTCATCAACCCTGGCTTCTGTCCCTTACAAGTCCTCACTCCTCACCCACCTCTGCAGCTACAGTCAAAACCATTACCAAGCTGAATGTGCCTGGAGGATAAGGTTGCATTCTGCCAGGCGGAACAGTGGGCACTTACAGAGTTGCTTTCACCAGAAACAGACCAGGAGATGTGAATGGGCCTGGAAGAACAGCAGCTTTGCAGAAACCATTAAGGATTTAGGGGCAAAGGAATCCAGGCATAGGGCCCACCCCAAAGCCAAGGACTCACATCCTTACAATGAAAAGGCAGAAGAAATGAGGGAGGTGGGTGGGCACAGGGACAGGGGCAAGGGTCCTGTGGCAGAGGCAGCAATGGGTGTCAAACTGCCAGGAGCCAGGAGGCACCTCCAGCCATCAGACATAGGAAACCACAAGGAAATGTCTTTCCTGGAGCCTTTGAAGGGTGGGGCTCTGCCCTCCAGAGCTTTATGACAGTACGTTTCTATATGTGGGAATTTAAAAAAAATATTTATTTATTTATTTATTTGGGACAGAGTCTCACTATGTGGCTCAGACTCATAGTGATTCTCCTGTCTGCCTCCTGAATGCTGGGATTACAGGCATGGGCTACCATGCCCATTTTTGGTGGCTAGCACAGCACGCCCAGGGGCAGGGCCGGCACAGCATGTGATACCAGAGACCAAACCCAGGTCCTTGTGCTTGCCAGGCAGGTGTTTAGACCGCTGAGCTATCTCCCCAGCTCAGTTTCTGGTAATTTTTATTTTTGTTTTATGTATTTATTTATTATTTTATTTATTTATTTATTTATTTATTTGGCGGAACCGGGGATTGAACTCAGGCCCTTGCGCTTGCCAGGGAAGCGCTTATTCCACTGAGCCATCTCCCAGGCCCCTGTGGTAAATTTTTTTTTAAATGTTGGTTTGTTTATTTATTTATTTAGTGTGTGTGTGTGTGTGTGTGTGTGGCCAGCTCAGCCCACCAGGGGGCGGGGCTGGCATGTGGTGCTGGGGATTGAACCGCGGTCCCTGTGCTTTTGCTTAGCTTAGCTTGTTCTAAGTAGGTGCCTTAGACCACTGAGCCATCTCACCAGCCCCATGTGGTAATTTTTAAAAACAGCTTTAAGATATTGTTTCTAGCCCAGAGAAAGGATGACTTTGAGTCATATTATGTGCACTTATTTAATTGAGATAATTATTATTATTATCAGTTTGGTTTTTTTGAACCAGGTTTTTATTATGTTGCTCAGGTTGGCCTTGAATTTATGTACTGTGCCACCCAAGCTCACTTGGACTTAGGGCAATCCTCCTGCCTCAAGCTCCCGAGTGCTGCAAGTCTAGGTGTGCACCACCACATCCAGCAGTTGAGATTATTCATCTAATTACAGATGATGGAAACATGTGTGGTAGCAGAAACAGGTATTCATGGGATTAAGGATATTGAGGTATTTATAATAAAAGCATAGTGCTGGTTGGTCAAACTTTTAAGCATCCATTTAATCTATAGAAAAAAATGGCAATAGGTACTGCTGGTTCCCACCACTGCTGGTTCTCTTTCTCCCACAGTCAAATCCTTTTCACTTCTCTCCACATAATGGCATATTCTACATGCAGGACCGAGGGTCACATCCGGAGACCACCAACAAGAAGTCTCATTTCTCTGTCTTGTTGCAGTTTCTAAATTCTGGGGTTGGGGCAGAGGAGATAGCTCAGCAGAATAAGTGCTTTGCCTGGTAAGCACAGGGTCCTGAGTTCAATCCCAGGTACCACTAAATAATTAAATAAGTAAATAAAATAAATTCTGGGAAAATAAAACTTCAACCCAGGGCTTGGAGCTGTGCTAGAATGCTTGTCTAGCATGAATAAGGCCGTAGGTTCAGTTTCTCATGCTGTCAATAATGAAGAACCAAACAAGTATTGTTCCAGTCTTGATTAAATACAGAACAGTCAACTTGGGCAAGAGGACGGTGCAGTTGTTAAAAGCTGTTATATTCCTTAATGAAGCTCTAGGGGTGGAATGATAAGGCCAATGATTCCAAAGAAAAAGGGGCCATTCTGGGCATCTAAAAACCACACATTTATCATAACATATAATTTAACACAATTAGCTTAAAAATATCATTTTACTATCAAGCAAATCTTTGAAACCACGATGCCAAACACTTCAATGTATATTCCCTTCCACTCTGACTTGAATTACTAGGCCAGAGTTTAGGTCAACACAGAATTATTGGAGAGCACCATTACGGCCTCTCAATGACTTCCACTGTCATGGGACCCCAATAAGTGAAAGAATAATCAAGTGATCGACACAGTGGGAGATCCTGTAGCAGAATTGCTTGAGGGTAAATCTTTGAGCTGGGGCATAAGTAAGACTTGAACAATCGCTCATAAAGAAAAAGAAACACTTTCCTCAAAAGAAAGTGTTTTCAACTTCCACACAATGATCAAGTAGATTGTCGACCTCTTTTGAATGTGAAACAAAGTGGGGTAGAGTGAAATCTTAAATTCTCTCCTATTTATTCTGTCTTTTGTATTAATCCATTATATCCAGTCCTTAAGACTCAGAATTTCATGCCTCATCAGTTTTAGTACATGGGACCCTTTTCCAGCCTGTGCTGACATTGCAGGTCCTTTGTCTCTGTACCCTATTGGATTACAGAGATTAGTGGATATATTTCCAAGGCTCAGTCCATCTATGACTTTGAAATGTACCAGCCCAAAACGGACGTAATGGTCTCAAATCATGGGATTTAGCACTTCATTCAGGCAGCAGAAATGAGACAGAATACAGTGCATATCACTTGGCTGTCATTTTCTAACACAAGGAATATTTTCCTCATAGTTCACTGTGACAAGAATATTTTTCCCAAATCACAGAAGTCTACAGATACTCTGAACTGAAGAGAGAGAAGAGCGATATTTTTAAAATACGCTCTTAATGTGCTTCATATGATTAACTCCTCAAATGGCTAAGAACCTGCTGCTCTGTTATTACAGCATGATCTTGAGACAGAGTGAGGGGTGCTGTGTGCACAGGTCGTACCACTTGCAAAGTCCAGGCACCCCCGCTTCCACCTGCAGGGAGAGCACCCTGCTGATGCTCTTGACTGAGAGAACCAGCATTGACCCTGGGTCACAGGGCCTCCTGGGAATGGCCTGTGTTCCATGAGCCACCCTGGGCTGGGCCACCTTGCCTCCCTTTGGTGCAGATCTTGGGGTCGTCTGGGTTCTGACGCTCCCTGCATGTGGATGCACTAAGGCCCCAGTAGCCTGCTCTGGGATCCAAGCCTCCCTGTGCCCTGCCCTGCTGCTGGCTCTCTTGCAGCACACAGCCGTCCCCACAAGCACTCTCCAGCTAAATGACTCTTGTGTGTCCATCTCTGTGTCCGAGTTGTTGACTCTCCGAGCCAAAGATTTCGAATCATACTGTGAATCCTGGGCCCTGGGAGCAGTGGATCTGGAACCACAGATAGTTGTTCTCTCAGGAGTGTGGGCTGGACAGGTCTACCCTGACCCTGAAACCGAAACTGCCTCATGGGATGAATGAATCTGTGAACTTTGGTACCCTCTCTGGTTCTCTAAAATAAACTGAAAGGGAAAGAATAAAGAGAGGCAGAAAGTGGGGAGAAGGGGGAGCAAAGAGCAAAGCAATGACCCAAATAAACTCCTCTTTTCAGTTTTACACCTTTGAGAGCTCTTCTTAAGTGACTGCAATAGCTATTTTTAGAGTCTAATTACCATTCATTGGGTGCTTAATCATGCTTTTTACTCTTCATGTGCTTTTTCTAAATCTGAAAAAAATGCTGCAAGGGAAACAGTATTATCAGAGAGGTGGAACGATTCACGTAAGGCCGCAGACCCGTCAGCGCCAAACAGGAAGTGAAAGCCACCTTGGTGCTGGGTTCCGCTGGCCTCTCCCTAGGCCAAGGTGCCCCTCTGCCAGGGAAGGGCACAGGTCCACACAAGGAGCAAAGTGTTGATTTTCTTTGGAAGGACAGCTGCTACATTGCTTGAGATTCTTCTCATTATGACAAAGACCCAATTCACACTCGTTTAATCAAATAGCAAATAATTTGTTATGAATGAGGATACTGAGACGTTTCGTGGAACCTAAAAAGAGAATCTGACTTGACCTCAGGGGAAAGAAAACTTGCAACCAAGGACCACAAAACTGTCAAGAGTCACTTTTTCTAGCAGTACAAACCAGTTTTTACTACATGTGGAAAACATTACAGCTAACATATTTGGAACTTTAGGGCACTGAATGGTAAAATTGGCCTACTTTTTTTTTTTTTTTTTCTGTCCTGAGGAAAAGAAATATCCCACTTGATTGTCAACCTGGAACTAATCACCCATACCAGGAATCAGAGTTACCATGTAACATGTTCAGTTCTACCATATGCTTCTGGTCCATAGAAGCAACAAAGAGAAGGTTCTAGAAAAAGCATCAGGCAGGCTGGATACTGCTAGGAATCACCATGCGGATTTATCATGTGCAGTCATAAATTACAGGATGGATAAGTGCACGCACTGGGAGGCTATCTGGTTTTCTTTAGCTCTCTCTCTCTCAAACATATCATCAGACAAGCCAGTAATTCAGTGAAAACTAACAGAAAGGGTATAGCTCAGAGAGAAGCTAGACTTGCACGCTTATCTTTACAGAATTCTTTTTGGTAATCTTCAAAGAAAACAGAGTTAAGGAAAAAAAAAAAAAAAAGATAAGGCAGAAAGGAAAGTCTGGTCTCTTGGAAACAAATCCTTCTTTACCAAAACAGGAAACTGATCTCTTCCTGATTGCATATGGTTGTAGGAGATGTGACGACAAAGTTTAAGGCACATTCTTCTGATAGTACTGTGCATGAAATTCTAAGAGACAATAAGCAGAGTGCCTCCTTCAGAGTGTGAAGTGAGTTTATTATAAAATATGTGCTTTGCTAACATGTGCTTTACAGTGTTCCCCCTCAGGACTGATAAAGGGATTTCTGGGGCAGAGGGCAGAGTCTCACCCAAAGCCCTACCTGCAGACCTAGTCCCACAGCCACCTTCAAGGAGCACAAAAGGACAAGAAAGCCTGCCACTCTGTCCCCCTAGAAGGGCTTCAGCTGATCATATGCACGGGCGTGCGTAATTGCCTACATTATGCATGAATTCGATCCTAGGCTTGTTCATCGACAGCTGGCTGCATTTTCCCCTCCAGATGCCCAGCTGCACAACACGGCTCCCCTCCTCTGCCTCAGCACAGGCCTGTTCTGCACGAACCCCACACAGAGGCACTGGGGACAATGGCTCTAATTTACCAGAACCTAAGGACCACTCTAGCCAGGACAATGTGTTTTTGGTTGACTTGCTTTTCTTTTTTTATAATGTGTTTTTCTTTCATATATCACTGCTGCCATTTTATTAGGGGAACAAAGAATCTGGCCAAGCCAGCACCCTCGTAATTACCTCAATTCATTCTTAGAGTCAAAGACTTCAGAAAGTACTATTTTCTTTCAAACTCTCCGTTGGGTGATCTCCCTGGAGACATGTTTGCCAACTTCTAAGGATGTTCTGAGCCAAAACAAATGAGGACAAAGGCAACACCAGGTACTTTCTTATTTTGTTTCCATTTCCATTATTAGCATACAGCTAGTCCCTCATGTTTTTTTACTGAAAACAAGACTGGGCAGAGTCAGAGACAGACACACAGACAGACAGGCAGACAAGCTTGAGAGAGAGGACTGAGAGGCTTGAATGACGTTGTTGGTGAGGTGAAAGCTTCAAAACCTTGGTAACTATATAGCCACTTGCAAAATATTTAAATAAAATGAATATTAAATCAAGTTGAGATTGAAAGTTCCGTGTAACTCATTTTTTTTTAATTGAATTTAGTACACAGTCTACAGGTCCCATCACTACACAGATGGGACTCGTAGTGATCCTCCTGTTTTCAGCCTCCCAAGCACTGGGCCCAGTCTCAATCACTGTCCCGGGGGCGGGGCTGGCACAGCACATGGAAAATTGAACCCTGGTTCTTGCATCTGCCTAAGCAGGTGTCTTAATCCACTGAGCCCTCTGGCCGGCCCTAATTCCTTGAATTTTAGTTCCCTCTGGATTGTTGCCATCCTACAAAATAACATACATGTCAGAAGGCAAATATGACATGTTATAAAATATTATAAGGAGTGATGTGAATTCATTTCACTCTGTTTAATGAAGGTAACGTCTTTGTGAGACCATAAATAATCCAATTTGCAGGCTGAAAATATTCTACCAAAATTGACCCCTGGCTACTTTTGGCCCACAGGAAAAAAAAAAATTCCTTCTGAAAATATTTTGCAAGGAGAGGAGTCTATCTGCATTAGCCTCCCAGAGATTCAGAGGAAAATAGCATAGCCTTTGGTAAACTTGGCTGTCTACTGGAGAAAACTATGAAGAACCCAATGGCTGTTTTCTTGCTGAGATATCCTCTATAGCAGGGGTCAATCATCCACTTTCTCCATCAGGCAGCTGAGAATAATAAGGACATACAAGTAATCTCCTTCTATATCTCGCCACATTTCTGAGGTCAAAGCATTTATGCAGTGAGGTCTCTCAGTACCATTAACTGTGAAAATATCCAATATCAAAATAATTCTGAATCTCAAAACCAATTTGAGTTTTAATCAGAGTATTCAGGGCATTCACCCTTGATATTGATGCATCCAACCAGCAGTCCACCTCAAATTGGTCAAATTGATGGGGTCGGCGACATTAAATAAGAGACCGCAATGTACTGTTGCCTTTGTTTCTATGACTGTGTTTTGCTTCTCTCATTATTGCCTCAATGTAGACTTTTAGGAGGGTAGATTGGGACCTATGGGAAAGTCTGAAGGCCTCTGGCTCTGACTACATGCTGCCTTCCATTAATCCCGCAGCGCTGGAAGATGGCTGGAAGGTGAGAATCTGGGAGAAGTCAAGAGGGACTTGAACCATGAGGTGGACCATGAAATACCTTCTCTCCAGTGCATAGCCAGAACACCCTCGGAGTTGAAAAAACACAAGTCCTAATTTCCAGCTCCACTAACCCAGTTTGCTTTCTGAGCTTCCTGTCTAAAATGAAACTAAAATACTCTCTCTTCTTTTTTGTAGCATCAAATATGATGTGTAAGGAGCAGTTATCTAAAAAGCATGGTTGTTCGTCCATAGTGAAGTGCTAAACAAGTCTAAATTCTTCTTGTTTTTGATTCTGAAACTTCCCCAAACTGTAGAGTAAGTTTTCAGAGCCCTACACTTTCCTCTTGGGTCTGCAGCATGGTCTTGTACTTCCAGCTCCACCAAAAGGTGTTACCAGACAGATGGGAATCTATAAATGATGCTGAAATTGGAGGGATGAACCTGATAGATAGCTTGAATTATCTCTATAGCCATGGCCCCTTCTTCTGGTATAATTCTGGGGGTGATTTCAGAAATTAATGAGTTCAGGAAAGACTAAACCTTCTACAAAGTTTCTCAGAGACTGGCTGGTAAATGGTTGAAAGCTGGACACGAGACACATGCCTGGGTAAGGAGCTATAAGAAGATATCTCTTAAGTGCTATCTGTGAAGTAATTGCTTTCAAGGAGAGAGAGAGAGAGAGAGAGAGAGAGAGAGAGAGAGAGAGAGAGAGAGAGAGAGAGAGA
>NW_004524580.1:20731016-20736016 GCF_000260255.1 Octodon degus | reverse complement strand
CTGGATGACACCAGCCCCTGCTGACCCTGGGCAGAGCCCAACCACCCAGCTGAGACCTGGCCCTTCACAACACAGGAGCTATAAGAAATCACATAATAAATGAATCTGCCAACTTTTGGAGCAATTTTGTTTTGTTTTGTTTTGTTTTGTTTTGTTTTGTTTTGTTTTTAAAGTCTTTGCTCACTTTCATAGGACCTTATTCGTCCCATTATTGCTCTGATACCCTGATGTACTGGTGACCTGTTCAACAGTTTTGCCCTAGAGAGTTTCTTCCGCATTGTCTAAGACACAGGAATCAACACAACCCTGCTGTCCCTCCTGGGGAATCATGAGAAGCAGGGGAGCCTCAGATATGGCAGACTGGTCAGGTTAACTGGGTAGGCTCAGCCATTACCAGCACAAGGCTATGCCTATGAGTCGAGGGAAGGGCTGGAGACCGAGGCAGAGGACAGGGCCGTGTGCGGCACCCAGCGTGCGCTTCTCAGGCAACTCAAGTGCTCACAGGACGGGACAGATTTCTTCTCCTCAGCTGTGTTGTCAATGCCTTTCAGAAAGCAGTCCTGTTGGAGCGATTTTGTTACATGGAATTTTAGAACAATGTCCTAGCATGCAGTAAAAGTTGATTAACTACTTCTGAAGAAAGAGAAAGGAAAAGAAAACAACCACAATTATTTTGCTTGCCAGTTTCCGAGGTGTAAATAACTTGCCCCATTTCAAGCTATTAGCAAGATGCCAATTGGCTCACACAAGTCTTCATGTGGCTCAGCTCTCACAAAACCCGTACAAGCCAGAGTGAGCCAGTGCCACATTTTCACTGCATTCCCTACAAAGTTAATATATATTTCACTATGTATATATTAATGTCCCCGACCTTTTCTGTTATACAATTCAGAGTACATGATGTATCCCATTTACATAATACTGTCTGCTTTCAGAACCACTTTTTTCCATACATTATCGGCTTTAATTTTTATAAGAACCAAGAGCAATAGTTATTATACAATTATATTGCAGATAAAGATGCTGAAGCTTAAAGAATAATGTGCACGTCTGCTCGCCATTTGCTTCTCCTCAGAGTCACTTTTCTTTGGTACTGCACACATTTTAAGTGATAGATTCCTCCTCTGCTGCCCACCATTACAACTCCTTTCCCTCCACGTTTTCAAATACTGAGAGTATAATCTATTTGAATAGAAGGCAATTGAAGGCTATAAATAATTGTCTATATTTGAATATAAAGATCTTTCTGGGTAACCTCTCAACAGACCAGTTAAATTCATTTACAAGTCTATTTGGAGCCTGTTTCTTAACCATTCTCAAACTCAAAGCAAATTCTACTCTGAGTCTATGCTTTGAAGAAAGCTAGTAACCCAGAGTTGCCTGTGGGAGGTCTGTCCCTTGTTGTTTCCAAATAATCATTAAGAGGACATATGGTGATTTGAATTCTTACCAACATTTCTGAGCTTATTCATTTTTTAAGTGAACCAAAGGGTAACATCAATGTATAAGCATTTTCAGAACTCTTCCATATTCATTTTAATCATCATCCTCCTGACATAAATTAAGATTTGAGCAGAAAAAAATCTTTTCACAAAGATAGCCAAATCAAACATGCCAGGTTTAGGGTCCAGGATTATATGTGTTACTCCTAAATTAAATTCTTCCAATGGTAATCTATCATTTAAAAATTACAGTTTTAGCATTTGCTCCTCCAGCATTTGCAAATCACAAACATGACTTATGGAAAACAATTTACTGCAGTGGCTAGGCTCTCCAGATGCCTGTAATTTGATTATAAATTTAGAATATAGTTTGTGTGGCAGAGTTTGTGCTGAGAAAGGACGGCTGAAAGGAAGGGGGCAGGAGCCGTAGTATATCTTTCCCAAGTAACAAAGGTTAACATTACCTATTTACATTTACCTCTTCAGCATTTGAAAGCCTATATATCAAGGTTAAATTTTCACCATCTTGGTAACATTAGTCTTAGTAAATACTATTCCATGTGTGCTTCAGAGGAAAAGATCAAATTACCCTGACAAATAGACAGTTGAGAGATATTCTCTCTCTCTCTCTCTCTCTCTCTCTCTCTCTCTCTCTCTCTCTCTCTCTCCCTCCCTCTCTCCCTCTCTCTCTCTCTCTTTCTCTCTCTCCCGCCCCCGTGTGTGTATCTGTTTCTGTCTGTCTCTCCCCATCTTACTGTTTCTCTGTCTCTCTTCTTTCTCCTCTCTCTCTCTCTCTTCTCTGTCTCTGTCTCTCCTCTTTCTCTCTTGGCTTTCTCTCTCTCCCACTCCTGCCATCCTCCCTCCTACAGAGAGTATAAATTTTTCTTAAGAAAAGCTATATGATTAACTCAATGAGAAGAAAGAGTTGTACTAACAGTGTTTGGACAGAATGTCCTGTCTGCTTCTTGTACTATGGATAACCACTAAGAAGATAACAATGTACAGTGTATTGACTATCAAAACTGTCCTATTAATCAGCTGTGAAACTGTCCCATTCATATTTATTTCTCAATAAAAAATAAATATAAAAAAGAAAAGTTATATGAAATCAAGTTACTCTTCAATAGCAAATGGTTATTCAACCTTTTGAAGGCATACTATTTTAGTATACACAATAGGAAAATCTTTTCCTTTGTGTTTTTGGAGAAGGGGAAAGGAATTGTTTAAAGACAAAAAAAAATATGAATTCCAGCCTTTAATGAGATTTGAAAAATACCAGACTTGAGGGTAGTAAGTTGACACCATTAAGAAAACTCAATAATATTCTTATTTTCCTATTATCATTGAGGTATCTGCTGCTTGAGCAGAAATAATGGGCTGAAGGTTTCTTTCCTACGCATCAGCATCATTCAAAGCTTTTTTGCAAAGCATTTCTGTAGCAAAGAACAAATGTAAGGCCACAGGTCAAGGACAGATTGCATTCTGTATAACCAGACATCCTGAACCCTTACTTAACAAATTTTTAAAAGCAAAGTTAACACTTGGCATTCGGACGCAAGTTCTGATCAGACAAAGGAATATAATCTTTTCAAATAGGGTCAGAATGGCTGAAAATCTCAGCTATTTACTACTGAGCTGCTTTTCTGAGCCATAGGGCCTGTTTGCTTTATGCCAGTACAATCCCTTCTCCTGTTCTTTCATTGTTGAAAGTCAAAATCAAGAATGACAAAAATAAGTTGGAGAATCTCTGAAATGTTTCCAAATTATACACATCCTTTCTATTTTGTTTTCTAATTGGTAGGGCATGCTGTAAATTATAACGGGGTATCTTTTAAAAATGTAATCTCCAGGATGAACTCCTCTCAATTGTAATTTTGAATGCAACTCTTTTCTGGACAATCAAGTTTTAACAACCAAAGTAAATGAATGGCAGACACCAGCCAGAATTCAGCATTCCTTCAGTGTCCCATTTTTTGGTGAAACACTAAACACATATCCACCATGGTAAGGCGAAGGTGACCGAGCCAGAGAAGAATCCCTGCTACAGGCTTTTCTGTAAGAGAGAGAGGATTTTCCTCTGCAAACTCCAGCCTCAGATACCTTGGAGCTATTGAATTCTGCACATCCGGGGATTTGCAGGAGGTTGCAGAACAAGATTACACACCCTGTTGATTTATTTACTGCAAGGACAACCAGAGCACTGTTGCAGCCTGAAACCAGAGTCACATGGAGAGTTTAACTAACCATGGGGCTCCTGAGGTTATTACTTAAGCTGAACATCCTTGTACACAAGGGGAGCAAAGCCAGACAATTTTGGTTTTCTTGCTCATTGCTGTTGGTTTAATGTCATTTAGTCTTGCAGGATGGAAACTCGTATCTGACTTGATTATTTACTAAGATAAAATCAGAACAGAGGAAAACAATTGCTTCCAGTGTTAAAGCTTATGCATAATTAACTGATTTGCCAAGAGTTATGAGAAGTAAATGCGCTTAATTTGTACAAAATTGGGAGGCTGGGTTGTTTTGGGTTTATTTTCTCTCCTTTTAGAATCAAACTTCAAATTCATGTCACATTGGGTGGCTTTAGAATTAGTATCACTCTGAATTTCTCAAGTGACTTCTACCAGAATTTTATTTTTCCTCTAGTTCTTATATAGTTACATTGAGGGCACTATGAACAGAGTAGTGAGCAAAATAGACAGGCCTCGTGGATTCTGCAGCCTTGTAAGGAGAAAAGACACAGAGAGTAACAGTGACATGCTGTAGTGAGGCGAGCAGCGCGCGGAGGGCTCTGAGAGAACAAGTCGTGTGCGTCCTCCTAGGCAGTGCGTCTCCAGTATCGTGCTGTGAGATGCTTGGTCAGAGCGATGCATCACCCAAGATGAGAATAAAGACAAAGCAAAAATTAATAAAAGTGGGTACAGTTGGGTAGGAAGAAGGACTTCTACTGTTCTACGGCTCAGTAGGATAAGCACATCTATAGTCGACAGCAATTAATTGAGTGTTTCCAAAAAAGCCATCAGAGAAAACTTGGAATGTTTCTACCGCAAGGCAGAGGATGTCGGAGTGATGGATGGATGTGCCAATAATCCTGATTGGCTCATTACCCATTCTATATCTGCACTGAAATGTTGCGCTGCGGTCAATAAACATAGGCTATTATTATGTAATTAAAAGTAAAAATCTAGTTAAAAAAATTTTTTTTTTTTTTTTACCATACCATTTCAAAGACTTTCAACAGTACACAACAAATGGACTATTTCTTTAGGGAATATGATTGTTCAGTAACATTATAGTTGGCTGAGTTACTTACACAGTCCTCATGAAAGTCACATGAGCTAAATCTGGCAGGTATTCACATTCCAGTATTACTGACAGTGAATCTTGGGATGAGATGTTATATGTTCAAATTCTCTTAGCCGGTAAGAGTAGACTAAAATTCATCTTCGTTGTCTCCACTAAGGTACCACAGTTATCTCCACCAAAGTGCAGTGCCTCTAGAAAACAAATGGGCAATATAAAGAAAAGAAATGACTCTAATGGCTGGGCTTAGTGGGT
>NW_004524580.1:20726281-20730264 GCF_000260255.1 Octodon degus | reverse complement strand
GATCCTCTTGTTTTCAGCCTCCCCTTTGCTGGGATCACAGGTGTGCACCACCATATCCAGTCTCAGTGGCCTGCTCAGTGAGCCCTGGGGTGGAGCCGGCACTGCATGTGGTGCTGGGAACTGAACCCCAGTCCCTGCCCTTGCCTAAGCAGGTGCTCAATCTGCTGATCTTTCTCTCCCTGTTCTATTATATTTATTCCTGTGAAAGAAAAGTTGATAGCCAATATAACCACAAAATAGTAAAAAACTTAGATTGATTGTAGTAATAAAGATCAAGTTCCATACAAAATGTCCTATTTATGCCAATTTTTGTCCTTTGATTTTAAATTGAATTTTGGTGGTAAAAAAACCTCAAATCACTGGATTGGTCAACCTAACCAGAAAAGAGGAAGCACAAACCACACTGCCTTCAGCCCAAGAGGATGAGCTGGCTGTGATGCCTTGCATCTGATGTCCCGCCAGAGCCTCATGTGGACATAGGCAAGACTTCTTCAGAGATGGCTGGATCTAGAATCTGTGATGCTGGGTTGACTCATGGTGCAATGCTAGGATCCAGGGTGCCAGTACTCCCTGCCCTAAGTAACTTGGGTAAGATATCCAGGATAGAACGGCTGCAGGTGCACCTTGCTGCTTTGCTGCCTTTTGCCCTGCATGGGCTGTCTCTCCTCTGTCATGCCCCTCCACCAGCTGCTCTGATGCCAGCCAATTATGGACAGAACCTCCACAAACTGTGAGCTACACAAATCTCTCCTTCCTTAACTTCAGGGGTCAGGTATTTTGTCTCAGCAACAAGGAAAATTCCGAAGACTTTGGCCCAGGAGTGGAAGCCCAGAGGTAGAGCTTGCACCAAAGCAAACTGGACCCAGAGGCTCCAAGATGTCACCCGGGCTTGTCCTTGTCTCTTGCCCCCAGCTCCTATTTGCTTTCCCTGGTTGGCGGCCTCCTCAGGCACTGTCTCTTATGGAGATTTTATGTTGTATTTGGGGGTATCAAGATGACAGCTAGAGATTGCAGAGTTCTCATCTTCTCGGCTAGTCTCATAGAAAATTAACACTCTCTTCACAGTCCTCTTGCAGAAGCACTTCCAGACACCTTGATAGAGCTGAGTTGTGTCTTGTCATGCACTCATTTTGGTCCGATTACCGTAGCCAGGGCAACAGAACACATTGACCCGGCCTCGGTCCTTTCCACTCTCAGCTCTAAAAGACCAGGAATAATCCTACACAAACCACAGGGCCTGAGATGGGGAAAAGGAAATTACCAACAAGCACTGGGGCTGTACATCACAGGAGGGGCACTATCCTCTGTGTAATTGAACACTATACCTATATATTGACATAGTACTGAGTGTTATGTCCCCTAAGCCCACAGGATAATAAAATTAAGTATTTTGGACAAATTCTATCATTGTTATTTAATATTATAAATCTATACTATTCATAAATTTAGTATTATTTGATAACTACCCAAATCCAAAAGTCAAACACTAGGAGCTGAGCATGATGACCCCTGTAATCCTAGTCCCCTGGGAGGCTGAAGCATCAGGATCTCAAGTATGAACCCAGACCTGGCAATTTAGTAACCTAGCAGGACCCTAACTCAAAATATAATAATTAAAAATATAAGGGTATAGATTATTGTGAAGGTCCTGAGTTCAATCCCCTATACTGAATAAAAAAAAAAAAAGTCATGTATTAAATGAATGTAGTGGTGTTCCAGGCAGGAAATGGGTTAGGAAAGAGGGAGAGAAAGCCATAGAAATTGAACTTTAAAAAAAAAAAAAGTGGTCAGGTATTAATTTTGCTCTGAGTTTCCTGATAGGCAAGGATAGACAGGGAATCGTAAGCTCTCTCGAGCTAACGAAAGAAGCTCTCCACTTGTAAATTGGGTGCTAAAGCTGTGAACACAGACAATAATTTGTCTTCAAGTCCTTTGAATAGAAACATTGGTGTCAGGGGTTAAAGCAGGCTTTCTCTTTGTGTGTGTATGTGTGTGTGTGTGTGTGTGTGTGTGTGTGTACGTGTACATCTGCGGCTTGCATCCAAGGCCTTCCCAATAAGCTACAACAGTAGCCCTTTCTTGAAATTATAAGTTATAGTTTAAGACAGTGTCTCACTAAGTCACTACACTGAGCAAGTTAGATTGGAACTTGGGATCTTCCTGCCTCAGCCTCCAGAGTGCTGGAATGGCAAGCATGCACCACCCCACCCCGCTAAATAGCAAGTTTTCTTGAACTTAGTACAAGATCTCACTACACAGTTCAGACTCATAGTGATCCTCCGGTCTCAGCCTCCCCAGTGCTGGAATTACAAGTGTGTGCAACCATGCCCAGTCTTGGTGGCTGGCTCAGTGTGTCCGGGGGCAGGGCTGGCACAGCATGTGCTATTGGGGATCAAACTGTGGTCCCTGTGCTTGCCTACGCAGGTGCTTAGTCTGCTGAGCTATCTCACAGGCCTGAAAAGCAAGTTTTCAAAGCAGGTGTTTCACATTTTAGTCGATGAAAGGCAGACACAGCATTACCCCGTGGCTCTGCAAAGTTGGGTACGTGGAAGGCTAACATGACCAGACCCACATATGTGAGCTACGAAGGCTCGGAGGCAGGAAAACTTAGGGAAATGCCAGCCTTGTCACTTATTAGCAAAGCCCCCTAGCTAGGCCCCAGTCTTCCTCTGAGCTCATGCTCTGAACTGTAAAGAAGGAACTGCTTTATCTATATTTTCTGGTTATGTGTGAGAAATTAAATAGCTTATAAACTTATTTTTCACTCTGAATCAACACCTTGCATAGTGTGTTCGTCAGGAAAATGATACTCTGGGATTTTCTAGATAAATTCAGATGAAATGACATATATTTTATGATTAATTATAAGAATACTCAATTGATGAGCCAATACATGATAAAAAAGACACTCTAAGTTTTCATTGCAGCTCTAAATAAGAGCTATTTTACCCCTCCTTTTAAAAATTATTTTGCTCTTGAATGTTCAGTGTTTTAAATAAGTGAGGTGTCATAATGAAAGAAATATTTGTCCTCATGTGCTAAGTAATTTAAGGTAACCATCATAATATTGAACAAAACTCTGTAGACACCATTACACAGACTACTAGCCAGGCCCCAAATGAAACTCATGCATACTTTAAAGGCAAAATCTGCACTCTGGAGGCTGAGGCAGGGGGATTTGCTGTGAGTTTGAGGCTGGCCTGAGCTATGTACCAAGATCTTATATCAAAAAATAAATGAAAAAATAAAAATTAAAAAATAAAAGCATACTCCTAAGCAGGCATGGTGGACTATACATACAAAATCTGAGCAGCTGAGGCAGGACGATCATCAACCTAAGGCTATCCTGAGCAACTTAGCCAGACCATAGGTACACAGACATATTAGAAGGCTGGGTTGTAGCTCAGGGGGAGAGTGCTTGCCTAACATGCACGAGGCTCCGGGTTCAGTCTTCAATACTGAAACATACAAATAAACACATAAAGCATAAGCCCTGTACTGAGAATGCAGAGGGAAGCTTTGTAACGCTCCTCACGGTATTTGATTACTAGGCTTTGCCCTTGGGCCTGAGATCTTTGGGTACAGGTAGGGCTTCACATCCTAAAGGGCTCCCTCTAGATCTCAGTACTCTGTGACTGCCTGGTCCAAGGTACGTGATGGTACGCATGCTGCTACGAACCGCTACTGCTGTGCTGTCTAGGAACCGCTACTTACAATGCTTTCTTTGGTAGCTTATCAAAAGCAGCATTGCTTTTCCCTTCCAAGCAAACTGGTGACTATTTATCTATGAGACAGAATGTGTCTTCTGCAGGGTAGAATTCTGCAGAGTGTGTTTTCCTAAGAGGACACAGAGGACCCCATGAGCTTCTGGGATACTCCTGGAGTTCAGCGAGATCATAGTTCACACACCAGAAATAGCCTCTAACGGTGGCTTTTAGTTTTGACTCTGCCATTGAGTCCCTGCAAAGCATTTTTTTTTTTTT
>NW_004524580.1:20725132-20726176 GCF_000260255.1 Octodon degus | reverse complement strand
GCTGGGATTACAAGTGTGCACCAACCACCACGCCCATTGCAATTGTTGTCTCAGCAGTTCAGAGGTGGGGCCAGTATGGCACACTGGGGATCAAACCCCAGCTGCTGCGCTCTGTCTAAGCAGGCACGTTAGTCCACTGAGCTATCTGGCCAGCCCCCTATGAAGCTTATAAAAGACATCAGTGCCTGAGTTGTAGGGTGTGGTGGGGCATACCTGTAATCCGTGCAGTTGGGAAGCTGAGGCAGGAGGGTCATCATGAGTTCAAGGTCAGTCTGGACTACATAGTGAGTTTAAAACCAGCCTGGACTACACAAGGAGATGAAAGTGTATCTCATTTTAGCAGGGAAATATCTTGTATGAAGCATTTTTTCTTTTTCTGTTGTTTTCCTCCTTTAACTGTCAGTATCTTCCAATGGCACCACGGAAGGGATCTATGCCCATGTTGTAGTGCTGCCTGTCTCAGCCCCGTGGGAGGCACCCAATTTCCCTTTTTTAATTCAGGGGTGGTCTCAGTTACTTTTCTCTCATTGCTAGGACACTCAAATACCTGACACTCAAATCAAGGAAGGAAAGGTTTATTTAGCTCACAGTTTGTGGAGGTTTCAGTCCATAATCAGCTGGCTCCAAGGCAGAGCGGCACATGGCAGAGGGCAGCAGTTCATGGCAGCGGAAAGCAACAAAACAGCACGAGCAAAAAGGGAGGCGCAACAACAGTGAGCAAGCCTCCCTCCCTTATGTGCATTCAGGCTGTCTGCCCGAGGATGGGTGTAGCACGCATACCTAGAACCCCAGCAGAACTCACACCCATCGTCCCAGCCTTGGACCATGAATTAAACATAAACTCTAAAAGCTCACCCCAGTGACTGCATGAGGCTTTGGGGGACAACTGGACACAAACCATAACAGGGTTTTTTTTGGACCCAGTTTTCAGTATCACTTTGTCCTTCAGGGGCTTTTAATTGTCAGAACCAACAGAAACAAAACATTTGCCCCCAAAGGAGAAAGCAGCCCCAGGTAGCTCTGTGCAGATTTCTTTCTTCCTTT
>NW_004524580.1:20712633-20724902 GCF_000260255.1 Octodon degus | reverse complement strand
TAAGAGAAAGTAGCTATATATCTATCCTATTTTGTATATACAGATACAAAATTGTCCTCATTTATATCACCTATTTTTGTTCAGTTCTGTCAGAGATGGGTTTCTGTTTTCTTAAGTAGAATCCAGCACAAGGATATGGCCTGGTAAGTCTGGGAAATCATATCTATTATGGCTCTTTGCTTGCTCTAAAAAAAAAAAATTTTTTTTGTTAGTTTCCATCTGCAATCCATAATGTTTACACTGCCCTTTGAATTTCTTTCAGAGTTTTCTGTCTGAAGCTAAATTGATTCTACACAGCAAAGGTGACCTGAAATCCAAAAACTATACATGTGCATTTAGGGTGTATATTTATAGGGGCCATGATGGGGTCCAAGAAGAGTGGCCCCTAGTGACTGGCAGACACAGGGCCCTTTGTCAGCTCTACTCTACCCTTCGTCTACAAGTACTCTATCACATACTTGCTAATAGCTGCTTATGACTTCCTGGATGAAAGTCTGAGGTTAGATACATAAATAATATGCAAGGAAGTAAGGGCTTGAGGTTAATGTTCACCAAAAAACCAGGGATGGGACTTTTTGCTAAAAAGTTTTTTGTTTTATTTTTTTAAAGCCAGTCAGCTTCCTACCAATCGGGATAGTAAAACAAGATAAGAGGTGTTTAATAATTTTTTTCCAATTTTTATAATGACTACAAAATGCATCTTATAAGATAATGTAGGGAAATTTCAAGTTAATCCTGTGGTATCCTATTTTTTATTGGTCCTTACTTTTCCTATTGTGCAATATGAGAGAAAATAAAGACATTTGGAAAATCAAAAGCATAGAAAAGTAAATTTCCTCCATGTTAGTACTAAGGAGCTTAAAAATTTAGACAAGCCAGATATGGTGATGCATACCTATAATCCTACTGTTCTGGGAGGCAGAGGCAGGAAGATCATGAGTTCAAGCATAGCCTGGGCAAGTAAGTGACTTAGTGAGACTGTCCCCAAACCATAAAGCACTGGGGATCTGGCCCAGCGCAAAGGCCCTCAGTTCTATCCCCAGTCCTTCAAAAGTACAGCCAGTGGTGATGACCTATGTCTAAAATCCCAGGACTCAGAAGGCTGAGGTGGGAGGATTGAGTGGTCAAGACCAATTTGACCTACTTAGCAAGATTCTGCTCCCCCACCCCAGTCAGGTAAGGTCTCTAAAAAACACCTTTCCATTTCAAAAGCGCATCAAAGGAAACCTGATGCTTGTAAGAGAAACAGAAAGTGATAGACGTTGCATTCTTGATAATTCAGGAAGGATATGGTTTGACATTTGAGGGCACCTGGAGCGTCTTGTCTGCACCTTACAAGTCCTCTCGGACTTCTACTTCCTGCCCGTGTCCTACACATGTGGCAAAGCTGATACAAGCCTAGCCAGGGTGTGTGTGCCATCAGTGGTTAGAGCAAATGACTCACATGGATCCAGCTGCAGCTGTACAATCAGGGCAAATAAAAAGGCTCCTTCGGAACTTTCCATCCCTCGAAGTGCAGAGTCTGTGCTGTCGTCGAGCAGTGCAGATGAGATGGAATGGGGCTCTTGCATTCAGACCCCTCATAGGACAAATTCCATGTCTGCTCTGACACCCACGTGGGCTGTGCACATCACAAGGGATTATAGCAAAACTCAGCGCTGCAGCCAGGTGTGCAGGTGGCTGAAGCAAGAGGACTGGTGAGAATAGGAGCCCAAGCTGAGCTACCCAGTGAGCTCATGGCCAGCCTGCACTACAGAACGAGAGCCTGTCCCCAAAACAGCAAAGAAAAAGGGAAAGGAAAAAACAAACAAACAAACAAAAAAAAAACAGAAGGGCTGGGGGTGAAGGTCAACGTGAAAGTCCTGGGTTTAGTCCTGAGGAACACACACAAGCACACACCCCTCTGAAAGCACAACTTACTGCTGGTTATATGTCCCATGAGTATAGTCCAGTGCATAAAAAAGGCGTCCTGTCAAAATGCCACCATGAAGGAACCTTGGGCCATGGTGCTGACATATACTAGCATTAGCAAGGACAAATCAGAGGCAGAAATGGCAGGGGACAAGCGTGCAGCGTTCACACGCAGCGTAGCTGACTTGCTTCCCAGTGGACCTTTACGATCATCCTACTCCAAGGTCTGCTTTCTAGAGACTTTGATTGCGGGCTTTATGCTCTGGACCTCGGCTTCCACTTTTACAGTATATAAACTACCTTAATTGTTCTGCTGTAAGAATGAGGTAAAGTTGGCTACACAGTCTGGTACCTTGTTCAGCAGAAGATGCTTCACGTTACCTATTGTGATATATGTCCTGAGATCAGTGGCAGAGCGTGAAACAGGTGAGACAGGTGCTCTTCCACCGACCTGCACTTTAGCCTTTATTATACATTTTTTTGACACCAGTTATTTCAATCTTCTTAGCTCCACCATCCTCACGTGACTACAGGAAGACTTGCTTTAGCACTGGCACATAGAGTGTTAGGCACACAACTTGGCCTGCGACCTGATGCACTCACGGGGTCTAGAACATGCTCAGGGATTCTTTGGGGTGCTGGAGGGGGAAATGCATTCACCATCCTTCTGTCATCATTGAGGGTGTACCACAGCGACAGCCCAGATGGAAATGCATTCACTTCCTAGGGCTGCCTGGACTCAGTACCTCAAAAGTAGTGGGCCACAACACTGGAAAATGAGTTGTAAGGCTTCGGAGCCCTGAAGTTAGTTGTCAGGGTGTCTGCAAGGTCGCAAAACCTTTGAAGACTCTAGAAAGAATCTTTTCTTAATTATTCCAATTTCTAGTAGCTTCTGGCATCCTTAGCTTGTGGCCATGTAACTAATCTCTCCTGTTGCCCCAAAGCCCAAGGCCTTCTTGCCCACCTGTGTCTGTCTCTAACCTTCCTTTCCCCTCTTATATCAACAGCCATCATAGAGCTGGGTGTGATGGCACCCACCTGCAATTCCAGTACTTTGGGAGGCTGAGGCAGGAGGATTTGCAAATTGGAGCCCAGCCTAGTCTACTTTAGAGACTTCATGAAACTTTGTCTCAAAATTAAATAATAAAAAAGTCCTGGGAATGTGTCTCAGTGTGAAGACCTTGGATTCAATGCTCAGAGCCCCTCCTCCAGCCAAGAAAGAAGAAAGAACAATGAGGTTATTCCTCCTACCCACTTGTACGTAGGGTTTTTTATTTTTATGTTTTTATTTTAATTTTAAACAACATGGTACTTTTAACAAGAACCTTACAGTCTAACAGCACATCCTGTTTCAACATTTAAAAAGGTTGGGGGGTCCTTGGGAGCTCAGCACAAAGGCCCTGGATTCATCCCCAGTACTGTAAAAAAAAAAAAAAAAAAAATAAAAAGCAGAAAAAAAAGAAATAGATTTGAATGCATAGGTTATTGTTACCATCTACATTTTTTTTTTTTTTTTTTTTTGGTGGAACCGGGATTGAACTCAGACCCTTGTGCTTGCCAGGGAAGCCTTATTCTACTGAACCGTCTCCCTGGCCCCACCATCTACATTAAAAAAAAACAAAAACAAAAACAAACAAACAAAAAAAACTAAGATATCTTTCGGGTGCCAAGAACCCTGTTTCAGATACTGCATCCTTCATTCCAGACACTTATCAGTGTCTAAACAGATTAGAACCTTCGACAGTAGCATGACATTTATTTTATATTTGTTTTTTATGATACTGATGATTGAACTTAGGCCTTTGCACTGAGCTACATCCCCAGCCCTTTTAAACAGTGTTCTATTTGGAGACAGGCTTTCCCTCTGGCACTAAATTACCTGGGCTGGGCTCAAGCTTGTGACTCTCCTGTCTCAGCCTTTAGAGTGCTGGTGTTATAAGCATGAGCTACACAGCTGACTTAGAGCATTAAATTCCCCCCCACATAAATCCAAGCTACTCAGGAGGTTAAAGCAGAAAGATAAATAGTTAAGGGCAGCATGAATGGTTTAGAGAAATATTTTCTCAAAGAAAACAAAAATGAAAGAAACAAAGACCTGGAGATATAATTAAAATGCTTGCTTACCATGCATAAACTCTTAGGTTCAATCTTCAGTATTTCTTTTCTTTTTGACACAGGGTCTTACTGTGGTAGCCCAGGCTGGCCTGGTATTTACAGAAATCCTCCTGCCTCAGCCTCTCGAGGGCTGGTATTGCAGGCATTTGCCACCATGTCCAGTCAATCTTTGGTACTGAGAACAATCACAAAGATTAAGTAAAGAAAATTAAAGGAGTTGAGTCTTCTGTTTATGAAAAGTGCATGTTTTACACATTTTTTTTGATTGACACATAATGATTTGAATGAATACAGTATAACATGATGCTTCAGTTCCTGTATACACTTCATAGTGGTCAAGTCAGAGTGACTCACCTCACACTTTCATCAAACATATTTCTTTTATGTTGAGAAAACATATATGGTTCTGATCATTGATTCACCAAAGGTCACTGATTTCCAAGTCACTCATCTGACTATCACAAATACCACCGTACGTAGTGATATGCAGACTCTCCTTCATGATATGTTTTTTTAAAGGGGAATTTTTGAAGATAAATCTAATTTCATAACTGTAGCAATTTTAAAGACTGCCCTGCAGCTAGCTGGCAAGTGAAACCTAGATGCTAACCTGTCATCCCACTGAGCTCTGTGACAATAACTCCAGAGGTGCTGGAACACTTATTTTCAGCACTTGGAATGTGTCAAACGTGTTATCTCCGACGCTGTGAAGTTCACCTCCACCTCCGCCTCACCTCCCGTCCCACCTAGATTCTTGGTGAGTTGCGTGTTACGTGTTCTGTGTTCTTTGTTCTCAGACACGAACACCACCTGAGCAAAGTGTGTCGCCGGGGGTCTAGTGTACTCCTACAACAAGCTTGTGCTGGGCAGGAGTGGGCAGACACTCCTTCGACCAGGCTCTGAAACTCTATGGAAAATGCTCTTCTTTCAGGAGCACTTGCCCCTACCAAAGAGTAATTATGGATCTGAGATCATTTCAGTTTTCTGTTTGCCTTCTTGGTTCTTACTATGTAATCCAGGCCAGCCTCAAACTCATGACCCTCTTTCCTCAGCCCCTGGAAAGATGGGCTTCCAGGCATGGACCACTGCACACAGCTTGACTGAAGGTAACTGAGCAGAGTGGATGATGTTTTGTCTTGTTTTTTTGAGACAGAGTCTCACTATATAATTCTTGGTTTGAATTTTTTTTCTCTTTAAACTAAAAAAAGACTTAAAAAATTAGAAAATGCTAAGGAACCAATATGGCCACCAAGGAAAACTGTGCAAACCATGACATCTTATTATTTACAAGAGGAAGCTGATTGCTTCCAGCTAATCCTTCACAGTTCAGTTTTAATTATCCATTGTTCAGCCAAACCCATCTTTAAAATATCTTTAAAACATGATAAACCAGGACTGGGTATAGTGGAGCACATCTATAATCCCTGCACTCAGGAGGCTGAGGCAAGAGGATTCCCAAGAATTTGAGGCCAGCCTAGACTTAGAGGTCAGCCTGTAACTATATAAGGAGACCCTCTCTCAACAAAACAACACACACACACACACACACACACGATAAAGATAAAATGTGACTATAAAATAAACCAGGTGATCTGGGAGGCTGAGGCAGGATGATCATAAACTTAAACTAAATTACCTTGGTAATTTAGTCAGATTCTGTTTCAAAATAAAAAAATCAAACAGGCTAGGAAGAAAGCTTAGGGCAAAGGTCTTGTATTCAATCCCCAGTTTGAAATATATATGCTTTGTAATATGATATAGACCCTCTTTTTAAAAGACATGTAAACACAACTTGCAAACATTTTCAGTGGAGCCCCGTCCTCCCTCCCCAGCCCCCTTCCCTGGAGCCAAGCCCATTCCCCTACCCACTTCAACCTCACGCTCCTAGGTTGGACAGCAGCTGGCTCTCTCCTTGTGTGCTAGCTGCTTCGGGGGGTCTTAATTCTGTGCTGTCACTGCAGACAGAGCCACGGACCCTTCTTAGTTCACTGGGTTGTCATCAATTGCGTGGGAAGCACGTGGAGAAGCTCAGAGGAAGGACTCCCACCATCAATAGGCCAGGTACAAAGCTTACCTCCGGGTGGGGTATAAGAAATCACTCTCGGGGGTCGCTGCCCAATTTGTTTCTGTTTTTTGTCTTTCAAGGTGGATCTCCTCGGATTAGCTCCTTGATTGAGTTGTATGCTCTCTAGGAAGGAGGGCTCCAGAAGCTGTCTTGCCGGGAGCTTTATCTCAAGTGTGTAATTTGCATCCAGGGACTAGGAAGCAACCGGATGGGTGGGGTCTCACCCCAGTGAGGGTGTTTGCCCACTTTGATGGCTACACAAACATTGCAGATCTTTCTCCAAGACACAGATAAGCATCCTGAAGTCTCACAAAAGAAAGTCAGACATTTTTAAAGATGCTTGTAAATGCATCAGAAAGGGAACCATCTCTAAGGAAGGGGTTGATCACTTCCAGAATCATCCACTGCATACTTCCTAAAAAGTGAAACACCACAAACTGCAAATACAAAGATGTCTAAAAACAAGACAAAATTGCTCCTAAAGAGATCACAACCAGGGCTTCTCTTGTTTTTTTGTCTTTACCACGTTACACCCTTCTCTCATTCAATGTCTTTCTGTATCTCTGTCTGTCTCTCTCTGAGTCAAAGCCTCAATATGTAGCCCAGACTGGGCCTTAAACTCATGGGGAACCTCCTGCCTCAGCCTCCGAAGTGCTGGTATCCCAGGCCTGCACCACCACACCTGGCTCTCATTCAGTTTCATTGTCCTGCAGTTGGAAAATTTCTTTAGCATGGTAGGATCACTTTCAGTTGTAAAACAAAATATGTACCATTCTGAACTTCAGGCTTTCCCTGTAGCACTGTTTAGGCTGCCTTCCTTCACACACACACACACACACACACACACACACACACACACGCTGCCCCATGTATAACGCTGCAAGACTAATACAAAAACAGAATACCCAGTTACATTTACATTTCAGATATCCTATGGGATATACTTGAAAAAATTTTCATTGATTTTAATTTAACTGAGTATTTTACCTGGTAACCCTACCCCCTCCCGGTCATTCTCTATAAAATTCTTTTGACTTCAAATTTAGTGACATCTACAGTGGCTTTATTTATTTATTTATTTATTTATTTATTTCACTCAGGATTGAACTCAGGACCTTCCATTTCGCCAGGCAGGTGCTTGTGCCGCTGAGCTGTATCCCCAGTCTATCCGTGGTGTAAAGAGCATCTTTATTCTGTAGCCCAGGCCATGGGGAAATGCTAAATGTTCCTTAGGAAACCTCTCTCTGCTGGGCAGCTATATCTGTCCCTTTTAGATTTTTCTCCCTTTTAGCTGAACAGATCTGTCTGCCATCACTACTCTCCCAGAAAACTGATCACACCTGAAAAATGGTTTTCCCTCTTCTTTCTCACTGATTCAAATTTTTAATTTTTATTCTATTTATTTTTTATTTTTTTGGTGGTACCAGGGATCAAACTCAGGACCTTGCACTCACCAGGTAAGCACTTATTCCAGTGAGCTATCTCCCTGGCCCCTGAATTTTTTATTTTTGACTTCGATCAACACATTCATTCTATCACTGTGCAACGTGTAAGTTTGTCTTCTGTGTGGATAAGGTGGACGAGGACCGTGCAAGGATTCTCTATGAAAATTTAGGGTTAAAATATTGTATCAAAAACCAACTTAAATGTTAACTTTCAACTTTGTCTTCTAAAAAGCAAAGGAAGAGCAACTGATTTGCATTTTTGTTTCCGTTGTTTCATCTGCTTACAATCTGCTGAAATTCAGGATACACTAAGCAAAGCTTAGAAAAATAGATTTCAGATTAGTTTTTCTCTGACTAAGAATTCAACAGATAGCAGTTATTGCTGGAGAGAAGACAGCAGCAGATGGGTGATTTATTTAATCTAACACTTTTATATGTATACTCTCATGTCAAGGAATGCCATTTTTATTCTAAATGTACCTGTAATTTAAATGGGTTATCACTGATGTCCAAAACCAGCAGTTTCTAAAGTAGTTTAATACACAGCTGCCAAGGACTGGCCAAATAGCTCAACATACTACAGCACCTGCTTAGGCAGAGCTCAGCGGCCAGGGTTTGATCCCTGGCATGCTGTGCAGGCCCTGCCCCAGGGGCACACTGAGACTGCCATTGAGACAGGGTGTGATGGTGCACACCTGTAATCCCAGTGCTTGGGAGGCTGAAAACAGAAGGATCGCTATGAGTCTGATCTACACAGCAAGACCCTGTAGACCCTGTACTAAAATACAAAACAAAAATAAAAATAATAATAATATGCAGCTTCCTTAAAAGATGCTTGCAGATTAGCAAAATGATAGAACCTGCTTTCAAAGAAGGCTGTCTTTGAATTCATTCATTCATTCTTTTTTTTTTCTCCTGTGGCCAGCTCAGCCCACTGGCATGTGGTTCCATGGATCAAACCGCGGTCCCCGCGCTTTGCCTAAGCTTGCCTAAGCAGGCATTTTAGATGGCTGAACTATCTTGTTGGCCCTTCTATTTGTTCTTTCTCATAACTTTAATATTACTCCTCCCCCATAGCAAGCTGATTTTCTTTGACATTCCAAAGAGAAGTTAGCCACAGAAGAAGCTGTAGTATTTTTTAGTAAGAACGCCCATCTGAGAGACAGGTAATGCACATTGCAGATCTCATAAGACCTACCCTTGCACGTCCCTAAAGAGCTCATTGATACATGAAGGGCGGAGCAGAGCCCAGATGAACCTTCACTGCTCTGGGGATCCTATGCACTCAACTTCCCCTTGGGGGACACAGGATGTTCTGAACTGGGGTCCAGGTAATGCAGAGAACTTGCAAAAGCTAATGAGCCGCTTCAAGCCCCTAGGTGGATCAGAGGGTTTCACTTTTCAAGTAGTCTAGGGGTCAGCCAGCTGGCAGGCTGTAGACTGGAGACCTCAAGGACCATGGAGCTTGGGGTAAGAGATGTTGAAGGTAGCCTTAATGGCCCGTGTGCTCCTCAGGACGAGTCCCATGACCTTTCATTCTTTCTGAGTTAGGCCATCCCAGAGGTGGGTCTGTCCTGTTTTGATTATACCGTGGGGTCTGAGGATTTCATTATTTTGTTAATTAAATTTTGGGCTAATGTAAGACTCTTTTTGGTAGTTCGCTTTTAGCAGCGCAGAAGAGGAAGTAGGACCACAGAGGAGGACGCTCAGCAGACTTCCTTCCTGTGCTTCAAATGGCAGTTCTTGCTGGGCCTTGAGAGACCTCTTAAGACCTGGGTTAAAAATATTCATCTGAGTAACTCCAAAGGACCACAGGCTACATTACTTTTCTAGAGAAAAATGCAAATAACCCTATGGCCTCTCGAAACTGCCAGAAATCATGTTCCCAGAGGCGGCTCATGGACCAGAGGCCAGAGGCCAAGTCACTTTCTACTTTTCCTTCCCTCCTCATCTCATTTCCCTGGAGAATTCTCTCTGTAGCTTCTTCACCCACATCCTACTTGGGTGCGCATGCACACTGCATGCGTTTTATATTAACTTTTTCTGCACCGTTTATTACCTTAGGGTAGAATCTGCCTGGGGCTATAGATGTAACTCATTGGTACAGTGCATGGCTAGAATGCATGAGACTTATGGGGTCCATTTGCAGCAACCCCCAAAGGTATGTGCCGCTGGACATTGGCTCTTTCTTTATTTTCCTAAACATAAAAAATGAATTAACTGGATATTTTATATATTTTATTATTAGCATCTGAAGAGAATAGAAAATAGTAAAAAAAAAAATTAGAAACGATACACAACTTCAAACAAATCAATGGAATTCAACAATGGTTGCTGTATTGCATAATGTCTTCAAATTAGTTGTTCAAATTATCAGAAGTTAGCATGCAAAATCGGGGGGATAAATTACAAGAAATTAAAAAGGACAAAAAAATGAAAGATTTAAGCAGCAACTGCTCCCTTCTGTAGACCATGGAAATCAACAGTACAATTATCAAGCTGTCCTGTATACAAACATAAATGGCATCAGCTGTTTTCTTTTTGAGACAGGGTCTCCCTATGCAGCTCAGGCTGCCTTGAGCTCACTTTGTAGACCAGGCTGGTCTCATCTCGCAACAATCCCCCTGCCTCAGCCTCCTGAGTGATGGATTACAGGCGTGTGCCACCATGCCCAGCCTAATTTTTCTTTTACTTTTTGCACCTGAAATCAAACTCAGGACCTTGCCCTTGCCAGGTAGGTGCTTGTGCCACTAAGCTACATCTTGATCCTGGGCTCTTAGCTAGAACATTGAAATTGCCAACAAGGGTGGGGCACATAGCTCAGTAGTAAGGCCCTGGATTCCATGTCCACTACTACAAACAACAACAACAACAGGGGCCAGGGAGATGGCTCAGTAGAATAAACAGCAACAACAAAGCCAGCTTCTACAGTGTCACCTTTAATAGGTTAGCTTTAGAATTTCTCACCATGCTAGGCTGGGTATCTTCTTTAGGTGGCATAGGTCTGGTGTCTCCATTTATTATTCTGCCTGGCCAAGAAAGAGCAGTTAAAGCACCACTATTCTCCTACTGGCCTTTGCAGGGGTCTTTTAATTTATGTAAGTGTGTGTCTGTGTGTGGGGGATGCAGTTAAAAATAACTGGAGACTCCTTCTGCAATATTTATCGATCTTTCATCAATTTTTGATTCCATAGATAAGTACCACTTAGCTGAGCCATAAGATTTTGATGGTGATTCAAGATTTTTAATACCCCATCAGGGCTTTTACTGTCTCTGAATCACGATCAGGCTTCATTCAGCCCCCAAAATTTATTGATGCCACTGTTTACTAAGCCATGTGTTCAGCATTATGAATATTCTGGCAAACAAAATAGTCATTGTGCTGGGAAGGTAGGGACTTGTCTGAAAAATTCTGATATCAGATAGGATACAATGCATTCCTTGTCTTCAATTCTCCTTTGAGGCACTTATCTAAATAATTGATGTAGATTTTAGGCCTTCTTGTCCTAACTAGAAGAGAAAATATTTTAGGCCATAGATACCACTATGGCACTTCCTAAACAATGTGTATCTGAATAAGTTAGCATCTTTTCAATGAAACCAGTAGGGGTGCTCTGGGTTGAAAGGCATTTGGTATTCAAGAAGTATTTACTGCGCCCTGTTATATGTGAGCCACCCTTCTGGGAGATAGCCCTAGAATTTTTGTGTCATTGCTCTTTACTGTGACATGGACCATTTAGTACTTACTCTGAAGTATGTGAACTCTATCTCGGAACAATATTTTTATGGTTGTATAAATTAAAGTATATTGGGTTACAGAGGAATCCAACTTATTTATAGTTTGATTAATAATGTTGGGACTGTGCTGTTGATTCTTTATCCAAAAACAAACAAAAAAGCAAAATAATTAAAAAATCTATAATAATAATCTATGCTAATCTATACTTTTTTTGTGGCACTGAGGATTGAGTTTAGAGCCTTCATACTGAGCTACATCTCCAAATCTTTTTAAAAAATTTTGTATTTTTAATAAATTTTTTGAGAAAATGTCTCTCTAAGTTGCTAAGTTGTCCAGGTTGGGCTCAACTTGTGATCCTCCTGCCTCAGCCTCCCAGAGTACTTGGATTATAGGCATACAGTCGACAACTGTGTGTCCCCATACATACGCCTATGGAATAGGAGCACATTTCTCTAAGTAACAAAGAGTCTTAAAATAAATACAATTTAGGGCTGGCCAAATAGCTCAGTGAATTAAATCACCTGCTTAGGCAGAGGAAAGGGCCAGGTCCACCCCTGGGGCATGTTAATACAGCGATTGAGACTGTGCGTGGTAATGTGTGCCTTTAATCCCAGCTCTTGGAAGGCTAAAACAGGAGAATCACTGAGTCCAATGTATGTAGTGAGACCTTGTAGACTGTGTGGACCCTGTACCAAATACATAAAAATAAATAAATAACAATAAACACAATTTGGTCGGATTTTATTGTACTCCTTATCTTAGCCTGTTTCTCTGCTGCTATAGCAGAGTACCTTAGACTAGATCATTCGTGAAATCTATGGCTCCGTGGTGGTGGCCCAGACAGCCACGTGCTGGCAGAGGGAGAAGGGGGAGTCCTGTGGTAGTGAACACTGGGTGGGCAAAGGCCCACCTCCTTCGGGATGTACTCCTACAACGGGGTGTGCCAGCATCATGACCCAGGGTTGGCATGACCCAGGGATGGCATGACCCAGGG